>NC_000075.6:42684718-43058051 GCF_000001635.26 Mus musculus
ATATCAATTTCCTTTAGTCCCTGATTCATCTGGCTTCATATTTTAGATGCCTTGACTTTACCAAGGCAGGCTGCATAGGTCACCGGGAGAGGACATTTCTTCCCGCCACTAACGCCATCCACAATGGGCACATACGCATTGAGTCCCACTGGGGAGGCTCTGAAGAACTGAAGGGAAGGAGAGGGGAGTTGGTTTTCAAAGAGCTATGAAGAAATCCAGACCCTTGTCTGATACCTAGGTGAAGAAACTCCACAGACCAGACTAGGAGACTCATGAGAAGTTACTGGTATTCTGATTTTATTTGGAAGATCTTGAACAATCTGTCTTCCTTTGTTGTCCTAGACATTAATCGTGACATCTTCCCTGACAAATTCTTGTTGGCTAGAATCAGGTGCAATAGGCGCTTGCTGAATATTTATTTACTAATTGAATGAATAAATGAATGTTTTCCTACTGGTCGCACCACACCCTGTTCTGGAGAAGTGTGTGTTACTCACAGCTACTGAACCAGGAAAGGGCACTGTTCCCCAAGGACAGTCAACATCTGTTTGCAGACTGGCAAACACCAGCATCCTGTGAGACTGGCCACAAAGCGAGATGAGCAGTCCCGATGAGATCTTTCTCTTTGGGTTTCTAGAGGAACAGGTACTAAGTGGGAGAACTTTGTCATACTCCTCCCCTCGAGGCTCAGGGGACATCAGGAAAGAATGAGCAGAAGGCTATATGAGAGTCGAGAGTCAGGGAGAACCAGAGCAAAGCTGTGTCTTTCGGATGTGGCAGGACAGCTGCACTCATGAATTCACAATAGATGTGGGGGCCTGAGCTAGGCTTGCATATGATCAAACCAGCATGGAGAGTGGAGGAGCTCACATGCCTCTCTCCTGGTCGAAGAGGTTTGGGCAGTTAATGGTGCTAGGGCAAGGAGAGTAGGTTTTCTTTAGAGACATGTTCCCTGACAGGCTGGCCATACTCCAGATAATAGCCCCACACCCTTACCTACAAAAATAGCACCAACTGGACTCAGTGCATTACTTATAAACAAATTGCATGGAGTTGGGAAGGGTGGGGTGTAATGGAAACAGAATTAGGAAGAAGACTGTGGGGATAGATGTGATCAAAGTACTTTGTATGCATGCACAAAATTCTCAAAAGTTTAATAAAAAATGTATTATAAAAAGCAGTACTAGGAGAAGCTGACACTGCATATACTCTGAGGGGACTGTAAGTTCCATGAGTCCAGAGGTCCTATCTCTCTTGTTTCCAGCACTGTTTCCAATGCCTAACATGCTGAATCATAGAGGAAGCACTCAATAAAAGCTCCAGGATGAAGACTCATCCCGGGCAGCCATTATGAGATAGTGTAGGATGGGTAGGAGTGGAGAACTAACCTGCTGAGGGAAAAGCCTGGACTCGGCAGGACAGGAAGGTTATAGAGAAGCAATGAGAACACGGGAGAGGCAGAGAAAGAAACACGGGGTGGGGCAGGGAGAGGGAGAGAGAGAGAGAGAGATGCTGGTGGGCCTGGGCACCACTGCCTGCCTCCGCATCATCTGCTGTATTTAAACCAGTGAGAACCTGCTCCCTTTCTTGCAGCCCAAACAGCCCAGGCTAGAGCAACAGAACATTGTTGCATCCTCACGGGGAAGTCCCAGTGTCTAAACACCAATAGCTACACAAGTTGCTCTTTTCTTTCATTCACTTAGTTTGAGGTTGCAAAATGAAGAGAAGGAGACTCCCCCAGAGTCTTGGAGAAATGATGTCATCAGGTCTCCTGTCTGGGTTGAACATCCCTTGTTACATTTGGGGTGAAAATATCCTTCAAAGGCTCATGTGGTGAAGGCGTGTGGTCATCACATGGCAGTGGGAGGTGGGGCTAAGTGGAAGGGAGTGAGGTCACTGGGGCGTGTCCTTACAGGGATATTGGGAGCCTCCTTGTTCCCCCTCTTCCCATCTCCTCTTGCTTCCTGGGTACCACGCAGTGGGCAACTTTACTCTAACAAAAGCCTCTCCATGGTGCTCAGTCACGGACCTCAAAGACTGTGCAGCCAAGCAAGCCTTTTCTCCCTTTAAGCTGCTGTCTCTGGCACTTGGACAGAGAAGCAGAGAGGTGACTGATAGCTCTCTGCTTCCCTTCTGTAACAGAGCTGTTGTTCACTTCTGGCTTAGCTGCAAGGCAGAGGCTCAGTAGCTGAGGTTAAGTCACAAGGCAATACCAGCACCAGGCAGAGGACCGAAGGGAGATGCAGCAGATTGCGCAGACTAGCTCTGGGCTCAGGCTGATTATCCCACAACTTTGAGCATCACTGTTCTTCCTAAAATAGAGGAAGCAGCATGTAATTCTCATAGTATTGTTAGATGTAAAAGAGGCACCCATCACAAGGAACCCACCCTGTGTGCTATGAAAGTTGAGGGCCCTACTGTGTCTGTAAAACCCTACAATCCACAGGGAATTCTCCCATCTTTTAACTCATGTGAACCTCATAACAAATACGCAAGATTTGCAAAGTAGAACCTAGAACTCCCATTTTACTGATGAATAAACTGAGGTATAGATAGGCTGAATACCTCAGTTGGGGAAAATGGCCATACTCCATTCCAAGACACAGCATCTTCCTTCATTGCCTCCTTCAGCACAAGAGGATAAGGCAGAGCCAGGTGACTCCTTAGGCAGGAAAGTTGCTGTGATTCAAAGCTAGCCTGGGCTACTTACTTAGCTCTGGACCAGCCTGTGCTACAAAGTGAATGCCTATCTCAGTGGTGAACTACTAAAGACTTGAAGGGAAGGGAAAAGGGAAAGGAGAAGGAAGTTAGAGGGGGAGGAGGAAAGGAGGGCGGGATGGAGGGATGGAAGAAGGTACCAATGGGTAAGCTGCCTTTACTCTGGCTGCCATTCTTTCCCGATCATCCACAAATCTTTGTCCAAGTATTTGTATAAAAATGTCCAGTATGTGAATGAATGAATGAATGAATGAATGAATGAATGAATGAATGAATAGATGGATAAATCGATGGATGGATGTATTACTTGGTGAATTAATATTCTATCCAATTCATGGTCACAACAAATCCTAGGAGTTTCATCTGGACTGAGATTCTCATAGGCCTTCCTGGTATGTAACTCTCTCCCTCCCCTGAAGACATTGTATCGGAGGCCTGGCACTTAGCACACACCCACCACCAACTCTTCCTCTGCCAGCCTACCCATTCTACGTACTGGTTTCTGCAGTTTCGTACTCGCTGTCTCTGAGAAGCTCAAAGATGTCCACTTCGACCTTGGCCTTGCCCAGCCTCTCTGGTGCGCGGTTGATACGGTTCTTGGCCAGGGTGATGGAGAGCCGTTCCCCTCTGCTGCACTCCATGGGGTCATCCAAGATAGCAGCTGTGGGCAGGTAACCATATGGAGACAGTTGATATGCCACCCACCACCATTGCCCATCCATCCCTCTTCTCCACCCGCCCCACACTGCCACTTCCCTTTTCCAGTCAGCTTCCCAAATCCCTCTCCACTTCGACATCCACAGAACTCTCCAGAGTGAGTTTGCTGCATGCTTCAGCCTCTAGTCACAGACAGCAATGAATTCTATGGCATAAGCATCAGGGGAACAATGCAGTACCACAGCCGGCCACCAGGGGTCCTACCTGTCTGAGGTCCTTGGGCCCAGGTGCCAAAATACCCTCAAGAGACAGGGGCACAGAAAGGAACTTGCTCACTATCCTTTTGGAAATGGAACTCTAAGTCTACAAGAAGGTCCCTGAGGAAAGATAAGGCTGTGCATTTGTGAGGGACAGCTGTGGGACCAGGGAAGCAGTGACAGTACCGTGGAATGCTCACACTCCAGTCTCTGGTGCCCATGAGCCATGTGTCCCGGGTGAGCTATGAAACTTCTCTGAATATTTTTTCTTCACTGAGCACTGGAGTAGTAAAGGCGAGCTCAGCAGTTAGTGGAGGGATTCAGTTCAGGTAATGGCTGTTAGGGACCCATCATCCGGACTTAGCCAGTGTGGGTGACATGGAGAGGTACAGTCCCAGTAGCGGCCCAGCCTCAGGATGCAATGTGAAGGGAATCGTGGAGAATCGGGTGTAGCCGCTGCTCCACCCATATTAGCTATTGGGTCTGTTTCTTTACTTGAAAAATGAGGAGGAAAGCTCCTCGTGAGCCTACTGTGAGAAGTACATGAGATGGGACATACTCAATGCATCTAGTAGGCACTTGCATCTTGTAGGCACTACTAGGTCTTGCATCTAGTAGGTACTCAATAATGCTAGCCACAGAAATTCTTATTTCCTGGGGGATCTGAAAACTGACTTTTTTTAAATTTTACTTTACTTTATTTTATTTTATTTTATTTTATTTTATTTTATTGAGTGTATGGTGGAAGAGTGAAAATGGGTCAAAAGGGAGGAAAGGAAGGAGGGAGGGAGGGAGGGAGGTCGGTCTTTCCCATGCTGGGAAAGATCTGTGCCTTGGGAAGGAAGGCAGCCAAACGGGTTAGTGTGTAGTCAGTCATGGTGCTTTATCCAAAAGACTTTGGTTCTGGCCTCCCATTTTATTCCCAAAGGGCAGTCTGGGAACCCTCTTCCTCCATGATTGTTTCCCACTGTGGATGGAGAGTGTGTGTGTGCGTGGGTTATGAAAAACAGAAGGCAGGAGGAACTGGCCAACCTCCTTATCTTATAGACTGTTCGAATCTATCTTTGGAGAAAGTATTCCATGGCCACTGTGTGCTCCCTGAGATTCGTGTTTACTCCTTCAGGTTAGTCCAGCCTTGAGAAGACTTTGAAGGTACAGATAGAACCAGAGGCTGCTGAACACCTCTCCCAAAAGACTGAAAACTGACTTTTATGTAAACACTTGCAGCAGTTATTCACAAAGACTAACGGGGGAAATGCTGCAAATGTCCATCAACCGAGGGGCGAGGAAGACAATGCTTTCCTCTTGCGGTGGAACTATGACTGTTTAAGAGGAGGAAGGAAATATTTCCACACGTGGCAATGTGGATGGCCCTGAACAACATTATGCCAAGCAAAATAACCCAGACACAAAGAACAACATATCATCGGATGGGTGGGCCTATCAATCCAAAACTATCTAGACAAAGTGAATCCATAAAGACGCAGATCAGAGGAACAGTTGCCTGGAGTTATGAGACAACTGTGAGCGTAGTAAAAACCACTGAACTGTATGCTTTGGGTGGGTGAGTTACGCGGGAGATGAATTTTAACCTCAGTAGAGTAATTATAAAAAAGACAATCCAACATAGCGTACTGGCTAGTTTTGTGTCTACTTGACACAGCTGGAATTATCACAGAGAAAGGAGCTTCAGTTGAGGAAATGCCTCCATGAGATCCAACTGTAAGGCATTTTCTCAATTAGTGATCAAGGGGGAAAGGCCCCTTGTGGTTGGGACCATCTCTGGGCTGGTAGTCTTGGGGTCTATAAGAGAGCAGGCTGAGCAAGCCAGGGGAAGCAAGCCAGTAAAGAACATCCCTCCATGGCCTCTGCATCAGCTCCTGCTTCCTGACCTGCTTGAGTTCTAGTCCTGACTTCCTTGGTGATAAACAGCAATGTGGAAGTGTAAGCTGAATAAACCCTTTCCTCCCCAACTTCCTTCTTGATCATGATGTTTGTGCAGGAATAGAGACCCTGACTAAGATACATATCTTTCAGAGGTGAAGGAAACACCCCTGCCTCATGGACCTGAGTAGCAATGACCAGGTGAACGGGGTGGGGCGGGGGAGGGGGTGTTCCTAAGTTCTCATTGGCTTTCCATCACTGTGACTCTGAAGTCATCCCTGTACCTAAAAGGCCCAGGCTCCACGTTTTCTGCCCTATGTACAATCTCACCAAGAAAATACCAGGACACGGCAGGGAACGTGACAACGCATTTTTCCCCAACTTGAGGATTTATTTATATGCACGCTCCCAGTGAACAATGTAAACTCAATTTCACATTCACAGTGTAGGCTCGAGCATGCAGAGAAGGTGAGTCCCAAAGCCCAGACAATGAGGTAGACACATTAACTAGAAAAGCACACATGAAGTGGCTGGCCACCTGTAGGGGCGGCCAAAGAGTTATAAGTGGGAAGACCTAAAAGCCCTCCCATGTCCACATTGCTTATGAATGGGAAAACTTGGGATGTTCTGACCTGAGTCAGTGTTCATGTTATAGTCTCATATACATGAGACTGGTTCAGGGGACAAGACTCGGAATGAGACAGTGCCATCAGAATCAGAAATGAAAAGAGTCACACTGTGTCACACTAGGATCACAACGTGAGACCATAAGGAAGCTGTAATAGAAAGGAATGATTCCCAAATGATGTCCCTTAAGGGCCTTTCCTTCTAAAAGCAGACAAGTGATGTGTCGCCCCGTGCCAGTGGTGACCGTCACAATTTCACATAAGATTTGATACTAACAAACAAACTTCACAGTGAAAATTATATAACAACAGCTAGACTGGCCCCAGAGCAATGGGAAGCAATCCAGAACAACAGGAACTGGCAGTCCAGCAGAGTCGTGCGCAGGAGACCCTGGATCCGAGACAGAGCTGTGCTGTGTACTCAGCAACACTAGTGTGCTTAGTGGCCATGTTACAGTCTCATCCTCAGCCAGTGTCTCTTCTTTGTGTGGGACAAGAGGGAATGGTTCTCATGAATCTGGTGACTTGCCCATGCTTTCAGAGCTGGCAAGCAATGGAGGAGGAAGTGGTCTCAGGTTGGCTTGAGCTGTCTTCTCCGGACTTAGGCAGAAAAAAGAAGGTGTGGCAGGCAGAGATCCTTCATCTTATGGGAGCTTTCAAGGAAGCGTCACCAAGGTAAACCAACCCTGAGACGCTAACAGCGACAGGCAGGATCGATTCTAGTGCTCTGATCACCCCAGGTGATCTCTCTACTTCCCAGCTCCTAGCACACACCACACCCTAATGAGATTTTCCATCTAGGAGCAGACATCCTATTAACTATTAACATCTACTAGATATTTTATAAATTACTTGTAATAAATTAATCACTGAAATAACCTCCCCCAAAACATTATAAGGTTTAGATCTGAAGTGTGCCCCAGAGACTGGGTCTACTGAGATCTATCGGAACCTCAAGAGGCAGACTATAGTGGGAAGAACTTGGGTCACTGAAGGGTGACAATAATCCTAGCTGCCCCTTTTCCTCCTTCCCTCCCTCCATTCCTCCCTCAATTCTTCCTTCCTTCTTGGCCACCTTCTTGGCTTTCTCCGCTACCATGATAGAGAGCCTCATCATGATCCCTAAAGCAAGAGAGCCAAGCAACCAAGAACTGAATTGCTGACTCCACAGCCTGAGCACGCCTTTCTTCCTTTAAGTTGATTGGCCTCAGGAACATTTTCACAGTGATGGAAAGCTAACACCAAGTCCATACCCTTTGTGAACATTAGAACTTAGGAGAGTCTGCCCTGAGTCTCACCGGCTTTGCCGCCACTCCATCACTACATAAATGGCAAAAATTACAGCCGTGTTACAAGAGGCAGCACGCATCTAAGGCTCTGCTCCGGATACAACTGCGTCCATACCTTCTCTTCTTTTGGAAAAAGATGTATCTAAGCTGTGTGCTACCCCGTTTCATTACCTCTTCTTTGTTGCTCTTTTTTCCAGTGCATTTTTAAAGCCCTAACTCCCAATATGATATTTGGAAGGAGAGCTTTCAGGGGTTAATTGGAGTTACGTGAGGTCACAAGGGTGGAGCCCTGAACTCATAGAATTAGTGTCCCTCTCAGAAGAAAGAGCAGGAAGCGCAGTCACTTGCTCTCTACTCTAGGAAGACCCAGTGAGTTGACCCGACCCTCTAGTATAGCCAGGAAGACAGGCCTCATTAGCAATAGACTCGACCAGCCCCGTGACCTCAGACATCCCAGCAAACACGGAGACATAAAAGTTCTATTTTTAAGCCGCTCAGATTGCAGTCTTACTGTATTGCATCCTATGCTGATTAAGACAATGTGTTCATAAAAACTGGGATGTGTAGGACCCCAGCCAACTGTGTCACACACTGTAAACCCAATACCCAGAGACCCATCTAACATGTTGAGTCAGAGGAACAATAGAAGGAGGAGAATGTGGCAAGCTGATGTTGAGTCCTCTTCTTCCCTCCCCATGAACCCTTGGGGATATTTGACAACCCTATTCCCCATGCCCGCTCCCAAGCCCCACATTTCACTAAGACTTTGGATCTTGATGGCGATGAATTACCAACAGGGAAGAGGCTTGACTGGGTGTGTTGTTGGCATCAGACATATCAGAACCAGGATAATTAGCTTGAAAATAGGAACTAAATTCTAGGGCTATGAATGCCAAACACAAGGTGGAGACTCAGGCTCTTCTGAGATGCTGAAGGAACGTATCCCCAGCAGGCGGTTACCAAGCAGCACACTGGCTCTTCAGTAGTCCCAGGAGAGGAGCCAGATGGATGGAAGAGAGCAGTGTGCTCAAGACTTAATGTGCAGCGGATGCTCCTGGACCACGCTGGGTCCCTCAGGCCCAGCTACCGGGCTAGGCCAGATTGTATAGCGTTCCCAGCTGCTGCCAAAGGAGGAACAGTATGAGCCAGCACATCCTGTGGCCCTGGGGACTGTTCTGGGAAGGAGTCAACTAGTAGCCACGGTGAGGCTGAGGGGGTCTAGACAGCAGTAAGAGCAGGGCCGGGATTAGGAGACACATGTCTGGACTTCTTCTGTCTGCCCTTTTATCAAACCCTGAAGGCCGAGTAGTGCCCGGCGCTCCACTGGCCCGGCAGGATTTAGCACACCTTCTTTATGTCAAGAAAGCCTTTGCATTTACAGAGAGCCTCTCGCTCAAACCCCGGGCATTATGCTCTCGGCTGAGCTCTCTCCCCATCTGCAGTCTGAGGCCCCTGACAATGGAAAGGCAGTCCTGTGACAGTGCACATCCTGATGTCAAACTCCCCGGCGCCCTCTCATCCCTATGTGTGTCTGCTTTGGACAGGGTGACTCCCTTTGGGTTGGTGGGCCTGGCTCAGCCTACGATAGCACTGGTTAGCTCAGTGCTAGGAAGTGTGAGCAGGCCTGTATGTATAGTTCTGAGACACTTGAGGATCCTCCCAAAGCATTGGGCGTTGCCTTCGGCTATGCTAAGCGGCATCCTCACCGTTGGAGCCATTGGAGCCGCCTCGCTGTGCTATTCTTTCTCACCACGGACTCTTCTCCCTACAGACTCATCTTTTCCTGAAGGTCCTCTCCGACTTCTAGGTACCGATGCTCTCTTCCATAGATTGCCTGAGAACCCAAACAGCTCCCTGGCCTATTGGCAGAGACTTGGCTCCCCATCTGTACTTCTGCGTGTCTTTGGCTGATCATGCCTTAAATGCCCAGATAATTCTTCCTTCCTGCCTGCTTGCTTCCCCAGAGTGCTCATCTCAATTGTACTCCCTTCCTTTGAGCTCAGTGAATCTCTCTGGGTGCCTATCTGTGGCCTCTCTTCTTTCAGCCCTTTGAGGGAGTAGGCTGGCCGGGCCTGACACATCTCAGATGAATAGATGAATCTGAGCATGTAGTGCTTAGGACCGTGTGGCTATTGAGAGCACAATAGTGCATGATCCCCTGGCTCTTCATCCTCGGCAGCAACTGTAGCAAAGGTTGGTGGGGTGGCTATATTGGATGACACCAGGATCGAAGGCAGCTCCTATGCATGCGTAGGCACAGCAAGGGACCCATTGCTACCTCTACTCAGCTTCATCTTTCCAGGGATGGCAGCGTTCTGTTCTCAGTTCCTGTGGGAACTGGGGCAGGGCTTGCCTTCCCTGCATGCATTACTGAAAGCTTGGGAGTGACTCCTCAAGCATGGATGCTGGCTACCTTAATCTCTAAGTTCCACCAGAAGCCTGCCACAGAAGATTCTCAGCGCCTCGGTGGCTCTCAGCCCTTTAAGGAGGAAATAAAGAAGGTTTACTGGTGAGCCTTTATAGGCCATATCTATAACACTGCTGATAGCTGTTTGGACCAACCCTTTATGGCCCTGTGCTAACAAGAAGAAGAGATGTGTTGAGCCCTGGGGAATCGGTTACCTTTGCTTCCCAGCTGCTAGCCTGCAGCTCCAGGTTCCCAGATAGGGTGATGGTCCTGCCCCTCGTCCATCATCAGCTCTGTCCTCTTATTGCCCTCCATTTCCTTGTTCCCACTCATCTTTTCCACAGAAGGAAGCCTCCCTCCACACAAGTTGTCATACCTTTACCCTCACCTGCATCCCCTCTTCCAAGACAGTCTCCATCCCCGCTCCCTGCCTTCCTCCCCAACAGCTCTACCTGCCTCATTTCACTCTCTTTGATCCTTCCTGCCTTCAGTGTCTTCCAGATGAGCTTGTCTCAGGCAGCTGTCATAGCCCAAGCAGACAGAACTTCCTGTGACCAGATGGGCCATGTGCCACACTGGCCCTAGAGCCAAACCCAACAGGATCCTGATCCTGTAAGTGTAAAGCCAATAAATAAATAAATAAATAAATAAATAAATAAATAAAAATAAAAAAATTCACAGACAACACTCAGCAGAGTGAAGGGCTTTTAATGCCCACAGGGAGGTGAGCACACAGGGAGGTGAGCACACAGGGAGGTGAGCACACAGGGAGGTGAGCACACAGGGAGGTGAGCACAGCCTCCTAAGATACTCGTACAATACTGGCTGATCCTCCTCCTCACCCACAGTTCAAGCCAGGCTTATTGAATGATCCTCAGTTTTCTGAAATCAGCTCAAAGTACCCCAATATGCTCACTGCAAGCCACCTCTGGCCCCCCACTTCACTCAAACTGCACACTATGCCAGTGCCAACAAGCATCACGGCAAAATCAGGGGGCACTTCTGATCCCTTGTCTAATTACATCATAGCCAGCATTGTTGTTTATGATCACCCAGGTGCTACTCTGAGAACATCAAATATATGATCTCATTTAATCCCCATGCAATGTGCAATTTATTATTCTGTTTTAGCTTGAGATAAGTGAAAAGGGCACGTTAGGCAATTTACCCAAGATTGCACGGCTCATAGTGGCACCTGGGGTCTGGCCCCACTTATGGGAGTGCCCCTGCCTTGGCTGTTCCTGGGCTAAGGTTCTTCGTAGTCAAGCCCTGCTCCCCTTGTCTCACCAAGCCCCTCAATCTCATTTTCTCCCAGGAAGCTGTTCTCTAAGGACTCTACTAATTTTCTGGCCATTTGTGCAGGTACCCTCTGCTCCTGCCATCTTTTAATGCAGATGGACCCCCCAGAGTCTCTGCAAAGCCCCTTTTCTGTCTTATTTACAGGAGCTTCCTAATCAATGGATCTCATTTCCAGCCACCTCCCTGGGGAGGAAACACATGCATGCAACAATCTGTTGGCATCTCAGGTAAATGTCTAAAAAGCATCTCAAGCCGGGCAGTGGTGGCGCACGCCTTTAATCCCAGCATTTGGGAGGCAGTGGCAGGCAGATCTCTGAGTTCGAGGCCAGCCTGGTCTACAGAGGGAGTTCCAGGACAGCCAGGGCTACACAGAGAAACCCTGTCTCAAAAAATCTAAATTAATTAATTAATTAATTAATTAATAAGCATCTCAAATGTATCAAGACCCAAACTAGGAGGATGGCAAGATTGCTCAGTGGGCAAAGCTGGCAAAGCTCTTGTCACACAAGCCTGAGAACCTGGGATTGATCAGCAAATTCATATGTCTTAGTTGGGATTCTACTCCTGTGATAAGAGACCACAGCCAAGGCAACTTATACAAGGGTTTAATTGGACCTATGATTCCAGAGTGTTAGAGTGTACAATAGTAGAGGGAAGGCTGGGGTGACAGCAGGGAGCTTCCTTACATCTTGATTCACAGGCAGAAGGTGAAGGAAACACTGGGAATGGCACTGCTCTTTTGAAACCTCAAACCTCATTGACTCCTCTATCAAGGCCACACCTCCCAATCCTTTCCAAACAGTTCCACCAACTAACAACCAAGTATTCAAACAGATTACTGTATGAGGTCATTCTCATCCAAACCACCTAGAAGAGAACCAATGCCAAAAATGTTGTCCTCTGACCTCCACACAGATGCCGTGGCATGCACACTTGTCACCATTACACACACACACACACACACACACACACACACACACACACACACACACATCTTCTAACAATGTTGTCTGTTGTTCCTTCATCCCAGCTACCTTGAAGATAGTTACTTAGCTGAGTCTTATGGGTATATTCCTGTAATACCAGCTAGCCAGGATGCTGAGGCAGGAGGATTAGAAGTTTGGGGCCTGATTGGGCCACAGAATGAGTTCAAAGCCAGCCTAGGCAACTTACCAAGACCCAGTCTCAAAATAAAGATTAAAAACAAAAATAAAAATAAAAACAGGCTTGGGGTGTACCTTCGTGAAAGGAGACTTCCCTGGTGTATGTAATCATGGCATAGCTGATGAGACCTGCCACCCCCTTAGACTCTGCTGCCCTACGTATTCCTCTCAACCGTATTCCTCTCAACCCACCACAAATAGTAAAATGTTGATGATATGTCATGTGTGCATGCATACACCACACACACACACACACACACACACGAGAGAGAGAGAGAGAGAGAGAGAGAGAGATGCATGTAAGCACACATGCATACTTGCCCACAGACATGACCATGCAAGCACACCTGTGCTGCCATGTACCTGCATCCCTTTGGTCCCCACTTTCTCTGCTTTCTCATCTTTGCTTGCTGGTTCTGCTCACTCAGGATAACTCCTAGGACACCTCCTCCTCCAAGAAGCCTTACCCTGAACGTAGTGGCTCACCAAGCACAATGGCCAAGCACTCCCAACAGGCTCTTACCCTGAACGTAGTGACTCACCAAGCACAACGGCCAAGCACTCCCAACAGGCCCTTGCCTCTTGTAGTGCATTTTAACCAAGGTTTCAGCCCTTAACTTCCCTCATCCGTTCCTTCTAACCTGGTTCTAGGCACCCCATCTGGCATGGGTATACCCTTTATAAACATCTGAGCCAAATTAACTTTGACTTTGGGGTTTTACTAAGGAAACTTCTGTTAAGATCATCACTCTGTTCTATACATGTCTTAAGAAAAAAAAAAGTGATTTTGATATTGGTACAGTGAAAAACATTGCCACACTGCACTGAGTCAAAATAACCAGCTCCTCACACAGTAAAGGCAGACAAGAACGTCAAACTGCCATGTGTCAAAAGTAACACAAACTGGGCTGCAGACACAAATGTAAACCCCAAGGCTGTGAAACTTCGAAGAAAATCTGCATGACCCCAAGTTAGAATAAGACTTAGGCAACAACCCGTGAAGTAAAAACTCAGGAAGTTAGACTACATCAAAGCTGCGTTTGTCTGTTCTTCCAAAGACACCATGGACAGGATGACTTAGACAAGGAGCAACCTGGGAGAAAAATGTGTGCAAAGCAGATCCTAGACAGAGGCCTCACATCAAAAAATCACAAAGACTTTCAAGACTCAGTAATGCAAATTTTAAGTCAAACCAAATTTAAACAGACATTTCACAGAGAAGTAATACAGGTAGGTTAATATATATATATATATATATATATATATATATATATATATATATATATATATATGCTCAGTACTAACAGTAACCAGTGAAATGCAAGTTAAAACCATAATGAGATGCTACTACAAGCCTGTTTGAATGGCTGAAATTAAAAGGCTTGACCATACTAAGTGTTGGCAAAGATACCCGGCGATTCCCATTCAACCACCCTCTCCTGCCCTGATCCTAGTTGTGAGTATTGCCAGGGTCTAATCTTCAGTTTTCCAGGACTTGGACACTTGGACACTTGTATACTTTCCCCTAAGGAACCTACAGGACTGGGGGTGCAGCTCAGTTAGGAACACACTTGTCTTACAAGCACAAGGGCCTGAGTTAGATCCCCAGAACCATGTAAAGAAGCAGAACATGGTGGTCCATGCTTGTAACCCCAGTGACAGAGACAGGCAGATCCCTGGGGCTCCCTGCTTAGCTAGCCTACCTTACTTGCTTAGTCCCCAAACACATAGAGACTCTGTCTCAAAAACAAGATGGATAGGGCCTGAAAACCAGCATTCAGAGTTGTCTGGCCTCCACAGGCACACATGCCCACGCACACACAAACATGCATACATGCAGAAAGAAATAACATCTTAATTCTCACACCAGATCTCAATTACCAGCCCCTGGGTTGTTATGTACAGACTCAAGTTCTCAACCACACATGAGACTCTTGCTTGAGCTACCACTAGGAAACATTCCCTTAGAGCGTATTGAAAATTCTGTGTCCCAGTGGCACCCATTACCTTCACATACAATCAGAGGCTCATTCATGCCTCTCAGACTTAATTAAAGAGTGCAGTTGCTCACACAGACATTCCTGGCAGAACTGGCTTGCACTCTCCCACACCCTTTGCCCACTCCATCTGCTCAGTCATTGAGGTCAGCCACTTCCTATGGCTCTCTCTCCCTGCTGTCAGCTCTCAGTCTCTCCCCTGACCCGCCTCAGTCTCCCTCACACCAGTGTAGATCCCCTATCCTTAACTACCTCTGGATCTAATATGCCTTTCCATGATCAGGTTCTACTAAATTCTGTGCTCACACAGCTGTTTCTAGACCATCCCTGCTGAACATGGAACAGGTTACAGGACTTTGCACTGTGGTTTTGTTTTGGTTTTTGTTGTTTATTTTGTTTTTGCCCAGGTTGTCTCTTCCATTTGGAAAGCTCTTGGATTTTCCATGTCCATATCCACATCTTTACTGAACAGCACCGTATTCTTGCTTCCCACCCAGGGAGCCATGATGAGCTCCAGTTGAACGGATCCCCTACTTTTCAGATCCTCCCAAAGCATTTGTGATGTGAATCATTAATTCTGTCCTTCATCATGAACTTTGTAAGTAATACAGGAAGTTAGTGCATTCATTCAATCGTTCCTATATTTAATTAGTTCATCAAAATCTATCAACCAACTCTCTTAGTCAAGGTGATGTGTATATAGGGGATGGGATGCTTCTGATTCATATGTGTCCAGAGAGAGACAAAGCTACGTAAGCAAATGGCCACAAGCCAACAAGGAAAGTGAAAAAGCAAAGTCATTTATGCCGCAACTATGCCACAGGTATGCATGTCCCAGAAAATCTCAAGCCAGGGAGACTGGGTCTTTAGTTCTCAAAGAGATCCTGGGGTCTGGAGAGGAAGCATGTCATCTTTACTCTATATGGAAGTAAGGCATTCTTAGGAAGGTAAAGGAAAAGCAACTCTCAGGTGGGGAAACTCCAAAGAGAGATATCTATCTAAGGCATGCATACATGTTACGTGGCTACTGACTACCTAAGTATCTGTGACTACCAGGCTTCACAGAGGAGACAGCTATGAAAGTAGTGGGTGAGCCTTTCAAAGAGGCAGAGAAGAAATGTGTCAGGTATGGAACCCCCACCCCAAGCCTAAGGAAGCCTGGGGTGCCTCATCAGAGAGACCTGGAAAGAGGTCACATGAAGACTGTCACAGCATGGGAGACTTTATAAAGCCTCACTAGAGGCTGGAATGGTGCCCTAAGATGCTGGGGAACAGCCCAAGGACTTTAAACAGGTCATGACATGGCAAGGTTTGCATTTCAGAGCGATTGTTCTTGTAGGTATACTGGAGAGAGAGTGGAAATTTGATCTGAAAAGATCAGTCTGGGTGCTATTTTAAAAATCCAGCAGAGGGAAATGAGGTCAGATATGAGGGTCAAGGCAAGGAGAGCTGAAAACATATGTTAACCTCCCCTGAGTTCAGGAGACCAAGGACAAGCTTTAAGGCTTAAAAAGGTGAGGCAGATCCAAATGATGATTATGAGGTGGGATCAGTAGGAATCCCTAGGGACAGGGTTATCATTGAGTTCAATATCGGATGAAGACTCGGGGGAGGGGAAACAAGGCCAGAGACATTGGAGACGCCATACTTGGGGAGAGTTTGGAGGAAGGCTGAAAAACAACGTTCTGACCTGAGAACTTACTGGGGCTAGAAGTGAGATGGACCAAAGATAATAAGAATCAAGGATTCCCCATGAGGCTTGGCAATTGGCAGGTCTCTGGGGACTTCAGTGGAGAGACAGGAGCAATGCTTATATGGTATCAGGTGTCTTGGGACAACTTGGGGGCAGGGCACACCACACTTTGCAAGGACTCAGGAAGCTATGAAGGCAAGGACTTAGAAAGAAGAAGTAATTGGGAGGAAAGCTGACCATGGCAGAAGAAAAGGAGCCTTTTCTGAACAAGCCCTGTAAAAGGCAGACAGAACCTAGAGAAGAGTAAAAATGGCATGACAGAGGGGACAGTCCTCCGCCAAGATGGCAGTCCATAGTGCCAACCCAAGGGCCTTTCTCTCCTTCCTGTTAACAGCCCCCATCACCCCTGATAATAACTAGATGCATGGTGACCCAGCTTAGATGAATTTGACAGCCTCCTCTGAGCTCAGAAGACCTGAGCTGACTTTGCGCTCACAGAGGTAGCTGAAGGCTACCGTGGCATGCAGACCACCCCTTTGTTCTCTTCTCTTTGTTCCTGGAAGGTTGCGGTGACAGAGCAACACACACAAGCCACATAGTTGATAACAGCAACATTGATGATCATCTCCATCCCTGAACTACTGCATACCCTAGGCATGTGTGCAGGAAATATACATCTACATTTGAGGGACTGCATCTTCTGGTTTCTGTCCTACTGCGGCTCAGCCTCTATCCCGCCTCAGGGCTACCCAACAGGGGGAAAAAAGCAAAGCCTCTGCTGGTGTTCTAGTGGGCACTTTGTAAAAGGTCAAAAGAAATGTATGAGATTATGAAATTAAATCACAAGTACTATAATGCCAACATCCAATCAATAAAAAAAAATCATTGAGATGTTTTATATCTAGTGTGTGTGTGTGTGTGTGTGTGTGTGTGTGTGTGTGTGTGTGACACATCTCCAATCAGGCCAGTACACTTCAAGAGCTGAAACAGATAGCTCAGGTCTGAGACTAATAAACACTGCAGCACCTTAAGTGTTTGATGGGAGGGGAAGTCAAGAGAGACCGAGCAGGGAAGTTTACATTCTCTTGGAGGAGAAGCAATATCTTCATCTCCTGCAAGCCAGAGTGACAGGGGAGGTGGCTACAGGTGAGAGCTGAGAGCAACTGCTCTGTTAATAAATGCTTTTCTGAGTCCACTTGAAATGTGGGAGAGGCTGACGTGGCTCAAGGCACAGAGCAGGGCAGGTGGGTTTCAGAGCTCTCAAGAGGAACTGGCCGTTGTTAGGGGAGGTAATGGCGCTCATGGCAACAGAGCGAAGTGGTGGGGTGGGCTCTTTCCATTGGATGGGAAAAAAAGAGTGTATCCCAAATATATATGTACAAAGGATTTGACCAGCAGATAGGGATATGGGGGATGTGTGACAGATCCTGGGACATACTGAGAACCAGGCATTGTGCAAGCAAGGTCCAGGAGGATAGGGACAGGCGGCTGCTCTCAGAGAATCTAGAGGTGTGGCTTTAGCAGCATGAGTCAAGTCCCCTACCTCCTTCTGGAAAACCAGAGGGCTGGGATCTGTCATGACACCAAGAGAAACAGTGATGTTGGTGTGGAATGGGAGAGAAGTCACTGAGGGGTGGGTACCATGATCTCCACAGCTGTGGCACAGGAGAGGGCTGGGTGCACAGGCCCAAAGGATGATCAGGATGGAGCAAGGTAGGGGAGGGGAGGATGGGTCCAGAGTTTCATCCCTACAACAGGGCAAGTAGAAACCGCATGGGCACCTGTACCAAATATGACAGAGGGTAGTGTCCCTGTGTTACACCAGGGAGGTTGGACAATGCAGCTGCCACTGTTGGGTAAGCAGTTGCCCCTGGAGATGGGAGAGAGGAAGGGAAGCCTTCTACCCGCTAGAGCTGTGTGCTAGCTCATGCAGGGCATGTGCGTGATAGATGGGACAACTCAGTAAATGGTGGCTCTGGGTGCCTACTGCCATGGTGTGGAGAATAACTCAGAGGCGGGGCTGTGAACTGAGGTCAGAACACAGTCCAGGAGAAGCCTAGAGATGAGGCTGCAGGCGGGAAACAAGTAGGGAATGGAGCTAGCACCACTGGCTTCCTTGTCTGTGGACTGCCAGCAAGACAGGGAGCAATGAGTATGGGAAGCTGAGCAGGCCCCTCATCTCTGGCCCCAGTACAAGCCAGCTCTGAGCAGTTAGGCATGGATGCCTTTCAGATCTGTCCAACGGACGCGCATGCGTGAACTTCACGGCAAGGTTCTCTTTTATCTTTCACACACCCGGAGCTAAATAAAGGACATGACCCTTGAAAAAAATTTATGAATGAATTCCCTGGCATAGCCAACAATTATATCTGCACTTAGTGCTTTATTAATAGGGCCACTTTGCTGAGTTTATGGATACATCTGCTCGATATTCCCGGTTAACCTTCTTAAGCGGCTCTCATTTTCTCTCTTCTCTCCCTTGCCACATACCTCCTGTTTTTTTTTTTTCCTTTGAAGATCATCCCCATGTGTTCTGCTGAGCCGTGGTCACAGACAGAATCCCCACCCTGTCTGGCAGCTTCATCGGCAGCTTGTGGCTGACCCCAATGCAGGATGTGGCAGCTCGGTGCTTGGAGGGGCCACATTCTAGGCTCACTGCATACAGAGCCAGGATGGGGAGGGATGGGAACTGGAGATGCCCATTTATATTGTTTTATGGCTGCTGGTGACAGCCTTCTGGCCAAGTTGTGGGACAGAACAAGAAGAAAGGCTGAGGGGATGTGGAACAATAAAGGTCGCTAGGAGCCTTGGTGAGTTTGAGTGTGCAGGATGCCAGGCAAAGCTGGCCTTTTAACGGCAAAGGAAACTGAGCCCAGGCCGGCCTCCTTAACCGCAGTAATTCAATCTGAAGAGCTTATACGGATCACAGATCTCAAAGCCAGGCACCAGGGAGGCTGGGTGGAGCTGAGAACCTAAATTAGGAAGACATGAAACAGCTCTGGTCTCTGCTCTCTAAGACTCAACAAAGGCTTACTGGGGAGATAGAGATGGAGGGAGTGAGGGTGGGTGCCATAAGCCACCTGCTAAGCAGATTCTGAAGGTGAGCCTAGATGGACAGCTATCAAATGCTTTCTCAAGAATCCACACACCTCTGAGAGAGCGCAGCTTTTCAGGGCATTCGGCCCACTAATGAGTCTATCCTGGTTTGAATGTGAAATGCCTCCCTTAGTCCCAAGTGTTTGAATATGCTGGATGGAGAGTTGTAGAGCCTTTAGAAGTAAATCTGGAGGAAGTGGGAGCCACTGGAAAGCTGACCTTGAAGTTTCATGGCCTGGCTTCACTTCTGTCCACTCTGTTTCTTGACTGCCAATGTAGTGTGACCAGCTACCACATCATGCCACCACAGCTTCCCTGCAATGATGGACTGTGTTCCCTTGGACTGTTAGCCAAAATAAGCCTTGGCCCCACCCCCCTTAAGTTGTCATCAGATATTTGATCAGAGCGGTGAGGAATCAGCGCAATCTCATTAGATTAGATCACCACTAAATCACACCCATCAGACAGAGAGACACTAAGGCACACATTTTGCCCCAAGCTTTGAACAAATGCATGCCAAGTTTGCTAGAGTTGACAACACAGGACCCTGCTGCCTTTGATCAGAAAGGAAAAATGTGTTCCTAAATCACTGGGTTGATAGTCATCTCCCTTCCATCTTACGTGTGACCATAAGCAAGAGAAATAACCAACTGGGACGTGAGTTTGCAGAACATGGCAGGGAAATCTGAAGAGCCATTCCTTTGATTGTTTCTACTTAGCCTTATCCATCTCTATATCCCAGGAGATCAAACACCAGTAATGGGCTATCATCATTATCATCGTTGTCGTCGTCATTCGTTGTCATCATCCCCCAAGGAAAGAGCCAGAAGTCAGAACAGGGCAAGGGATATTTATCCGGCAGGACACTGGTGTTTAGTGTCTAAGCTAGGTACCCCCAGTAGAACAAGAATATTCATATGCTCATTCATTCGAAAAATATTTAAATAATCTGTCATTCTTTCTCTCTTGCCCTTTTCCTAAGCTGGGAGAGAAGAGATTCCTATCAACAAAATGTGTCAGACTTGTGGCTCACACTGTAATTATGATTTCTGGTTGGAGTGATAGTCGCTGTTCTATGTACCCAGGAGACAGGCAGAATTGTCTTGGAGACCACATGTAGCATGCAGGTTGAAAGTCATTCTTAGCCCCTGTGAAAATGAGACTTCAGTACCACAATGCCTCCTTAGGGGACCACAGACATTCAAACATCCTTGTGGCAGTCGTCTCTCCAGACCCCTCCCTCTGCGTGCCATTTTTCCTTGAAACTAAATCACTGGTTAGGCTGGTATCCACGGGTACATCAGGCTATCCTGGTTAGGAACCATTTCTGTGAGGTAATGAGGAGGAATAAGGAGATCAACTCCAAGAGCCATGACCTCCTCTTTTCATGCTAGAGCCTAAGACATCAGCTCAGGAGGAGAAAGGGTTAGGTAGGGGTAGGGAGGGTATGGGCCACAGGTGTGCTCTTGACCCCAGCAGCACAGACTTGCTCTTGCTTTCTGCATAACTCCTGCTTGGTCTGACTGAGTTTCCACAGAAACAGTGGCTGAAAGAGATGCTCACCTGATTGTTGTTAGAAAATGCAAAATGCAGAGAAACGTACTGGAAGAAAGATCACCAACTGCGGAGGATAAAAGCCAGCCCCATCCGATGCCATATGCCACAGAAGCAAGAAGCTAGTAAATCTAATTTAGTATAGACCATGCAATTACCCACTTTAAAAATTAAGGACCGAGACCATAAACTCACTAAACTTCAAATGTTTGTAATGGGCAGTTAAATGGGAGAGACAAAGTACAGGGGAGAGAGGAAATGGAGGAAAGGAGAGAGGAAGAGAAAATGGAAGAGGAAAAGCAACAGAATCCAAGACCAGAAAGGAGATTGAGGCAGTGGGAGAAGGGGGAGGGGCAGAGGACCAGCACAAGGAACACATTGTGTCTCTGAGGAACTGCCACTTAGAGTACTTGCATTCTGCTTCCAAAGGGACCTAAAGCCACCTTTGCAGGCACAGATCACGGCAACGCCTTTTCCAACAACTATAAAACATTCGTTTTGTTCTTTCCTTTCCTCCAGTCACCACTGGAGGTTTAGAGTCAGCTTTACTGTGCTCAGCACTACTGATATTCGGGGGCTGTTCTGAGCATCCTCTAAGGTTTAACAGTACTGCTGGACCCTGTCCACGAGATGCCACAGCACCCTTTCTCACTAGGACAACTGAAACTGCCCCCTGAGATTGCCCAATGTCTCCCTGAGTTGAGAAAGAGACAGCCACTTCCCCCAGTTGAGAGGCAATGGTTTGGACCACTATCGCTTTACAGCCTAACTCTTGCCTTCAGCAATTGTCCCTCTGTCCCTCACTCAAACCCAGAGGAGGACTCTCTCCACAAGACACATCGTTGATAGTGTCGCTTCACTATTCATAACTGCTCCAAAGCATTCCCGTGTCCAGAGAATGAAAAGCAATAATCCCAGTTACCTACTGGGTACCACACTTTGTTCTGAGCATCGGAAATAGAGCTAGGAACCCTGAGACCCAGACACAAGGAGAGGCGGGTGGACAGCAAAGGTACAAATAAAAGCCAGGGGCTGGCTTCGCACATAGCAATGAGAACTAAAAAAGGAAAGGGAGTGGGCAGGTCCAAGCAAACCAGGAACGGCCAGGGAAGTTCCCACTACCTAGGCTCCATCTGATCCAGGCCAGGAATAACGTGGAGGCAGAAGCTATGGCCAGAGACAAAGAGCACTAAGGTTGAAGGAAGACAGTAAGAAAGAGCTCCTAGGGAGAGCTCCTAGGGAGGGCCTCAGTTGGCATCTGCAGAATAGTGACCAAGAAGTCTGCAGAGGGAGCAGTGGATCACAGGTGGCCATATGTTTCTGTGGCATGGCAAGCTGCTTGATGTTTCCCTAGTCCCGATGGCCAGTCACTGGGGTTCGAAAACAACTGTAATTCAAAAGGAACTGGAGAAGTTCTTTTTCTTGTTTGGTTGGTTTGGGCTTGTTTTTGCTTTTTGGTTTGGTTTGGTTGTTTTTTGGGAACTTCTCCGTGTTTAAATTCCCAGTCACTTGTCAAAGCCTGACTTGGGATCCCTCCAGTGACGTGCCTTGGGCACATGGACCAATCCCCTGCGAGCAACACATCAGTTAGCACTACCAAGGCATCATCATCCTCTGACCTGCTGTGTATGCTTGAATGGGAGGCTCAGTCGTGCTTCTAAACCAAGACTTCTAGGCCCACACCCTAGCCTAACAAGTCTGCTAAAAATCCCTTTTTCTTGTTTTGAATGTGTTGAGCCATCCGTAATAAATGACTAACATTGCATCTTTGTCTCATGCCACCCAAATATTATAAAACCCCCTCAGAATAAGCAAATCAAAGCCAACAAACAAACCATGGAGAGATGCTGGGGAAAAACTCGGTTAATAAAGCGCCTACTGCGCAAGAGGACCTGAGTCCCATCTTCTAGGACCCGTGTTCAAAACAAACAAGCAAAGAGAGTCAATCATGAAAGCACACACCTGTACTCCCAGCACCAGGGAGGTGGGGACGGGCAGATCCCCAAAGCTTGTCAGCCAGCCAGTCTAGCTGAATCAGCAAGTTCCAGGTTCAGTAAGAGACACCCCATCTCATCTCCAAAAAAGCAAGAAAGTAACTGAGAAAAACCACTCAACACTGACTCCTGGGTTACATACATGTACATACATATGCATGCACAAACCTCACACATACATACATACATGCATGCATGCATACATACACACTTTTTAAAAAAAAAAACTAGAAGAATAAGATGTGCTGGTAAGGAGGTGGAGAAAATAGAATTCTTGCATAAGTCTTCTGCTGGGAGAAATGTAAAATGGTACAGATACTATAAAAATATAACAAATTCCCTCAAAAAATTAAAATGCAATTGCCATATTTGATAGTTAGAGTTAATTGTCAACTTGTCAGAATCTAGAGTCACCTGGAAGAAGGTGGGCCTTTGGGTATACTGTAGGCCATTATTTGATTACATAAAAGTGGGAAGAGCTGCCCACTGTGGGTGGCACCATTTCCTAGCCTGCATCCTGGACTGTGTAAATTGTAAAGTGGTATACATCCATTGCTCTGTGTCTCTGACTGTGGATGTGATGTGAGCAGCAATTTTAACTCCTGCTACCTTGCCTTCCCTGATGGTCTGTAGGATTCTTGAAACATGAACCAGGGTAAACTTTTCCCCCTTAATGCTTTTGTTAGAGTATTTTATCATAAAAACAGGGGATAAAACTGAGATACCATATGTCCCAGCATATTTTAGATTCTATTTCCAAAAATAATTGAAAGCAGAGTCTCTAACTGATACTTGTGCATCCGTGTTTACTAGAGAAAGAAGCAACTCTCACATCCACCACAGCTGAATGGATAGATGGCATATTCAAACAACGGAATGTTACTCTGCCTGACACAGGAAGAAAAGTCCAATATATGCTGAGAAAAAGGTGAACCTCGGGATCACTGTGCTAAGTGAAATAAGCCAGTCTCAAGATGACAAACATTGTGTGTCCCGCTTAGATGAGGTTCATAGAGCAGTTCAATTCTGGAGGCAGAAAGAGTGATGGTGGTTGCCACAGGCTTGGGGATGGGGCGATACTAAGGTCCTCTGCAATAACAAATATTTCCAGTTTTGCAAGATAAAACAAGTTCCGAAAACATATGGTGGTGATGGTAGCACAAAGCCCTGAAGGTATTCCTCTCTGCTGAACCATACACTTTAAAATGATTAAGAAGAAGACTCCAGGGGTGGCAAAGTTGGTAAAGTGCTTGCTTTGCAGGCATGAGGACAAGAACTCAACCCCTAAAATCCAAGGTTAAAAAGTCTGGGTGTAGTGGTACGTAATTGTAATTACTGGGTGGGTAGAGACAGGCAGCTCTCTCTGGGGCTCCCTGGCTATCAAGCCTAGCTTAATTGGTGAGCTATAGGCTAATGACATACCTTATCTTAAAAGAACATGGATTCTGTTCCTGAAGATAACATCCAAGGTTATCCTCAGGCCTCTACATACACACACACACACACACACACACACACACACACACACACACACACACATTTAAACACACCCATGCACACATGAACATACATTCACACACAGTTCATCCACAAAAGATTAAACTTTATCAAAATTAAAGATGAAAGTTAAAGGAAGAAATGAAGATATTAAAAATCATTAAATGCTTAAGGTGGCACGTTTTACACTGTACCTATTTTATCACCGGTGCTTTATGGTTTACAGAGCACTTCACAAAACTTACCTCATTTGCATCTTTACATAATCCACAATGCAGAGGTAAAATGGTTTCATTACTAGTTTGGTAGATAAGTATTCAGAAACCCAGAAAGATGAAATCAACTCAAGGGCACACAGAGGCTGAGATCAGATTAAAAATAGAAGCCAAGTCCTCTGCTGCATCAATGCTCAGCCCAGAACATCACATCTCGGAGTTCTATAGAGTAGACCACCTTTCATGTGCTAAGGACGATGCTAGCTGGCCTGCCTAGAGAAAGGAAAGACATAACAAGAGTGATGGCAGGGCTCTAGGGCGATTCCCACCTCATGCCCTGGGGAAGATGGAAAGCCAACATCTGCCTTTTGTAGTGGGTATTATTATTTTACAGACGAGGGGCAGATAGTGTCCCTGAGTCACATAACCAATTTTACGTACAAAACAAAACACCACTCTCTCGATATGTGTGGCTTCTGGTGGGAGATGCAGTCAGGACTGTTCTCTGGGACGGTATGAATACCACCAAACCATAGCGCTGGTGTCTCTAGGCCTAAGATACCAGTCAGCCCAGTTCACTGTCTTCTTCCCCATCATCTCTGTCAGGACACTTGAAATGGGAAGACATTGTCCAGCAATGCCCACCTCTCCAGGGACTCAGAACGCAGCTGTATGTTGGCGTACAATTGGCCAGTTGGATCTGTCGGAAGTTCTTGGGTTTGAGGGGTGTGGCCTATAGGAGCTTTCCTTTCCCTTTGCCCTGCCCCCTAACTCACAATGCCTATGTGCCACCAGCTTGTCTCTCTTTGGGGTCACTTACATCTCCATGGTATGTCTCATGGGACAAGGGAGAACTCTGTCAGGGTAATTACTTCTTTCTCAAGGCCCTTCCCTTCCTTCATCAAAGAACTCAAGATTGAGGGCATGGTGTAGGTCTTCCACCAATCCAGCACTCACCATTCCCTGGTCTGACCCATGAGTAGCAAAAGCAGAGCACATGCAATCCAGGGCATTTCCAAGGGAATACTGTCCATTGTCTCCAGGGCACCCTGAGGGAGAAGGCACTGGAGATGGAGTACACACACGAGTCTATAAGGAGCCCACTCTCTCATGACCATTTGGATTCACATGGCATCTTACATCACTGCTTCCAGATCAGCTTTTTCTCCATTCCTGCATCCTTAGAGTCCAGTGTTTGGGGCTGACTGAGCCAACAAAGGCATCTGTAGCCTTCCCTGCCTTAAGAATATAGAGGGAAGCGAGGTCCCACTGATTTAAAGCAGAGACTCATCGACCCCTGTGTAATGAACTTGGCTGCAAATGTGACTCCAGGCCCCGAATCTCCATCAGAATCTGTCACTTAGTGGCTGCCATGTCTTAGCACCCAGAACTGGTTGAGTTTACCACATGTTAACCCCCCTCTCCATGAATCTGGCAGTAATGAGGTCGACTTTCTCTTTATTTATCATTAAAGCTGGAAGATCCAAAAGGTAATTTAGTGTTCGGAAAGGCCACTGTTAAAACTTTATGTCAGGGGACGCATTGCCAAATGCAGCCTAATAACGGCACCATTAAATACAGACTAAAGTCTTTATTTAAATTCACTTTCATCTCGTCTCTGTCTATAAAATGCAGGGATATATACAGAGCAGGTCTTTAATCCTCAAAACAAATTTCTCTGCTCTTATTTCTTCTTTAGTTGTCTCGGTGCCTCTGGAAGTTCACAGGGTGTCTGTCCAAGCCTGCCTGGCTCTGACATAGTTCAACCCTGGCACATCAAAAGAACACTCATCCTTCACGGTCACGTGCCAAAGCTGTTCTATGGCAGGATGACGAGCATGCGAAGCTGATGTCCTCATGGTCCCTGCCCTTAGGGGGCTGCCAGGTTTGGATGGAGACACTCAGGTCTACAATAGACAACTATACCAGGGAGATGTATAAGATTATTAAAACAGAATATTTCCCATTGCCTAGTAATATCATGTGACTTCACAGCACACCACATAAGTCACATGACTGTGGTGATGCTGATGCCAACAAACCTAGTTAGTGTTCTGTCAGAGATAAGAAAGTACAGCATATACAGTTATGTAATGGGCCTAAGAGAGGGTGTGCTAATGAAAGGCTGTGTTGCTAGCTTACATAATTACTACACTGTACTTTGTATAATTATTATACGGGGCTTATCTGTAAAATCTACTCATATCTACTCATCCTGGAAAGAATGTTTACTGTAAAGCAGTGTGCCAAGTGGCACTGGAAGCAACCCCATACATTTGGTGTTTACCATGTCTCCTGACTGTAGTGTTTTCTTTGGTGGTTGACTTAATCATATGTTGTTTTGTTCACCACAGCCCTAGGAGCAACAGACTACATTAGTAATATATACACACCATATGGCCTGCAAATGTATACGTATGTGTGCACTTGTTTATATATAACCTTAATGGCATAAGTTGTGTGAGGTGATGCACACCAGTAATCCCAGTACTGGAGAGGCTATGGCAGGAAGGTTTCAAGTTCAATACCAGCCTGAGAGACATAGGAGGATCCTGTCTCAAATTTAAAAAAAAAAAATAATAATGGTAGGAAATAAACAGGGGCAGGTAGAGTACAGCTAACTTGTAGAGGCACTTAAATCTGCCTACGGCTCCAGGTTGTATCCCTGACAATGCAAAAGTAAGTAAATGATCTAGAAAGCAAGCACCAATCTCTCCCCTCCCCTCTCTCCTCTGTCTCCCCCTCTTTCCCCCTCTCTCTCCTATCTCTCCTCTCTCTTCTCTCTCTCCTCCTCTCTCCCCTCTTCTTTCTCCTCTCTCCCTCCCCCTTTCTCTCCTCTGTCCTCTATCTCTCCCCCTCCCTCCCTCCCTCCCCCCTCCCTCCCCTCTAAATACACTCTACAATGTCAGCACAGGATCACCTAGCAATGCATATCCCACAATGTATCTCCACCACAAGTGACACCTGACTGTAACTACACTATGCTGGGCTTAAACTTTCTCCCCAGCTTGCCTGTGGTCTCTGTTCCATGCCCTCCAGAAGCAAACTTGCCCCAGTTCTAGTACAGGAAGGCCCTCCCCTCTGCCAGGACGCTCTCCTCCTCCTGACCCTCTTCTACCTTGTCTGCACCTGCAGCCCCCATCACATGTCACTTCTCTGGTTTTCTGTTGCTCTTCACTGGCATTTTGTCTACCACTGTCCCTGTAGCCCAGCACCGAGCATGGCACCCAGGACATGCTCAGAAATCCTGCCTGCATGGGGGATCAAACAGTGCCACTGAGAGAGAGGCACAGGGCTCTGGGGTACTGAGAGACTCACAGCAGAGATGGTTAAACTAGGCCGTGACATAGAAACCTACTGGCTAGAGACAGAAATCAGTAGGTGTAGGGCACAGAGGAATCAAACAAATAGTCCACAGAGCTGGGATCTGAGGCAACTGGAGAGAAGGGCAGAAAATGAGGCTGCGGGTATTTACAGGAACTTGAGCTGGCTCTATGTCAGGGGCACTGGGGAGAAACACAACAGCATTGCTGGGCAGTGCTGCAGAAAAGGCCTCCAGGTGAACAGGCCTTCTACCCACACAGCTCTACCAGTACACGGTCTTGACAGGCCTGTTTACCAAATTGTCCCCAAGATGGTCCCTGAAATCATTGCCTCTTGTATCCCATGTCCCTCTTACATTCACTCCCAACTGAGAAGGGCAGCCCTGCCCAAGGGCACTGATGCGGTGGTGGAAGGGTGGCTTCTGAAGCTGCTGCTTCATCTTAAGAGATGCTTAGGGGATGCTTCACCTTCCTGCACCCAACTCAGGGAAAAGGAAGATCCCCCAGGAGAATCACCTGATGGAAAGACCCACACAGACAGGCACTGGGCCTCCAGCTGACAGCCAATGAGATAGATACTAAGGCCTGCTGAAAGTTACCAGGCAGGAGCTTAAGAGTGGAGGCCCCAGCCCCAGCCCCAGCCCCAGCCCCAGCCCCAGCCCCAGCCCCAGCCCCAGCCCCAGCCCCAGCCCCAGCCCCAGCCCCAGCCCCAGCCCCAGCCCCAGCCCCAGCCCCAGCCCCAGCCCCAGCCCCAGTGGGCTCTGTATAGGCTGCAGCCACAAATCACCTTTGCCTGGAGCCCTGTGATCCAGCCTGAGCCAGAGAAACAGCCCAAGAAACAACTCCAGAATCCTCCACTCAGAAAATAAAGGAGACAATACACAGATACGCAGTTGTCACTCGAAGCTGCTAAATCTGAAGAAAATGTGTGACATAGTGAGAAGTCACTAGGACAGCCTTTTTTCTCTCCAAGAGCATGGAGTGACTTTTGCCTGAGTGACAGAGATTGGGTAGAGATGAGGACTATTGATTCTGTGAGGGCTACTCCTCAGGGGGAACCTAGTAAGATTTGGCAAAGAAAAAGATGGGGTCTTCACCTCCTTCATTTCAAAGGAAGCTCTGGAGTCCAGCTTCTGCCTGAGAGTGACAGTCTCTGTCCCTCCAGCTCTGCCCACACACTTGTTGCGTGCCCCAGTCCCAGAGGTATAGTAGAGGTGGAGGCCTGCCCTGTTTTACTGCCTCCTGTGCACTGAACTCACAGGCTAGCCAGGAGATGCTGAGTCTGCCCAACAATAATAGAGAGCAGATGTTCCGTGGAAGGTTTATCTCCTGTTGGCACAATACTCAGAGGCTGACCTTTCTCTGTCACGTTCCGTAAATGTTATTAACACTCTTAAGAGGGCCTTGGGTGCACAGATTCTCAGTCAAAATGAGAGATGCCTACATCGGAATGTCTCCTGGACACGCCATTGTAGCCTGCCAGGTGGATCTCTAAGGAAAACCAATGGCAAAGGAGGGCAGAAGCTGAGCCAAGTGATAATAAAAACGCCTTGTGAATACCCCGAGAAAAAGCATGATGTGTGCAGAGTGGGCAAATGGGCCGGGGAGCCAGATATTGCTGAATTCCAGTGTCGGCTCTATCATTTAGTTCTGCCCCTGGGCAGGTTGCTTCATTTCTCTGAACAAACAGTCTCACCAGTATTGTCATCATGTGTAAATAAGAGGCTGCAGGGGTCAGGAATGTGGCAGGTACCCAGTACTGCCGCCATGATAAGTAAGGACCCCACCCTCCTTATCAGTACACTTTGAAGTCCTTTTCTCTCTGATCCAGGTTTATAAGAAGCACCCCAAACAGTACTCGTCATGACAGCGATCTTATACACATTACAAAGTACTTCCAAAGTACCATGCCATTAGATACGCAGACAACCTTGTGAGCTCTGCAGGACAGAGACAGAAGCCCTGAGTTTACCCAAGTCATGCAGATGTGAAAGAGAAGGGTCAGGACTGGAGCCAGGTCACGCCTCAGCCTTTATGCTCTTCAACCTCAGCCAGGCCTCTCAGGTAGGTTATTCTCCTTAGCTCCATCACCCTCTGTCCGCTTGAGGGGGCCTCGAGGATGGTCTAGGTTGTGATTTTATAACTGATCTCATTCTGGGAAAGCTGGCGCCCATGAGGGACAGAGGGTCTCTTCTGAACGCTCAAGTCAGGCCCTTGTCCCTCCTATGGCCGCTTCCTCCAGCAGAACATCTTTTCTCAACTACAAAAGTGGTGTGTTTAAGAGCCACGTGGGAGTCGGTGGGTGGCAGCACACGCCTTTAATCCCGGCACTTGGGAGGCAGAGGCAGGAGGATCTCTGTGAGTTTGAGAATGGCTTGGTCTACAAAGCAATTTCCAGGACAGTCAAGGCTACCCACAGAAAGCCTGTCTCAAAAAAAGAAAAAAGGAAAGGAAGGAAGGAAGAAAAGAAGGAAGGAAGAAAAGAAGGAAGGAAGAAAAGAAAAGAGGGGGGAGAGAGGGAGGGAGGGAGGGAGGGAGGGAGAGAGGGAGGGAGGGAGGGAGGGAGGGAGGGAGGGAAGGAGGGAAGGAGGGAAGGAGGGAAGGAGGGAAGGAGGGAAGGAGGGAAGGAGGGAAGGAGGGAAGGAGGGAAAGAGGGAAGGAGGGAAGGAGGGAAGGAGGGAAGGAGGGAGGCATTTGGGAGTCCCAGCTTGAATCTGGTCTCCAAAGGAAAGAAACAAAGGATTCCCATGTGCATCTCTCAAAAGCAAGGATTTAGTCTCAAAAAAATGATGCCAGACCCACAGCGGGACATCTTACATCTTCCATTCAATAAAACCTTCCAAAATCCTTTCTCTTTTAAAACTTGGCATATTTACAATGGGATTCCTACCCCATTTTCCTCACAGCTGCATATGAGTAAAAACTCTGTAACAGAATGGACCACCAAGGCTAAATTTCCCCAACCCCTGTCTCAGGCAAATCTGTGTGTCTTCTGGCCTTTGTTTCATGGTTTTGTCTCACGTAAGTATTAACCAGGCCTGGCCCTGCTTAGCTCCTAAGCCTGAGATCCGCTTGTTCAGAGCGGAATGGCCATACATGGTGTCATTATTTTCCATAAACTGAAAGACTGTCACAGGCCTGGTAAAGAAGAAATTGATTCTTTCTTTTCCCTGCTTAGTCAAACTCTAAACAAATCCTTTTTTGCCAATTACTGTTTCTTAATTGTTTTTGGAACACAGAGAGACTATGGTATAAACCTAAGTGCCTAGTAACAGCTTCATGTACAGATTCTTCGCCTATCATCAGGTTGTGGGACCCAGGACCTCCCCACGGCTCAGCAGAGAAATCGCAGGAGAAACAGTCTACTCTGGAATTCCACAGTGGTGACTCTGTGGGATGGCCTGCCTCTTCCTTCCTCTATGGAGGTTTCCCTGGTGGCCTTGCAGTTTTCAACTTGGGTTCTGTGGCTCTTCTTCACACTCACACACACACACACTCACAGACACTCTTACATGCCCATACATACTTGCTCACACACATGCACACATACACACATATACACACATACACACACACATACACACACACTGACATGTACACAAACATACATGTACATGCTCATACACACATGCCCACATACACTCACACACACACATTTTCACACAATCACACACATGTATGATCATACATGTACACACATACACACACACTCACATATACACACCCACACATACACACACAGGCATGCACACATGCAGGTACCCACACACATAGAATTTGGCTGGGTAAAGTATACTCTCCAACAGAGCTCAGAGCCATAATTAGGGATCAAAGCACATGCTGGAGAGACCCTTGAGGCCCCACCAAATTCAGAGTTTCAAATGTATACAGTTGCTCACTTCTTTTGAGATCATTCTGTCCCTTGGACCCTGGGAATCTGAGCCTCTGTAGGATGAACAGCTCTGAAAGTCTCCAGAAAGCCACCAAATGTTTCTGTTGTCTTGAACAATGGGGCCAGGTTTCTCTGAGCTGCCTGAAACATCCTTAGCAAGCAGGAGGTACCTGGCTGCATCTTCATCTACTCCCCATTGTGCTTTCACTGTCTTCCCAATGTCCAGGGCTGTGTTTCTCAGCTATTGTAAGTTCTCCTTCCCGTTATTAACAAATACAACGGAAAGTTGTTATCTTTTCCCACATTTACTACTACACAGGCATGCACTTTCTCACATACTCATGCTTGCACGTACAAACACTTGCACTCATGCATGCACACACGCTTGCATGCACACATGCTCACATGTGCTCACACATGTGTGTGCATGCACCCACACACACTCACAGGCCTCCACTCACACAGCCGAGCTGTACCTTGGCCTAGAAATGTCCACAGCCAAATAGCCATGACCTAACTCCCAGTTCTAGCTTCCAAAGAGCACAAGAAAGGGAGGCTGAGTCAGCCGAGGTCTTTACAGCCAGGATGGCCTTTCCTCGCTGCCAGTAACAATTCCATACTCCTCCTGTGATTGTGGGACAGCTTTAACTACCCCTACGTCTAGGAACTCCACTCAGAACCATTTAACTATCTGATAAAAAGACGGGGGTTTTCTCTGTAGTTTTCCTCTGTTCCTTTCCCTTTCCCCAGGACCAACAGTGGTCTAAGTTTTGTCAAGCACACACCTCAAAACTCTAGTAGCTTTCCCTTGTGACTCAGTTCCAAAACAGTTCCCATTCTCAGGGGAGGGGGGACTTTATTACAAAGCAACCCCTCCTTTTTTTTTCAAGATGAATTTATAGGGGACTGACTGGCTCAGCAGCTAAGAGCACCACTTGTTCTTGTAACAAACCCAGATTTGATTCCTATCACCCACATGGCAGCCTCCAGATATCTGCAACTCCAGTTCCAGGGAATCTAATGCCTCTTCTGGCCCCTGCAGGCGGACACAGAGTAGACATACAGACAGACGTGCAGGTAAACACTCGCACATGCAAAGTCAGAAGAAACAGTCGTTTAAAATATCAGCTTTCAGTGTAGTATATCCAGGCTTAAGCCATGCTACATACTAGCTGATCATCAAAGAATAAGTAAGAACTGGACATCCTAGATGAAGACACCGCAGATTCGGTGCTCGGGGAGGGCTTTCGCTTCCGGGTTCCTAAATGCTTCCTTCTTGCTGTGGTCTCATGTGGAATAAGAATCAAGGCATTCTCTGGGCCTCTTTTTTTTTTTTTTTAATTAGACAACTCTTTTTAAAAAAGATTTATTTATTTATTTTATGTGAGTACATTGCTATCTTCAGATACATCAGAAGAGGGCATCAGACCCTACTACAGATGGTTGTGAGCCACCAGGTGGTTGCTGGGAATTAAACTCAGGACCTCTGGAAGAGCAGTCAGTGTGCTTAACCACCAAGCCATCTCTCCAACCCGTCTCTGGGCCTCTTTAATAAGGTTAATGCCGTGTGGCAAAGTCTCATGAGCCAGTCACTCCCCAAAGGCCCTATTCCTTACTACTGTCACATTGGTGGTTAGATTCCAACAGATACACTTTGAGGAGACCCAGAACTTAGACCATACACTTCTCTGAGGACAAAACCTCTTTTTTTGGGAGGAGGGGAGTTAAGACAGGGTTTCTCTGTATAGCCCTGGCTGTCCTGGAACTCACTTTGTAGACCAGGCTGGCCTCGAACTCAGAAATCCGCCTGCCTCTGCCTCCCAAGTGCTGGGATTAAAGGTGTGCGTCACTCAGTGTATAACTATATAAGTAGACAGAAGACAGCAGACCACAAAGAGGCTATGATTAAGAACTACAAGCGTAATCTACTTCAAAGCAAAGTCTACTCTGTCAGCTGGTCTTAACGGAACAGGCCAGTGACAGACCCTTGTTATGGATAGAGCAAGGTCAAAGAGGAGACAAAGCCTGCCGTGATGATAACCCTGAGAAATTGTTTGCTACTAAGAGAGGGAACATGTCTTCTGAAGGGATGGCTGGAGCCAGAGGCTGAACTTTGGTTGACTTTCCAGTTTTGCTGAGGGTCAGCCTTCATTAACTCTGACTGCATGGCATAAACAGACGCTGGGAGCTGAGGTCATTTCATCATGCCTCTGCCACCCAGGGAAGCGGCGTGTTGCAGGATTTGGGAAGATTTGTAGATGTTTGTTTTGCATGCCATGCCTCTCCTATAAAGGAGGCCCATTCCACTCCTTCTGCTTCCCGATGACACCCAGGGGGGCTGCAAACCTAGTCAGCGTTTCAATGACTACTTACTGACTAGCTGACTAATTGCAGGAACTCCTTGGGGTCTAGCAAGAAAAGTGGGAGCTGCCTTCTCGGGAAGCCCCTGCTCAAAGGCATGGGCTTAGCGTTAACTTAGAAGAGAGAAGGAAATTCCCTGGCCACTGCCACCATTTTCAAGGATTCATCCCTTGAATGATATGTTAGTCAAGTTGGGTGGGAGCCACAGCCCTGCTCAGACAGGAAGAATGCTGTCTGAGGATGGTCGGTAGCCTCTGTCCACCAGAGAGACTGCATAGATGTCGGCAGTCGCTCTGCAGACACTGGAAAGAAAGCATCAGGCTCTCATAGGAAGATCCTGCGCTGACTTCCTCTACCACACTACCCACTTCCTCAGCATACAGCCACACTATAGTTTAGGGATGAAACCTTCCCTCTGGGATAGAATCCTGATTTGTCTAAGTCAGGAGTCTGCAAACTATGGTCTGTGGGCCAAATCAAGCCTCTACGGGTCAGTGTGAAGGTGAGCTGGAAGGGTGTGGTCTAGGTGCTGAGAGTGGCTTCTTACATTTTTCCTTTAAAATATCAACTACTTTTGCTTTTTTACTTAGCTTTACATTTTCTTTATTTGTATTTATGTTGCACTCGAGTGTATATGTTCATATGTGCATGTCTGTGTGTGTGAGTGTGTGTGTGTATGTGTGTGTGAGTGTATGTGAGTGTGTGTATGTGTGTGTGAGTGTATGTGAGTGTGTGTATGTGTGTGTGAGTGTATGTGAGTGTGTGTATGTGTGTGTGTGTATGTGAGTGTGTGTGTATGTGTGTGTGAGTGTGTGTGTATCTATGTGTGTGTGTGTGTGTGTGTGTGTGTGTGTGTGTGTGTGTGTGTGTATCTATGTGTGGAAGCCAGAGGTTGACACTTGGTGTCTTTTTTGATCACTCTTCCAGTTAATTTTGGAGACTGGTTATCTCGGAGACCCTGGAGCTCATCAGCTCAGCTAGGCTGGTTGGTCAATGTGTTCAGAGATCCACTTCCACCCACACCGGGGTTAAATAAATGCAGTATTCAGCCTGTCTTGCTTCTTTTTACATGGATCTTAATGTTAACACAAAAGCTGCTTTACTGACAAGGCTATAACCCTAGCCCTGTTTTCCTTGAATTTCTTAATGGCTGAAAAAAAAATCAAAAGAAGATTATTTTACAGGAAAAAATTATCAAATTAAAATATTAATATCCATTACTAAAAGCTTACTGGGATACAGCCAGACTCATTCATTTATGCATGCTCTGTAGCTGCTTTGTGCCACCGTGGCGGTTAGGAGATTGTAATAGAGGCTGTATTTTAGGCCCAGAAAGCCTAAAATATTTATGACCTGACCCTCTATAGAAAAAGTTTGCCAAGCCCCAGTCTAAGTCAAGCAAAGATCTCATTTGCCTTACGAGTGGGTTTGGATGTTTTCTTAAGAACTCAGACTAAGTCAGCCAGATCTAGAGGCTCCTGGGTGGCAATGATTGGTTCAGGGTGGTTAGTGATCCAAATTGTCCCACTAAGACTTAAGGTAAGAGGAGGTTGCCTGTCTGGTTCTCACTCCTCTACTAGGCTTGGAGAAAAAAAAATATCACTGCCAGTAGCCCGTGATTCAAGGGGAAGCCATCTTTAAGATGAAGCTGATGTCCTGGACAACAGAGCCCAGGTGAGAGATCCTGTCTCCATTGAGCACTACAGTGATCAATGCCACCCCCTACTGTTAGACCTCCAGTAGTGGAGCCCAGACCCCTTCCTCAGGGTTTAAGCTGCCTTCATCTGAATGTCTGTGATTTGGAGCCAGGAGAACCTCTTAACTCTGGTCATTTGCATGAACTATCCCTTCTGCACAAAAAGCTCTCCGCTCCCCACCCCTTGCCAAGCAACATTGAAATTGCGGTATCATAGGATGTGACCTGCTAGAACAGGTTTTATACACCCCCCCCCACCCACAGTTCTCAGGATTTCCTTTTGCCACACATACCATTTATCTATTCTACACTTACCCATACCTCCCCTGCCAATATCCACATGGGTCATCAAAGGCAAGTCCATGTTTGGCCTGTTCTGCACTGATTCCCCAGATCCAAAGGCAGTGCCCATCCATTAAATACAATGTTTCTCAAAGAGTGTCCGGACTACCTGCAGGGCTGGTTGCTGAGACACGGTGTTAAGTAGAGCGTAAAGATCCCGCCACTCGCTTATGCCTATTTGACCAGTCAAGAAAAGGTGTACGGTTTGTATCTCACTCTCTTCCTTGCCTACACTATGTCTCTCTAAGACAGGCTGTGTATTAGAGACTGCGCCCTCTTTACCAAGCATTCCAAGTCTCAGACCTGTGCCATTTTTGAGAAACAAAGCCAAGCTGCTCGCTCCACTGTGGGATTTCTCAGAGACCTTGACACAGTGCTGTGTCGGCAGTGGTGAGAGCGGAGGTAGGCAGTGCCAGGGCTCTGCTTAGGAGCCCGTAAGACAAGAGGCATGATATGTAGTGCTCCTCAAACTTATTTGCTGATGGCACCTTTTTCTCTAAGCCAAGTCTCACTAGACTCTAGAGATAAATATTTTTCTCTGAAATTTCCTGGCTTGGGGCCTCTGGGAAAAGACAAACACAGACGTAATACATTAAGAGGTCTTCCAAGGTATCCAACGGAGAGCGTCTAGTTTACTAATGAGCTTTGGAATCATATGTTAGGTACAGGGCCCCCTGGGTCCTCAGGATGGAAAGTCAAGGCAGACAGCCAAAGAGGTGGGTGGATAGGCGGCTCACAATCCTGTGTGCTCCACCAGCCATGGTCTGCTTCTGCTCTTAGTGTGGTCTGGGGGCAGAGAGGGTATGGAATTGAGTAGCAAGGAATACCCTAGAAAATGGGTGATAAGGGGCCACCTAGAGGCCAAGAGAGCCTCCATGGGCATCGCAAGGCACATGCTTACTCCTTGGCTGAGGGCTAAGTTTGAATAGTTGCCTGTGGAGATGATCCCTCCAACGAGGTAGGTGCCACAGGGGTACCACTTACTCTGCACAGTTTCCCTCTGCTGTCCCTGAGGTCAAGTCCCCAAGCTGTCATGCCACAACCTGTAAGGAATTGGCCAAACCTTTGAAGAGGCCCCGTCAAGAGCCTCCAGAGGAAAGCACGAGGTTTTCTGCTTGCTTCACATGTCCTGGATTTTTGGAGCGTGGGGTGGAGGGACCTGCCTAAGATGTCCAGAGGGAAAGAATCTCATGGAAGCCAAGCTCCCCAAGCCAGTTTCTCCTCCCAGGCAATGAGCCATGCCAACAGCTCTCCTATCATTCGGGAAGGCTGGTGGCTACGCGCCCAGGAAAGAAACCAGCATTTAAATGTAGCTTTCCTCCTTTCTAGAACCCAGGCTCTATTTTGGAAGGTAAAAAAAAATAGAAGGTGAGGTCTAGCAGGTTGAGGCGTCACTGTTTCGTATCTGACCCCCAGAGCTCATCTCCCGTTTATAGTTCTGGGGGTGGACAGAGTCTCAAGAAGAGAAATGCTAGCAGCGGTACAGCTGCCTCTGCACTCAGCATACTTGGTGCCTTGAGAAGCTCCGCCTTGCATCGCCTTCCCTGTCAAACAGGTGGTACCATGATCTAGACACAGAGAAGTGTCTGAAGCAAGGAGGAGGTGGAGGTCTTGCCCCCAAAGAACCAATCCAGGGAAAATAAAGATGGGATTGGCAAAAATCCCAGGCTCCTTTCAAGAGACTATAGCATCTTTCCAAATTCCCAAGGCATGAAAATAATAGCATTGGTCCAACTGCCTGGGCGCTCAGCATCAGCTTCCCTGTCAAACCGACGGCACCAGGACCATCAGACAAACCCTTCCCTTTCCTAGTGGTCTTCTCCATTTCTCCTGAGACTGCTTCCTGTTGTCTCTGGCCTCACCAGTGGCTTCCAGTAGCCAGAGATGTGCCTCTTGTATCTTTTCAGAGCAGTCTGAGAATCCCTTACTCTACCTGGGGTAGAGGCAGCCCCGCCCATGCTGCCACTGTGTCTGAGACAGGGTGTCATGGACCACTGAGCTGGTGGGTTCACACTCAGTTCACGAGAGGGTGAACAATGAGCTGACTTTAAGAACAACACATTCAGATGCACTGAACTGAATCCTCCAGCAGGAAGTGAAATGAGAGGCCCCGGCTGTTGCCTTCGGGAGTCTGGTGCAGCAAAAAGAGACAGTGCAAAGGGAGTTGAATTATCCAAGCTCTACAAAGCCTGCAAAAAAAAAAAAAAAGGTGTAAAGTCCAGCCCACCTGTGTTACAGCCTTGGGCCTGGGCATCTATCGTACTTAGACTCCCCATCTTGTAGGTAATAAAAGCAACCAGCATTCTCAACAGCAGTGTGAGCCATCAGTGGGGACCTGGGAAGATGCTCAGGATAGCAGGAAGGCTCTACTGAGGACTATGCCTGAGGAGCCTAAGAAGAAAGTCCCCAAGAAAAGTGGCAGTAATAAGCTTGGTTTAAGAACTGGCAGCAAGAGAAATGATTGTGAGTCCTGCATGGCTCACAGACCTCACAGTGTCCTCTGGGTCAAGGCCTCAAAAGTACGGAACAAAGAACAGCCCGAGTTGACAGAGGGGGCTTCTTCGGGGTACCAGGCTCGTGCAGCATCCTGGCTTGCATCCTTGTCCTGTAGATGCTGTCACCGAGAGCTGGGGGATACTGTGTACATATCAGGACATCCCAGAGGCCTCAGGGGTGAGCAGTTCCAATGTCAAAGTGCCACTGGCAGCCACAAAGTGAAGACTATGCTGGGCACAGGATCTTGCCAGTTTTTGAAAGGGTGGGGGTACAGAGTGCAGACAGCGCAGCAGATGAGGGAAAGTATATGTTTATATAAAGTCTGTAATCGCAGCATTTAGGAGGTTAAGGCAGGAGGATTGCCATGAGTCTGTGGTCAGCCTGCACTGCATATCAATGTGAGACCCCATCTTAAACAAAACATAAACACAACCATACACACACACACACACACACACACACACACAGAGAGAGAGAGAGAGAGAGAGAGAGAGAGAGAGAGAGAGAGAGTAATTTTGAGCTGCACAGGTAAGCATTTGCCTTCTCGCCCCAGGGCAGGTAGCATAGCTCTTCTCTTGGGGAAGGCAGCAAGTTCACATTGCTGGAGAGCTGCCTGACGCTGTAGATGGGCCCTCTCTCTTAATGCCAGCCCCAACAATTAATCTTGTCACCTTGAGGGAGTCACTTAACTTGCCCAAGCTACAGTTTTCTGATAGAAATGGTGACAACCCACTAGATTCTCATGAGGATTAAAGATGATAAAGTGTCCTGAGCCAGTGCAGGGGCAGGGGGAGGTTCCCAAGCTCGCCTGGAAGGTTGAAGGACAAAGACAATCGTATCTCTGTTAGTACAGACAGCAGCAGCAGCAAGAGGCTCCAGGGCATAAAAAGCAGGTTATTTTCCTAAGTAGTTTGCACTGCTCACATGCTTACTAAACCCTTTTTAAATGGCGCTCGGTTTTCCTCCCCCAGAACTCCTGAGCCCCTCAGTGTGCTGCTTGAGATCTGCCCATTATCTGGCCTGGTGTTAGAGTGTGCTCCTCGCTGTAGACTGTGGACTGTGCAGGCTCTGCCCCGTTCACCTCTCTGTCCCCAGGGCCTGCCACAATCTCTGACCACAGACAGTCTCAATAACTATTTGTTGAGAAAATGGACTTTGACAGTCTGCCCTAACCAATTCCAAATTGCTAGAGTCCAAATTAATGAGGTTTCAGTGTAATTAAAACTGACAATTTTTTTTTATCGCTCACATTCAGATGTCTCACTTCAAAGGACGCCATCAAGAAAGTAAGACAACAGCCAGCGCAATAAAGAAAATATACTTGCCAACGATGCATAGAACAAGGAACTGTATCTAGAGTGCATAAAGAGCCCTTTTAACTTAATAAAAAGAAACAATGCAATTAAAAATGGGCAGAAGATCTGAATAGACTGATCTTCAAAGATTACAAATGACCAATAGCACACAGAAGGGTCCTCCTCATCACTAACACCTAGAGGATGCTAACCAGAAATACAGGAGGCCACTGTGAAGTTAGAATGCTCACACATGAACAACAGAGCAAAGTGGGGCAGCCACTTTGGCAAACAACCTGGAGTTTTCCAAATAATCCCACACAGAATTAGCCCAGGGTGGAGCAATTCTGCTGCTAGGTGCACGCCCAAGAGAATCAGAAGGATACGGTATCTCCCCCCCCCCCAAAAAAAACCCTGTGCATGTGAGCGTTTACAGGAATGTCGCTCATCATAGCACAAAATGGAGGAGAAAGCCAAATACCTGTGAGCCGATAAACAGATAAAATGTGGATGCCCACACAGTAGAACACACTTCTACCACAGAAAGGCATGGAGTGCTCAACATGGATGAACTCTGAAAATATCATGAAGGTGAAAAGAAACCAGATTATCTACATAAGGTTAATCTCGGTCCGTGACATAACTAACCATCATGATTAGTTAAGGTGGGAAGCCTTTCCTTCGTCGCAGGTGGTACCACTCTGGCTTGGGTCTTGGGCTGATATAAAGGAGACAGTGAGGTAAGTCCAGCACTCTTCACTCTCTTCTTCCTGACTATGGAGGTAACATGCTTCAAGCTCCTTGACTTCCCTATGATAATAGACTGTGACAATGGCGAGCCAAAATAAAGCCTTTATCCTCTATCCATGTGAAGAGGGTGCTCATCTTTAGAGTTTTCAAAAGAAATTACAAAGATCTGGATATATATATATATATATATATATATATATATATATATATATATACACACATATATATATATGTATCCTTTATATATATATATATATATATATATATATATTTATATATATATATATATATATATATATATATATACACACATATATATATGTATCCTTTCTTCCTTTATGAAGTCGTTTTTGTCAAAGGTGTTTTATCCCGGTGGCACTAATAGTAACTAAGAAATGCCTCCAATGGGCACATTTGCTGTCACAAAAAGTACACATATGGGTGCTCCAGGGCCTGTGAGAGGCCTGGGAATTAAGGACAGATGGTACAAAGGGGATGAGGCCTTTTCAGGGTGACATTGATGCCCTAAAGTTAAGCAGGGAGATGTTTGCACAGTTGTGTAGATATGCAAAAACCCTACTTGACTGTACCTTGATTCGTACGATACATAAATTCACTTGAGTGAATCTATGTTAAGAATGGAATGAGGTGATGCTGAGGTGGCCAGTGGGTAAAGGCATCTGCAGGACAAGCGTGGGAACCCGAGTTCCATCCCTAGAACACACCCTAAGGTTGAAAAAGAGAGCTAACTCCACACAATGTCCTCTGACCTCCACATGTGAACATACACACATATACACATACATACATACATGTGCACATATACACATGCGCACAGATACACAAATACACATGTGCACACGTATACAAATAGTTGCATATACATACATGAGGAACACATATGCACACATATGCACAACACACACACACACACACACTAAACACACTTTAAAAAAAGATGTAAAGAAAAACCAGTTTCTGATTTCTTCATTTTTCTCAGTCCTCTAACGTTAGCAAACATACCTTGAGTCACACCTGGCCTAGTGTATTACCTACAATCCAACAGGGCTGGATATCAGGTAACCAGATTTGATTTCTTAAACTGAAAATCATAAATCATTCTGACCCAAACAAAATTGGGGTGTTTAGACCCTCATTCAAATTCGGTATAATCTACCTCCTGCTTTCCTGATGGGTATACGGGATTCTATTTCACTTTTTTGTTTAATGTGGAAGGAGGATTGAGTCAGAGACCCCCTTTGTAACTTGAGTTGATCTGCAGCTTGCTATACAACATGAAACAACCTAGAGCCTTCCATCCTCCTGCCTCAGCCTACAAGTGTGTGCCGCCACACCTGGCCACCTACCTCACTTTTGTCTATGACTCGCTGGGATTATATAGAGAAGGGAACTGAAGACCAGTGAGATTTGGGTCACTTGTCTGAGGTGATGCAGATACCTGATCCGATAACAGTGATGAAATCAGAGTCAAGTCTTCTGACCTATTTGCGTTTTTGTTTCTTAAGTAAAACTTCCCTAATCTACTCCCTCTACCCCGCCCCCCAGCCTTCCTCCTCCTTCCTTCCCCCAGTGCCCATGGTTCTCTGATAACAGAACTGCAGCCCGGGGTTTGGTCTGCCTCTGCTCCCTAGCCTCAGCTAAGCCTCATGGATCTCCCAAATCAATAGACTCATCTCAGAGGCTGAATTCAGAACAGGCCTCAGACGGAGCCCTTAGGTTCTTTGGGAAATCTGGGCAACATTCCATCACATTCTCGTCCTCTCTAAACCTCTCCATCTTGTGCATAGCTGTCACCCAGCCAAAGACACAATGGGACAAGCAGGTGCAGGCAGCCTCACTTGGGAGCCCCACCAAGCTGAGCCACTTCTCTGGGGGCTGCAAGATGGGAAAAGTGCAGAGGAGGGGGCGGGTAAAACCTAGGGGAGTCACAGTTTCCTGCTTCCAGCCCTGGACTGGAAGGGACTGACCTCACTGTGGAGGAAAGTGAAGGGGACTCTGTCTGACCTCACTCTAGATGGGGCTGGAGGGATCACCCCTGACCTCATCGATGACGGTGTGAAGGGGACGTTCCAAGATCTCTCTGAGGTGGCGGTAGAGAGGAACACCCCTGATCATGCTACAGAGCAGAGTGAGCAGGCTTAGAAGGCTGTGTGAGTCACTGAATAGTCACCTGTTCTTTGCACTTTGTGCAACAGTGACAGCAAAGACCCATAAAGAGGTCTCTAGACTTGGACCAGGAGACCTGGTTCTCTCCCTGGCCTCTCTGGACTATGTACCTCCCCGCTGCTGACTGTTAGCAGAAGACAGGAGATCAAACCAATTACTGGGAGCAAGAGACCCTTAAGAGGAAGAAAAACCTTAAGCTGGGTGTCCTTTAAGGGTCACTGGGCCAACACTGTTAAGCCATCTGTAAGTATGAACCAACCTGCCTGGCTCAAGAAGGATCTTCCTACTTCCCGTGAAAATGCAGCGAGACTTTGCGTCTGAAGAACTAGATTATAAATTCATCTCTCCTACGTACTGGCTAAGTGACCTAGGGCAGAGCCTTGCTGACCCATGAGTCCTCAATGTTAACTTAGGCAATCAGTTGACTCTTACTACAAACTGCATGTGCAGTGGGGAGAGGATATGCTGTGACCTCAAGGCAAGGGTCAGAGCTCGGAGTGAATAAGTAACCATCAGCCTGCAGCAGACACTGGCATCTTACTAGTTCTGGCTGCCCACATCTGTGAGCAGGTTCCTCGGAGGGTGGGTCCCTTACACATCCTAATGCCAGGTAGAGATGTGTGGGCTCCCCCACCCCTGACATCCTACAGTAGTCTCACTAGATGGACCCAAAATCTCTTCCTGGGTAGGACACCCAGGATTAGCACACTCATTCAACATTAAGAGGCACTTTTAGCACATTGCTAGCTCTAGAGCCCAGCTGCACTGAGGAAGGAGAAAGCCCATGGAGCTGAAAGGCTTCGCCATTATCAATATGGTGCCGAGGGGCTAAAGAAACTGCATCCTAGCAGAATCACGGGGTTTCCTAGGCTATGTTCAGGACTCACCCTGACTGTGAACCTGACCTGTGTTTCCTCTGAACGCCACACTCTGAAGCCTGTCCTGCCTCCACCCTGCCCCACCTACCCAGAGCGTTGCAGTGAGAGGCTCTTGGGAAGTCTAAGGAAACTACCAGCAAAACAGTAACTTCTTAGGGTGCACAAGTTTCTGAAGATCTGCTTAGCAACCCCACCAGCCCATCCATTTTATTTTATTTCCTAAAGCTACAGATAGGACTTCCCATGCAAATGACTCCCAGATGAGATGCAAATTGGAACTTGAAGCTGCCAAGAACCTATGTGGCTTTTCTTCTCTGTGTCCTTTTAAGAACTGTAAGGGCACTGTGGCACCGTCTCCTGCCTCTCTGCCCTCTGTTCAGAAGATTCTGCGCCGCTGCTGTGTGCTTCCTGCTGGCAGCCACAGGCAGGGCTCTGCTGGATCCTACCAGGCATGGGATCTGAGCTCGCTGTGGAGAGAGGTTTAATTGCACTGGCAGAAGCAGGCCCGGGTAGTCAATGAGCCTGGGGGTGGGGAAAAGTTTCCTCTCAATGGAGATGTTCACGCTGGAGTCTTCTCACCCTGTGACCACTATGCACAGACCAAGTTTGGTGTAGAGTTGCTGCAAGGTACTCTTCAATGAACAGGCTTTATTCAGGGGTACTCTTGGGGAGCCTACCGACCTGGGCTCAAATCCTTCACAATCACTGGGCAGCTGTGTCATTTGAAGGAATGACTGAAATCTTCTAGGGCTTCCATGATAGTACAGTGATGACATCATCCATGACGAAGACAATAATGCCTACTTCCGGATTCAGAAGATGGCAAGAAATCATTTCTCTAAAGTACAGTGCCCTTTACAGAAGACCTAATCCACAGGCTACTGCGATCTTAGCAGAATGAAACAGAGAGCACCCCACTTCAAGAACCATGCATTCTGCATGTGGGGGTATAAAGAAAATGGGAAAACACCATTCCACAATCTGTTTGTCACCAGGGCTAGGGCAGGATGTGCCAAGACCCTGTCTTAATGATTTTTTCTCATTCCAGCTCATGTTCTTTAGGAACACTAAATATATGATTCATCGTGTGAAAACAGATGCTTAATGGAGATAGTCATGTGGCCTGAGTCCTCTATTTCCTTCTTTTCATATCTTTTTTATTTAATTTTTTTGTTTTGTTTTGTGCACATGGGTGTTTTGCCTACACATATGTCTGTGTGCCCTATGTATTCCTGGCACTCTCAGAAGCCAGAGAGGGTACTGGGTCCTCTGACTCTGGAGTTACAGATGTTTGTGAGCTGCCATGTTGGTGCTGGGAAATCTAACCAGGTCCTCTTGGGGAGTAGTCAGTGCTTGTAACTACTGAGCTATCTCTCCAACCCCTTATCCTCTTTTATTGTGTGTGTGTGTGTGTGTGTGTGTGTGTGTGTGTGTGTGTGTGTGTGTGTGTGTGTGTGTTTGGAACTGTGCCTATTAAAACCAGAGGACAACGTCAAATCTCATCCTCTCCAATGCCACTGATCTCCTTTGAGACAGGGACTGTAATTGGCCTGGAGCTTACCAATTAGGCTAGACTCTCTGGGCAATGAGCCCCTGAGACCCTTCCATATTTGTTTGCCACCATACCCAGACTTTTTTCTTGGGTCCTGGGGATTAAAGGCAGGTCCTCATGCTTTTGAGGCAAGCACTTAATCAATGGAAAGACTTCTCACCCTCCCCTCTCATCTCACGAAACGGTTAGTCTGAAAACAAGAGCCTTGGATCCTGGTCTCCATTCTGCCACAAAACAGCCTGTTAAGGCCTGAAAACCAGTGGTCTTCTCTGCACAATTACACCAGTTTGTCTGAGGCTCTTTCCCGTGCTAGTCTTGCAGCGTCCCTCCGTCAAGTTTGGCTAAGAAACCCCATTAGCACACAGCTCTGGGACATACGTACAAACATCCCAAAATGGGGACCCATTGCCGGATTGAATTTCCTTTCTAATAGTACAGATAACAACAGTAATAATGGGATAAAAATACATTTTAAGATGATCCTGAAATTTCCTTCCATCCCATCATAGTCTATGAGCCCCCCTGTAGGGGGTTTCTTCTCTACAGTTTTCCTGCATGTGAGCATCCTGCCACGAAACTGTGCTGGCTTACGGCTGCTCACTGTCACCTCTCCTGTTTTCTCTTCCTTCTGCTTGAGACTCATGGCTTTCCGTGACTCATGGGAGCTCCTCTGTGGTTCTTTGTGCTCTCCCTTTAGCCTGGAGATCTCTGCAGAATGCTCTGATCCTAGCAGACAGATGATTTCTGCAGCAACAGCACCGCCCCTTGTCTGTGGCTCCTGAACACAGGGACTCGGTAAACAAGTTCTCTGGTCCAGTCTCAGACCCCAGAGAGAGCTGGAGATCCCTTCTAGTCTGGCAACATAGCTGCCAGTGGCCAGAAGCCATCCACCCAGGATCTCTGGAATATTCTATGTCTTTCCCTAGCAATCTCAGAGCAAGGAATGGAAGGGAACAAAAGAACCAAGAAGAAATCTAATTCTGCCTAAAAAACCCTAAACCCACTGCTTAAACATACCCAGCATGGCCAATCCTTACAGGTCCTTAGGAGAAAGAGGGGCTTAGACACCACAAAAACAGGCTCCGGGCAGACCAAAGCATGGTGGGTTGCCAGCATCATGTCTAAGATGCTCTCTGACTCCTATACTGCTCCCAACGCCAGCGCCGATGACACATATTTGGAATTTGGTTAAAAGGTTGCCAGTACTTTTCTGAGAAAGAAGAGGTTGTATAAGAACTACCAGGAAAGAAAAACAGGTTCCTATAACAATCTCAAGCAGACAGAAGGCTACATTATTCTTAGCTTCCTCTCAACTCCCAGGGGACGTGGGATAGTTCACTTTCTAGGGTTTCAACGGAAGCCTTACCTTTTTCATGGGAAAAGCTAATGATTCTGACAGAGGGTGCGGGTTTCACATCCTGTTGGGAATAGTGAGTGGGTGTGAGGTATCAGGGAGGCATTTGTCATAGGTGAAAAGACAGGAGCCAACCCCACAGCCAGGAAAACACAAAACATGACTCAGGTCTCACACGTCCCCTTGTTCATTAATCTCCTGTGTGTCAAGTGTTTTGTAGACCTGAAGATATAACCATGAGGTCATCAGTGTGCAGAGGTCAATAAGGACGCCATGACTTCCAGAGCAAGAAGCATTAGCGTTGTATGCCCACTGCACAGCAGTCTGTGCTACTGCCCAGCCCACCCCACCCCACCCCACCCCCAGCTGCTGATACCGAGGAGGGGCTTACGGGTGATAGATACAAGTGAGGCAAAGCGAGCGGCAAGAAGAAGACAGAATCGATTATTCAAAGCAAATTAAAAGTGTTCAGCAGAGGGTGGAGAAAGACGGGAGGAGGGAGAGGATCCAAAAAAACTTCCAATGGACATTAGAGGCAAGCAAGCACTGTGAAGCGAGACTGGTCAGGAGACAGTAGGGTTTGCCTGTCGGTGGGCTTCCCAGAGTCCTCCTCCAGAGGCAAGATGAATGGCCTGGTTGGCCTTGATGCTGAATGGAGAGATCCAGGGCTGCTGCTTAGAGCAGAGTCACATTGGCCGACAGCACTGCTTAGAGCGGATATTGAATTAGCTGCATTAATCCACAGAGGTGCCTGGCTCAGGGTAGCAGTGATAAGCATAATTAGACTGCTTAGTTACTGGATCATGGGCTCGGGCTACCCATGGTCAAGTCTGCTCATCCTGTTAGGATTCCTTCTCTCGTGGCTTGGACCCTGGGTCTTGCTTAGAAAGAAAATCTGAAGACAGTGAAGGTTAAAAACTGAGGGGAGAGGGTGTGCATTCGTATGTGTGTGCTCACGCACATACCCTGGGGTTTTGTGCCAGGCCCAGCACCCACCGTGATAGCATTCTGATAGACTAATCTGATAATGGTGCCGACCAGATTGGGCTGGGATGCTGCTCATTTGAAAGCGTGTTTTCCTGCATTGCACAAAGCCCTGGTTTGAACCCTAGCACCCCATGAGCTAGGCATAGTAGCATGCCTGTAGTCCCAGCCCTCAAAAAATGGAAGCAAGGAGACCTGAAGTGCTTAGTCTAGTGAACTGCAGGCCAGTTGAGGCAACATTAACCTCTGCCATAAAAAGAAGAGAGGGAGATAGAGAAAGGTTAAAAATAAAATTCATGCTATTGAGTGCAATACTAAACATATTAATGATAAGAAAGCCCTATGTTCAAAATAAACAAGAAACCACTGCAAATGGAAGGCTGGACCAAACCAGGGACCCTGGAAGCCCATATGCCTCTCCTTCGACCCTTGCCTCCCACAGTGTTCTGAAGGCTTCGAATGAGATTCCCAGAGCCTCAGCTCTTTTGTCTAAGTTTTCATTGGCCTCAAACCACCTCACCGCTTATGGCTTTCCATCTAGGGCAATCCATTTATGGGGTTTTGGACTTCCTCCACCACTTGCTGGCTCTTATCCTGCCATCTTCACTCATCTCAACACAGACTCGGTTTGTCACAACCCCAGGAGTCGGGGAGACTGCAGCAAGTTGGGCTGGGCTGGGGGACAGTAGGTTCGCTTCATTACTGAGGGGGCACAGTGGCCGTGAGATGTGCAGCTAATCAGCTTGCAAACTATCGTGAACTAATGACCAGAGATGAATGGAATGCTCTGGGAAAGAGCCTTCTACCCACCCCTAATGCTCGCACTTAACTGGTGATCATGGTACTCATTAGAAGTTGTTAGCACATCAACGCAATGTCTGCCAATACTGGGGGAGGCCTGGTGCCTTGGGCCTTCAATTACTTGTTAGAGTTCAGTAATAGCACGCAGCTGTTGCTTCATGGATTTGACTGGTACTTTCTGTCCCCTAGGTCCCTGTCTCTTCATGTTCATAGACATGCTCCCAGAAAGGCGCTATTGTTCCTATTTTAGTCATAAAGAATTGCTGGTTCAGAGAGGTTAAGTAACTTACAATGTCACACAGCTTGCCAGTGATGGAGGACACTGGGTTCTAACTCCACAGACTTAAGTTTTCTTCTCTTCTTGTCCTGACCCGCAACGTGTGTGTGTGTGTGTGTGTGTGTGTGTGTGTGTGTGTGTGCTCGCGTGTGTGCATTGTTATAAATTGAGCTCAAAGCCTTGTGCATGCTAAGTAATTGCTCTATCACCTAGTCCCAGCCCTGTCTCCTAAACTACGTTGGATCTGCTGCTATCTTCTACTCCTGAAAGGAACAATGTCGTTGATGCAGTATTTGACTGTTTGAAATTCCAGGCGTAGCATGCTAAGAGGAGGCAAGAAGTGTGCTCTGCCCACATCTCTGTAGCAGGACCTGGAGCTCCTGACAGTGACAGAGAGCCCTGAATCCCATAGACTCCACACATGAATATTTCTCCATTCGGCTTCAGAAAAGAATAAACATGTAGCCTCGGGCCACTGTTGGCTGAGCATAAGCTCCTCCCCCTCCACTCTCCAGGCCAGTTTCTGGGTTCCCTCCTTGTGCGCATTGAGATCCATGGGCTCAGAGCACTCTGACCAGGCTGGGACAGGAGAAGGGTTTAAAGAAGAGGGTAGTGCGTACTTCGTGTCCTGTTCTCAGGACCTTTCTACAGATTGTTCCTAACATCCCACCTGTCTACCCACCTGCCCCACATTGGACCTTCAGGTGGCAACTCTCCTGTGCTCAAGCGTGCCAGGCTACATGGGTTTTCTCTGGCTAAAGAGGCCGATGATCTTCCAAATTGCCCCTCTCTCAAACAGAAACTCTCTGACTTGTGAAGATTACATACCTCCCCCAAGGTCAAAGGGCAAAGAGGACAATACAAAACGTCTCTCCTGTAGGCCACGGGGCTCTAAGTCCTGTAGTGAGGCAGAGAGGGGCGCATGGTTCTCTAAATAAGCCTCATATCCGTTATTAATTTTTAAACCAGCATTTAGGTAGCGGTCTGTACTTCACACAGCAGGATTGCAAGGTTATTTCATTTAGCCCTCACAGTCTGTCACTCGGTGAGGGTGTGCCACGGTCCCTCTTTCATACAGGAAACATGAGACATTATGAGACTATGTGACCCATGGGACAGAGGATGTCCAATTTCATGTTTTAAGTTCAAAAATTGCTCAATGGATTTTAATTGGAAATGTTCGTACCCTTTCACCCACTTCTCTCACTTCTAAGAATAATACTCCAAAAACAGAGAGTCAGGTACAGGGATGGACATAACCTGCACACAGAGAGAAGCAACACTCACTACCCACTGGAACAGTCAAACACAGAAGAGTGTGTAGCTTTTAAAAGGAAGTAGGTGTGCTGGTCTGCTTTCTTTTTAAGACATATTTCAACATGTGTGTTATATGTGTGTGATGTATTTATTTGTGTGATGTGTATGTATATGTGTGTAATGTCTGTGTGATGTGTGTATGTGTGTGGTGTGTGTATGTGTAATGTTTGTGTATATGTGTGTGGTGTGTGTATATGTTTGTGTGTGATGTGTGTGTTTGTAATGTGTATGTGATGTGTATGTTTGTAATGTGTGTGGTGTGTATGTATGTGTCATGTGTGTGTATGTCTGTGTAATGTGTGTGGTATATATGTATAATGTGCATGATGTGTGTATATATGTGTGTATAATGTGTGTGTGTGATGTGTGAATGTGTGGGTGTAATGTGTATGTGATGTGCACATATGTGTAGGTATGAGATATATGTGTGTGTGTGCAATGTGTGTGTGTGTGTGTGTGTGTGTGTGTGTGTGTGTGTGTGTTGTATCTAAGTGAGGGCACGCACATGCCATGCCTACATATGAAGGTCAGAGGACAATGTTGGTGTGTCAGTTCCTTCCTCCCTTCCATCTTAGGTTCCCGGAAGAGAACTCAGGCCATCAAGCTTACAAGTGAGCGTTTCTACCACTGAGCTATCTGGCCAGCTCCTGTCAGCTCTCCTTCACTGTAACAAACACTCGAGTTAATTAATTTATTGGCTTACAGTTTTGGCTTCAGTTGGTTGGCTCGGCTGTCTTTAGGCCTGCAGGAAGGCAATATGTGATGGCAGAAGGGCAAGGAGAGAGAGAAAGAAGGAGATTTCAACCACCCACTTCAAGAGTGGCTCCACCTCTTAAAGGTTCCACTACTCCTCAGTCTGGGACTGTAGTTCAGTGGTAAAGCACTTGCCAAACATAAAGGAAGCCCTAGGTTCGGGTCCCAGCAGCAGGCACACAGGCCATCCAATCATGCATGCACGCACACACATGTATGTGCACACACATGTTTGATCATTTCTTAATAGCACACAGCTCTTTGGAGGATATTTAAGAGTCAAAAGATAGAGATTTATATTAAACAAAGGAAGGTAGTAGAAAGGTCCAGCACAATGCAGTGAGCACAGAACTGTTCCTACTTCTTCTGAAGGAAAAGAAAAACATACAGTTGTAACACAAATAGAAAAAAAAATCAACAGGAATGTGATCACTGGTTTTGTTTAACTCAGCGGGTAAGAGAGAGGCAGAATGCAGAGTCCGGGAGCAAGCCTCAGAGAGGATACTTCACAGACTCTGTCTATTGTTTCCCCTCCAGCTGTGACCAGGACAGAAGCAAGAAATGTGATGTCCCCAACAGTCACGGTTCAACATGTATGCAGACATACTAGGAAGGTCACCCTCCAGTCACTCCCTCCGGGTCTCCTCTCATCCATCACTTCTCATTGGAGTCAGAACAAAATCAAATCACAAAACTAAAAAGGCAAATTTATTTACCACCATGGTTGGACTGAGCCATTTTTTTTCTATCAACTTCCAAGTCTAGAAATTGCCTTTTAAATAGATAATGATGATTCCGGGGGTCCGGTTATTACCTCGAAACCTCACATTTTGATAGATCCAATGCTCTTCTCTTATATAAATAACAGTTATTACTGCAAGGCCATTTTTTCCCTTTGCACTTCCAAAGCGCTCCTGCAGGAGATGGCAGGAAAATGGAGGCCATTAATATTCCACTTAGAGTGGGGCTTTCTCCAGTGCTAACTTCCACATAAATCTCTCCGGGAGTCTCTTTATACAAATGCCATCGCTCCCACCCTGCTGGCCTGTTCCTTCTGCCCTTCTCTCCTCCTGCATCCTCTCTACCTCCTCTTCCCAGAAATGTGGACTCTGTTCTCTAGTGGGACCATCAAAGCCTGTGCCCTACACAGAGAAGACCATGTCTGAGTTATTTGTGCTGTTGTGTTGCTTGCAGCCCCCTCTCCCTCTGCCAGGCAGAGAACAAGCCCTCCAGTGCTTTAGTCCTGCCTACTCGGTACTAATTAGGACCCCAAAGTAACATGTCGAAACAATAAATTTGCCAGCTAGTTGACACAGCTGAGGGTAGAGATGTCATTGTGTTCAGATCCCGGCCCAGGGCAACAGGGATTGGGAAGGCCACCTGCCTTTTTACTGATCGGTCTCCAAATGGGGGAAGGGCATTTTGGGACATGTTCCTCAGATCCTAAGCAGAGACAGAGTCTGGGGATACTGTGGGTGACACAATCAGTATCTTTTCACAGGGACCCTCCTCCATCCCTATCCTTGCTCTGACTATAAACTCTGCCCCTCGTGTTGGGGATGGGGAGGCAAGGTCTACTGCAACAAAACCTACTGCTACAGTGAGAGGCTGGCTGTGACAGTCCTGGGTCCCTTTGTTCTGCCATCCAAAAGCATAGATTTTTCCCAGCTGCTCAGCTACAACTCAATGCTTCAGGCCTAACAGCAAGGCTCAAGCATCTGACTAGCCCTCCCCCAGCCCTTGGAGGCTAGGCGTGAGCTCAGAAGGGGAGAAAAAACTGTCCGCCTCATGATGCTAAGCATCTGCCCGGTTCTGCAGAAGTTCAGCCAACTGCCCGTGTCATCCAGTTCCCAAGCTGTTCCGTATCATGCAGACCAGCCACCTGCATTTCCCAGATGCAAGCTTTGGCTAACCAGATGGGCTGCCCTGGTGGACAAGGTTAGAACTCATTTAAGGTCAGCTGGCAGGAACACAGTCCCACAACAGTATAACAGGTTTAGTTTGTCTGTGACCTTGTTAGATCGAATCTGTTGATCACATAAAATGTCTACATTCCCTCGGCTCCCCCCACAGATGTCAGACAGCATGGGAATGGACCAGTTCACTGAAAGTTCATCGTACATGCTAGAGAATAGCTGCATAGGTATAACTGAGGCTGAACATTGCTCCCATGACTAGCAAGACTGCTGACAGACAGACACACACACACACACACACACACACACACACACACACACACAGAGCAAGAGAGAGAGAGAGAGAGAGAGAGAGAGAGAGATCCACTGAGGCCTCCAACCTTCTCATAATGCCGTCTTTAATATATACACAGTGATACAAAAGATCTATAATAGTTTGAAGCAATGACATACAGAATAAGAGAGAAAATTCTAGTGATAGGAGAGATTTCGTCCTAGGGACCTCAATTTTCTCACCTAGAAAATAGTCTCTGGGGTCCTTTACACCTCCATGGGTGATGCGTACATGGGACACGCCTGGTAGAAAATATGATAAATCCCATAACGTTCCTGGAAGAGGGCAGCGATGCAGACAGAGTCTTCTGGATGCTTATCACCAGGCCAGCTAAAATCACCTGCGTGTGGTTAGTGCTCTCCTGAGCTTTGAAGCAAAATCAGTCATTTCTCACAGGAACTGTAGGCACCAGAGGGCAAGCTAACCCCAGCCCTGCTCTTTAACACCAGGCTATCTCGTTCCACGGCCTCTGCCCTTGGAGATGGTGATCCTGAGCCTGAGTCAACACACCTACAAGGGAGATAACTCCAGATGTTAGATCTAGGGCTGTAAGTGCTTACTGAAATGGCCAGGCTTCTCTCAAATTGTGTGGACCTACTCTAAGTGCCTCGGCCCCTGATTCTTGGCCCTAGCCCCTCGGTGAACACTGGGACCCATGTTCCTCTATTCTGAGTGGCTGCCATCAGATCCCACTGCCTGGGTCTCCAATAACCCTGGCCTGCCTCCACCTCCAGTGTCGGGGCTCTTGCATCCCTGGGATGACAACTGGCTGTTCCTTCTGGCCTTACAGGAGAGGAGATCGGCAGGATGCAAAGAGAACCCCAGCTCCACAGTTGGTAGCTGCTGTGCACCCTCCAGGCCCCGCAGTGGGCAGGCTGCCTTGCTGCAGGCCCAGCTCCAGCAACTTACACTGGCCTAAGTCATGGGTAGGATGAGCTGATGGACTTCAGCAGGACAGATCCTGTAACTCTCCCTTCATGGCTCCCTGTCCCCACGTCACAGCTTACAGACACTGGAGGACAATGCTTGCTACGTTGTTGCTGCATGCTGGAAGCCCATCTTCTGTGCCTACTTTAGTGGATCTCTTTGCAGCAGCTTAAACTGCTTGCTATTTCTCTAGACTTCCCCGAAAGCCAGCCCATCTGCTGATCCACAGCAGTAGCTCAGTGGTCCTGCCTTGCTGTGACGAACATTTTTTTATCACATAGTGGAGGGCCAGTCTAGTATGACAAAGGAAGGTGGCCTTCCCAATCCCTGTTGCCCTGGGCCAGGATCTGAACACAATGACATCTCTACCCTCAGCTGAGTCAACTAGCTGGCAAATTTATTGTTTCGACATGTTACTTTGGGGTCCTAATTAGTACCGAGTAGGCAGGACTAAAGCACTGGAGGGCTTGTTCTCTGCCTGGCAGAGGGAGAGGGGGCTGCAAGCAATACAACAGCACAAATAACTCAGACATGGTCTTCTCTGTGTAGGGCACAGGCTTTGATGGTCCCACTAGAGTTGGTGGGGCCTTTAAGAGGGAGGGCCTAGTGCTAATGCAGAGTCCTTGAGTCCCTGAGCATTTCTGCTTTCAGAAAGAATTAAGGTACTTCTCGTGGGATCTTGAATTTTCAAAAAAGATTTAAAAATTAGAATAAAATCATCATCATCACCACCACCACCACCACCACCATCATCAGTTGTTATTAAAAGAGCCAGCTGGCCCTGCCCAGCCATCTCCCTTCCTGGCTGGGGATGTGGTCTCTTGCTCCTATATGCTCTTGTCATTCTGAAACCATCTGTTCAAAGCCTTCACTGAAGTCCAGACTTGCAGGTTCTTAGGACTGAAGTCTTCAACAGATGTGAAAACCTCTTTTCTTTATGTGATTAGCTTGCCTCGTGCATTTTAGTCTAGCCTTAGAAAACGCACACTTCCACGGCAGTCCTCTTCAGTCTTTCCTTCTTTCTTTCTGAGCTCTGAAATGGTGGGGTGCCCCCAAGGTTCAGCCCTGGCCAATCATCCCCACTTATTCCCTCCCCTTCTCCCAAATAAACTCATTCAATTCCTTACAGCTTTGAAACTCTACTTATATTTTTATTTCATTTTTAATCGGCTCACTGTTGGCTAAAACACAAACACAAAGTTCTACACAAATGAGTGACATAGTAAAGTACCCTAAGGAGGGTTATATTATGCAACTCTCCTAGCCAGCCAGTCTGGCTCTTCATCCCCTGCACAGTAGCCACGTTCCTTTTGCGCACTTGCTTCCCTGGGTTCTTTATGGATTCCCTGATCACCTGTGTACACTGCTAGACACGGCAGTTAGCCTTGCCACATATGCTCTGGAAAGTGTCTCTTGTGTCTTTCTGCATTCACCGTCTTCCCTCACCTCTTCCCTCTGTCATCTGCCCTGTGGAGCCCGCCTCTATCTGGAATCAGTTCACATGAGTCTCAGACAACCCCCTGCCTCTGGATTCTGAGACATTAGGTTCAAGTTCAACAGGGAAGATTATGGCGGTGCCCTTCCATCGGGAAGCACATGATACCTGCCTTTTCTTGGTAAAAAAAAAAAAAAAAAAAAAAGAGAACAGTATCAGCTGTTGATGCTTCCTTGTCTAAAATATCAACCCAAATTCACAACTCATTTTGATTTTCACAAATCAGCCGAAGACCGCCACACAGAGGGTGCCCTGCAGCTATTATTTGGTTACCCGGAGCTACAGTTCAGATAGGAATGATGGGATAAATGCTTATTTCCTTATATCTACCCAGCTTTCAAGATAAATTGGTTCCTTGTCATCCTTAGAAGATGACCAATTAGTAAATTCTTAATATGCCATTATTAATGTGAAAGTATATAAATTCATTAATGTGAAAGTATATAAAACTCACATTTAAATATGGGTTTCATGGCATTTCTACTCTTCTTAGAGTCAAATAGTCACCTTTGGTTGACAGGGACTCTTGCTAAGTTGATTCCTACATCCTTTTGACATGACCCGTGTGGGGTCACCATCAACAAGCTTGGGGTTGGTCAGTTCTCACAGAAACTGTTTTCTTCCATGGGAAATGTGTCATAGCTATAGTCAAGTATAAGAGATGCTCACTGCATTTACTGTGTGGTTTCCAGGCCTTGGTCAGTAGACCTAGCTGGAAGTACATATGTGTGTGTGTGTGTATGTGCATGTGTATGTGTGAGTGTGTATGTGTGAGTGTTTATGTGTATGTATGTATGTATGTATGTATCATGTATGGATATATGTATGTATTATGTATGTATGCATGTGTATTATATGTGTATGTATGTGTAAATATGTGTATCCATGTATATATGCATATATGTGTGTACATGTATATGTGTGTATATTTGTACAAGTATATATATGTGTGTGTAAATGTGTGCACATATGTATATGTGCATGTGCATGTATATTTATACACATGTATGCATGTGGGGAGGTATGGGTATGTGTGGGAGCATGTGTGTATGTGTATGCATGTATATGTTTAAATGTTTGTATGTGTATGCATATATGAGTTGTGTATGTGTGTGTATGTACATGTGTGTGCATGTGTGTATGTGTACATGTGTGCATGTGTATCACATGTATACATGTTTATGTGCAAGAATGAATGTGTGTACATGTATGTGTATGTGAGTATATGTGTGTATGTATATGTGTAAGTGTGTATGTATGTGTATGCATATGTGTGAGTGTGTGCATTTATGCATAAATGTGTTCATGACTATGTATGTGTGCCTGTATGTATATGTGTGTGCATGTGTGTGATTGTATGTATGTATGCATGTATGTATATGTACATATATGCAGGTATATGTGTGTATATGTATGTGTATGTGAGTGTGAGTGTGTATGTATGTATATGTGTGTATGTTCCAAGTGTGTGTATGTGCATATATATATGAGTTGTGTATTTATGCAAGAGAGTATGTATGTGTATCATGTATATGTTGTGAGTGTATGTATGTGTACACATATATGAGTTGTGTATGTGTGTGTTTGTGAGTATGTATATGTTCGTGCATGTGTGTATGTGTGTGTGTGTGTGTGTGTGTTTGTGTCTACACGTAGTGTGTTTAAAATGCAGCCCTACAGCATCACCTCTTTGGTCTTACTCTGTGTTCTCTCTTGTGAACTGAGAACACAGGTTCTCAAGGACACAAAATGACAGTGCCACAATGACATTTCCTCGCATCATCTCTCGTTACACACACAGCAGTTTCAGAATAACAAAACAATGCTAACATATCTACAAGCAAATTATGATTACAAAAACATTTAAAATGCTTTCCACACAGCTCTCCATGCCAGCGCTCCAGGGCTTACCCCTCATCTCCATGCCCAGACCATCCTGCCTACAACAGAACAGGAGGCAGCCCTCCCAACCTGTCCTGCCTGACGTTGGTCCCCTCTGTCACCAGGTGTTTGGTGCTGACCACCAGTGCCTGTGCCTCGGACATCTCACTTGCTTACCTGAAGCATGTTCGTCTGCAGTTTCCTAGAGAAGAGCTCGTGGGCGCAACGGCGTGTCCACTCTTTCATGCCACATCAATAACAGTTTGCGCTCTTTATGCTTGAAGGTCAGTCTTGCTGAACACAAAAACCCTTGGCTCATGCTCATATGGTTTTTCAGTACCTTTAATATGTTGTTCCATTCTCTTCTGTCATAGCACACGGCTGCAGAAGAGTCTCATGGCCATTTGCTTTCTCACGTGAGTCGCCTGTTCTTTTTGCTTAGCTGCCCAGTGGGCTTCTCTTCCTGGTGCTTGAGACCTGATGATTTTGATAGGGTGGGTTTTGGTCCTTCTAGACCAATACTCTTAAGCACGCATTAGCATTTTCAATGTAGTACTTTCAAGAGTTTTTGTTGTTGTTGTTTTGTTCTGCTTTGGTTTTGAGACTGGATCTCACGTATCCCAGGCTGACTTGGAACTTATTGTTGAACTTCCTCCTGCCCCCACCTCCCCAGTGCTGGGTTACAGGCGTACACCTCCACGCCCAGTTTCCTGCAGTGCTCTGGAGGGAGCCCGGGGTTTGTTGCATGCCCAGCCCATACATTTGTGATCTCATGAGGCCTTCTGAACCACTGCAGAGTTGTTACACAGGGCCTGCTGCCATTTTCTCCCTCCACAGTCTCTCCTCATGGATTCCCTTTGATTCTAAAATTCTCAGAAATATTTACAGTGGTTACTTTCTTGTGTCCTCTTTACATATTCCTGAGCATGTTTCAGTGATGTAGTCCCAACACCCGCCCCCCAAATGACCTCAGATATTTAAAATGGATATGCAAATCAAACATTATTGATAATAAATCATAACGAAATTTATCTTAAAATAATTCTTTCTTGTACATGTAATTTACCACTTATTAAAGACAGAGAACATTTGCATACCAGTAAGATGGCTGTGGTTGTTTATTTTTACGGAAAGCATTAAGTCTTGGCTGAATATTCGATACTGCAGATGTAGACCTTTTCCGGAGATAATCAATATTTTGATTTTATAATCATCAATGCTGAGAACAGCATTTTGTATAAATACTTAGTACAAAGTGGCAGAGGTACATTTGGGGCCATTTCAGAAATGGTTGGAAAGTCTGTCCCTATCTCAAGCCAACATTTATTTAATGACGTTTCAGAAAACCTAAGTAGCAACTCAAACAGCATTTTTAAAAAAATCAAACATTTAGCCTGCTTGTTTTCTAATGAGAGACAGGAAGGGGGTGGACATGGAGGGGGAGGGGAGGTGAGTAGGAACCGGGAGGAGTAGAGGGGAGGGAAACCATAATCAGGATGTAGTCTATGAGGGGGGAATCTATTTTTAATAAAGAAAAATGTTAAGTAAAATAAAAGGAAGTGAAAAAATGAAAATAAAATCCAACTTTGTAACATAATCCAATCCAAAGATCTGTATATCCCCCGGAATGATAGTAGGTAAATATCAGAAGAGTTGGTCCTATAATTACACCACTGTGATTCTGCAAGGGAAGAAACCTTAAAGAAAACAACAACAACAACAACAACAACAACAACAACAACAACAACAACAAAAAACCCTCCCATGTATGTTAGGTTACTAAGATTGCAAAACCTTATTTTGTGGGGAAAGTGCCTGCCAAGTAAGTGTGAGAACTAGAGCTGAGCTCCCAGCCCCCCAATAAATGCCAGGTGAATGTAGGGGCCACCTACAGCATGTGGGAGGCAAGATGGGGGAGGGGTCCCTGCAGCAAGCTGACTGAAACTGCGAGCTCTAGATTCAAAAGAGAGACTCTGTCTCAGTGGATAAGGTAGGGAGCCATGGGGAAGATACACAATGTCAACCTTGGGCAACCACTAAGTATGCACCCAAATGTGTGCACACACAAGCACGCGCACACACCGCACACACATAAAATTCATTTTACTGTGGCCAAATTTTCAGGACCCCCACATTCAATTAGACAGCCCATACTGGTCACAGCTTTGTTCCGGAGTGCTGTTAGAGTTTGGATAATTTTTCCTCCTCTTTGTTGTGTGTGATGTATGTATATGGGGCAAATGCACACATACCTGTGAAGATATTCAAGTCTACACATGTGCACAGGCCAGAAGATGGTGTCAGGGGTCCTGCTCTACCACTATCAGCCTAGTTCCCTTGATACACTCATGGTTCCAGGTAGATCGGCTGGCCTGAGAGCCTCAGCAAGGCCGTGTTTTTCACAATAGTGTGGTGACAGGCATTGGCGTGGCCACCCCTGACTTTTTATGTGGGTGCTCAGATCCTCACTGGGCCATCTCCCCAGTCCATAGTTTGTGTCTTAAGTGTTCCCCCAAAGGCCGGTCAGAACCCCAAAACTATTAGAAGGTACTATAGCTTTACATGGAGCATAGTGGAGGGACATTGGGCCCTCAGAGTGGGCCTCTGAAGTGGGTACTGGGACCTGGGCTCTCCTCTCCCTTTTTCTTCCTGGCCTTTACTCTATGGAGACCGCCAGCTGGGACACTGTCTTACCAAAAGCCCAAAACAATGAAATCACTCAGCAATGAGATGAGACCTACGAAACTGTCAGGTTTTCCTTCCAACCTTCCTTCCGTTGGAGATGAATGTCTCAGGCCTTTCGTCACAGCAACAGACTCTAACACTCAGTCCTTTGTCCCCCACCCCCTGCCCCCAGTGAGTTTTTCCCTGGGTGTGGGGGTACATATCTTTCTGGTGTGCTTTTATTGTCTCAGTGGCTAGTCTTCTTCTCTGTTCTCTTTTATATATATGTATATGCTCTGTATCCAGTCATTTCATTTTACATGAAATAAGTTGGTTTTTCCAGTTTGGTTTGGTGTGAGACAAAGTCCCATGCATTTCCAGCTGGCTTTCTGCCTCCGCCTCCTAGGTGCTGGGATTACAGGCATGTATCACCATACCCAGTTTAAATTATATTTCCTACACTAAAACAAAGGCTTTGCTCAGACAGCCTTTTTAACTCCACGGAGATGACATTGCTATTGTTTCACGGGGGTGGGGGTGGGGGCTGTAAAATAAAGCAACAACAGAAACAAACAAAAAAGCAAGTCACTCACTTTCTAAGGTTTCCTAGATACCATTCCTTCCATTGGCTCTATCCCAACTCTGTCTGTCTGTCTGTCTGTCTGTCTCTGTCTCTGTCTCTGTCTCTGTCTCTGTCTCTGTCTCTCTCCCTCTCCCTCTCTCTCTCTCTCTCTCTCTCTCTCTCTGACAAGACTTATCCAGCCTTGGCTGTCCTGTAATTGTAGACCAGGCTGGCCTCGAACTCAGAGATTTGCCTGCCTTGTGAGTCATGGGTTTAACAACGTGTACCACCACTGACCAGTAAGATTCTGTCTTTCTTATCCAACCTCTGTTTAATCTTATTCTGCTCCTTGCAGCATCTACTCAATGGACCCTGGGAGAAAACACTGAGGGCCACTCTTCACCAGATGCAAATGCTGAGCTCTCTTGAGCCTACAGCCCATCTGGTGGGCTCCTGCTGTAAACACACACCTTCCCTGCCAGCTGCCCTGCTTACATTTGTCAGCCAACAACTGTTGAGGCTCCTCAGTCCTGGGTCCATTTTCTCTCTGCTTTTCTTTGCATGGACACTAAAACCAGACAGGTCTCAGATATGACAACAGTCCCTCCCTCCCTCAATGTATTTTGGAGCACAGGAAAAGACCCTGTAGCTTAGTTTTGGGGTAAACGCCACCTGTGGATTGGGGGTCAGGGAGAATCTTTCATTTTGCTTTTATTTTATGGCTCTGGATATCGAATCTCCATCTTTGCCCACGTTAGGCACCGTGTATTGGCTCCTGTTATCTTTTTGTTCCACTTTAGGTAGACTTCCAGAAGATATAAAAATCATGCCGTCGCCATGACCACTATCTTATGAACTCTGCCTCTGCCTGTGGCTGCGTCCTTCGCCTGCCTGTGGAGACCCAACTACAAACTGCTATCTTCTCATGGATATCTAGTTGGTATCTCAACCCGAACCTGGAAAACAAAATCCCACTTGCACCATCTCCATTAATCTTCTCAACACATGTTCCCAGTGGCTCAGGCCAAGCCTCTCCCACATCCTCCCCCAACCGCTCCTGTTCAGAGTCACCAGCCGGTACGCACCCTCCACAGGGCTGACACATCCCTCATGCTCCACTTCCCTGATGACTTCAGGGTAAACTGTCTGATCCGTCTCTTGCACTCTGCTCCAGAGCAGCTCAGCCAGATTGATACCGTTATGCACCATCTCCACGTTCTTCATGTCCCAAAGCCTCTCATCACAACAACATTCTCACCCCACCCATGGCCTAAAGCCCCTGGATATGTACCACACTCTCTGCTCTGATTCAGTCTCCCTCCACCCTCCTGCCTTCAGTATGTCACCAACATCAAATCTTCTCTTTTTTTATCCCTACAGATGCCCCAATAGTCCCAGTCTCTGGATATTTGTCCATGTGGTGGGAATGTTTTTCTCCTAGACCCTTACAACTCTGCCTTTTTTTTTTTTTTTTTTTTTTTTGCCATTAAGTCAGATTTGGAGAGGGCTGCCAGGGTATTCCAAAGATACCTGTTACCATGTTTATCTTAGAACTCATCCAAACCTGGGGAAATAGCTTGTAAATGCATCTGCAGTTATATTTTACTCTTACACAACCATGTCAGCATGAGCGTCCACACTGGAATTCTCCTTGTAGAGGACTAGAGGCAGCAGCTGGTACATAAAAAGAGTTTGATAGAGATTGTCCAGCTAACACCTCCAGGAGCCTCTGGATATGACCAAGAGAGCCAAGCCCTGCACCACAGTAAGCTCAGAAGCAAGGACGTTTTCCTAAATGCATCCTCTGTCAGTCTCAGCCTCTCACTCAGGAAGGACGTGAACCCAGTCCAAGCCACTCAGAGTGTCCGCCACCTAACTCACGAGTGGAGCAGTGGTCCTCAGCTCTCTGTTTCCAAGGCACATAGTCTATGATGTTTCCTTTTTATTTGAGAATGCAATTTATATATAACTGCATACCTAATCATTCCTGAAAACCCTAACGTAATTCCCTAACGATAATAAAAAGGAGTAATAAAAAAGGCAGAAATATATAACAAAATAATAAGCATTTCATTATGCAAATGCTTTTGTAGGGCCAAACTGGAAGACAATGGAACAGGCGGATGCTTGCACCTGCCCGTGGGATTCCCCATGAGCACAGCAACACAGGACTCAGCCTAAAGCAGCTTATGTTGGTAACTTCAACACCACAAACCAAGTCAGCAAGGAAGATCAATACTGATGTGAGCTCTCCCCAAGCGGTAGGCAACAGCTGATAAAACTTGGAGCAAAGCAAAATCATGGTCCTTTTAAGTTAGTAGTTGCATTAATGGAGAATTCAATACATGCAAGGGCTTGAAAAAAGTACTCTGGGGGCTGCAGAGATGCGCAGCAGTTAAGAGCACTAGCTGCTCCCCAGAGGACCTGATCCACCCAGCACCCACATGGCAGCTCACAGCCATCCCTCAGAACCTGATGCCTTCTCCTGGCCTCTGCAGGCACTGCATGCATGTGGTGTAGCCAAAGCATTCATACAAAAATGTTTAATGAACAATATCTTTTAAAAAAAGTACTATGTGGGCTGGAGAGATGGATTGGAGGGTAAGAGCACTCACTGGCTGCTCGTCCAGAGGTCCTGAGTTCAATTCCTAGCAACCACATGGTGGCTCACAACCATCTACAATGGGATCTGGTGCCCTCTTCTGGTGTTCAGGCATACATGCAGGCAAAACATTATACACATAAAAATAAATCTTTTTAAAAATGTACTATGTATTAATAGATAATAGTTCCTTCTATGTTTACACACCAATAAGAATTGTCCTGTGAGAATATCTGGCAGAATTCTTAAGCCTTGCAAGAAGCTGGAAATGTCTTCACTGTATTGAAATAGCCTGATCCTTGAATAGTACCATGGACCCAGCCTGCCCCTTCAAATGTCAAAAGCACACTCCTTACAAGAACTGGAAAAAAAAAATGATGTGATGAATTTGCAAAATGCCCTCTCCATGTGTATTATTATGAGATATCACACTTAGTAACCATCACCAACAACTGTGAACATCCCAACAGCCCCTCAATTGGCAAGTGGTCACATACACAGAAGTCCATTTCACACCGTGGAATATTACTCAGTAGTGAAAATGAGCAAACCTCGTAGAGGCCACAGCAACATCCTCGGTGCACTGTGTTCAGCGAAAGGGCCCAGACACAAAACCCTGCACACTGTGTGATTCAGCACATCGAACAGTCTAGTCACCCTGTAGGGGTGAAGTATCTGCTTTGTACTCCAGACCTTCAGAGGCCAGAAATGAGCCCAGACTCCAGGAAGACCCACTGGTACTTCTAGGAAAAGCCAAAGGCCCCAAAGCTGGTGTCATGCCCTGAAGCCTTAGTCACTGGAAGGCCATTCAGGACCCCAAACCTCAACACCCTTGTCTCCCTCTCTCATCTGTCACTACAGCCTTGACAAATGACACCCCTCAGCCTCCTCCATTCCTCTCCTATAAAGCCCTGTTTACTGATGAAGGACGGTGTAGTGGCTAGTTTTGTGTCAACTTGACACAGCTGGAGTTATCACAGAGAAAGGAGCTTCAGTTGAGGAAATGCCTCCATGAGATCCAGCTGTGGGGTATTTTCTCAATTAGTGATCAAGGGGGAAAGGCCCCTTGTGGGTGGGACCATCTCTGGGCTGATGGGTTCTATAAGAAAATTGCTTGCTGAGCAAGGCAGGGAAAGCAAGCCAGTAAAGAACATCCCTCCATGGCCTCTGCATCAGCTCCTGCTTCCTGGCCTGTTTGAGTTCCAGTCCTGACTTCCTTGGTGATAAACAGCAGTATGGAAGTGTAAGCTGAATAAACCCTTTCCTCCCCAACTTGCTTCTTGGTCATGATGTTTGTGCAGGAATAGAAACCCTGACTAAGACAGATGGTTAGTGTCTGAGGAAAAGATTGTGGGTTACTGCCTCCTTTAAACCAAGTTATGGAAAACATAATTGCTGAGGAAATCTCACTTGGGTTCACTCGTGCTCCTCGGACCCCAGAGCAGATGGGTCCTTCCCCTTCCTTACAGAAGGGATGCCCATGGGCTTGCCTCAGGGTCCTTCAGCCCCGGAGACACCCATGTGCATGCAGCCTAAGGAACCCTGAGTCTGGGGAAGGCCTGTTGGTGTTGGCTGGAGGGAAATGCCAGCTCCCGGGGTCCTGTTCAGAGCAGGCTGATCAAAAGGAAATCCCCCGCATCTTCAGTTGATCTGATCACCACAAAATGTCATCATCTCCATCCTGGCCGAGGTCGTAGGTGTGAAAGAGGAAACCAACCATATCTAGAAATATAGGTAAGGAACCTTCAAATGCTTGGCAGGGGTGAGCCACCTACACTCTCTGCTTTGCCCTGCTCAACACTGAAGGACTGGGGAAATGCAACTGCTAGTCTGGGAGCCATTTGTTTGGTTTGGATTTTGCTGTGTGATCTAACTGTAGTTGCTTAGCCTCTCTGAACTTCAGTTTCTTATCTGGCAAAGTAGCTCTTGAGCTCCGAAGACTCTGTGGCTATTAAGCCACTTGAAATATATAAAGTATTAAGAACACCCGACACATAGTTCTCCATGTCCCTTCCCATAACTGCTCTATTCACCATGTCTTCCTGTTCTGTATCCCAATGCTTTGGTGTCTTAGAGCACCCCCCATCCCACCCCAGACCCTGCAGAGACCATCCCTCTCCAGCTTTGCCCTTCCCTAAAAGCAGCAAGCAACTGACCTTCAGAGGTGCTTTTCAAATACAAACAAACTATCCAGATTCCATCCACTCTACTTCTTCTACAGAGTCCTTATCCTTGGGGCCACTAGCCATTGACCCACTCACCCCAACACCACAGCCAAGACAGCTAGGCAGAGCTGTGGGGCCCAGAACCCACTGAAGTTATTTAAACAGCCAGGCTGAGCCTGTACTTCCTCACAACATCCACCACAAAGGCTCCTCCGCACCTCTGGGCTATGCTAAGCGGCCCTATGGCGTGGTATGCCCCCTGCTCATACAGACCATGAGCCCAGTTCTTGGCAATGGCAGCTGACCCTTCTCTCTTGGCTTTGCCACTCCTGCATTTGCTCTGAATGTACTGTTTTAAACTGGTGCCTTGCCCCAGTTTGGTTCTCCCAAAAGCACCCTAGCAAAGGGCACTGGTGCCATCCTAGCTGCCAACCAGATGGCCTCATTCACAGATATTTGCTTTCTTGGCCTTACTACACTATTTGACTTTGCTGAATGGCCACCTGATCCCCAAAGGACGTGTTGTGCAAGGCCCTGGCCAGCGCCAGCTTTCCACCTCTGCTGGCTCTAATGGCCTAAGCCTCCCTTGGAGACTCTGCTCAAAAGCATGCCTTCCCCCTAGAGTAAAGACCCCTGCACCTGGAAAGCTGCTGGGTAGCTATTAGCCAAAAGAATGAATGGGTGCCACATGAGTGAGTAAACTCGTCCAGTATTTCTATCCTGAATTGATCTTTGAGTGCTCAGACCCTTCCTCTGTCCTTTTTCTCTTTATGGTCCCTTCCTCCAGCACTGCTCATTCCTCTAACCTTACCATGACATGATCACACAAAGCAATGGCCTGGTGTGTGTGTGTGTGTGTGTGTGTGTGTGTGTGTGTGTGTGTCTGTGTGTGTCTGTGTGTGTCTGTGTGTCTGTGTGTGTCTCTGTGTGTGTGTCTCTGTGTGTGTGTCTCTGTGTGTGTGTCTCTGTGTGTATATACGTGTGTGTGTCTGTGTGTGTGTCTGTATGTGGGTGTGTCTGTGTATGTATGTGTTTGTGTCTGTGAGTGTGTCTGTGTGTGTCTATATGTGTGTTTGTGTGTGTGTGTGTGTCTGTATGTGTGTGTGCTGTGTATATATGTGTGTGTGTGTGTGTGTGTGTGAATGCACATGTGGGGAGGGAAGCAGTGTTCACATGTGTATGGGAGCAAGAGGTTGGCACTGGTGTCCTCCTCAATCACTCCTTAAAAGATTTACTTGTCTTTCTTCTAAGTATATGTACAAGTATACGGACGTCTGTTTAGGGGTGTGTGCTGTGACTGTAGGTTACCAAGGAAGCTGGAAGAGGACATCAGATTCCCATGATGCTTGTGAGCCTCTCTATGTGGGTTCTAGGAAGCAAACTCCAGGCCTCTGCAAGAGCAGCATGTGCTCTTGGCCACTGAGCTATCTCTTTGGCCCTCCCCTGGACTTTGAGTTCACTACTTCAGCAATACAATCTGGCCTGCCAAGCCCCCAGGATCCTGCCGCCTCTGCCTCACCCGGGCTGGGAATGTGGGTGTATGGCAAGACTCCCAGTTTGTTATGTTAGTGCTAAGGATCTGAACTCTGGTCCACTTGTTTGTGTGGCAAGCACTTCACTGCCCAAACCTCTGCCACAGTCCAACAACAGCCTCTGGTGTGTTTCTTTAACTCCAATCTCTCCCCCAACCTACACTGCACCCAGATTCCCTCAAAGGAAGCTAAATCCCTCAGGTACCTTTCTTCTTGCCCATCCCAACCCAACCTTTTTAGAATAAAATCCAGGGGTGTCAATCTTGGTCCTAGTACCTCTCCTCCACACTCTGTCTCTTCTTCCAAAGACCATGACCAGAACCCAGCATCCCCCCCCCCGCCCCCTGAAAGCCCCATTTGATGAAGATAGGACATATTCCCCATCCTGAGCTGCTGCCTCTGCATTGCCCAGCACTGGGAAGGACTGGACCACTCCAGAGCATTCCCCCCTGGTTCTAAGATGCCAGACTGTGGGAGAGTCAATCTTAGACCTGCAATGTGCAGGAGAATCTGCAGCAGCCAGTTCATGGTCAAAGTCACGTCCCAGGATGTCTGGAGAAAACCGTCTACAGTAAACCAGAGTCAAACACAAAATGCAATGTTGATTGATTTCATGACCAATTCTGCCTCAGAAGACCTTAATGTGCTGTGACTGTGACCAGAAATAGTTACACTGCTCATGTCAATGAGCCTTGGCTTCTCACTCTCACCTCTCCCTCCCTTCTCTCTGCCTCTCTCACCTCTGCTTGTTCATGTGTAAGTGTGTGCTTGCATGTGTATGTCTGTGTGTGTTTGCGTGTGCATGTGTGCGCACTATACAACCTGAAATTTTATCAGCTGATTCCCAATTCTTACTCTCTTAATTTTTATTTTGCACATCTGTAAAAACCTACCACAGTAACTCCCCATGATCAGTAGGGGACCCACCCATCACCCCCAAGGGATTCTTAAAACTACAGCTGGAGCCAAGGTCTACTCATGCTGTGTTGTTTTGCACAGAAAGATAGACAATGCAGGTTCATGTGTAAACTAGGCACAGGAATATATCAACAACAATAGCCAATAGGATAACTGCAATAATATTCTGTGATAAAGATAGGTGAGTGTTCATGCCACCCTGCTCTGTCTTGCACCCATCCCAGTACCAGAGACAGCTGATAGGAAAGCCACAGATACAGAGAACCCCTTCTCCCCATCTCCTTCCCACCTGACCTTTGGGGAAGCGGATGCCTGATATCTCTGCCTCAGCTTCCAGCCCCTTTCTGCCTCTGAGACTATCAGCATCTCACACAAGGCGGGGAAAACTCAGGAGTGGAAGTGCCCTAGTAAATATCTTTAGGCAAAAAGAATAATTTCCCCAAGGCTGAGGAAATAACTCAGTCAGTAAGGTATCTGCCTTGCAAGCATGAGGTCCTAGAACAAACATAAAAGAAGCTAGGTGGGTAGTGTGTGCTCCTAATCTTAGCAAGAGGGAGGTGGAGACAGGATGCTTGGGCTCCCTGGCAAGCCAGCAGGCCTAGCCCACTGTGAGAATTCCAGGCTAATCACACACACACACACACACACACACACACACACACACACAGACAAGTATGACAAAGGATGACCTCTGACCTCCACAGCATGCACACAAGTGTGGCTGCACTCACACATTTGATGATTCGTCTGTATTAGCCTAACTGTTGCCTAATTTCCTATTTTGTAAATTCTGGTTTTAAATATTAGGTGGGAGGAAAGGTGATCTAATTCTTTTGTTTCAGATTAAATATCTTTTAAGGGGGGAAAAAAGACACTTTTTTGATATGGGGAGAACTGTGTACAAGCAACCCTGGCTCCTGCAGCCTGAAGGGAATGGGGGAGGGAAGGAGGGCATGGAGGCACCTCCAGGAGATGGGTCTCACTCAGGCATTGCAGCACGTTTCATAGCAACCGGGAGGAAGGGAGAATCACCCATCTGAATTTACCTGAAACAACAGCATTCAAGACCCATGCGGTAGGGCAGGCACACAGACAGTGAATGTCCAAGCTGGGATTTCAACTCAGATCTGTCACATTTAAACCTTCAGCATCTATCAAGAGCTTATGGAAAGAAGCCATCTGGTCAACCCGCTTTCACACATCCACCTTCACCTCTACCTAGAACAGACAGATGACAGGGAATACAGCTTCCTGAGTGCCTCTTGGCATGTCCTAGCTGCTCTATTATTTTAAAAGCCTACTCTTAAAGACTCATCCAATCATGTGTCAAATGCTATTCAATTATCACAGGGGTCTATAGAATGAGAGCTCTCATTTTAAAAAAGTTATATATTTAAAATTTTCAGTATTCATTTTATCATTTTATCCCCCTTTAAAAATGAGCTCTTTCATGTGACTTATCATTGTAAAGCCAAAAAACCAAAAAACAAACAAACAAACAAACAAACAACCTCTCAAACATTTTGTTTCACTTCCCCAAGGTCTGAAAGATGCCATCTTTCTTTCTTTTCTTTTTTCTTTTTTTTTTTTAGATTTATTTTATTTATATAAGTACACTGTAGCTGTCTTCAGACACACCAGAAGAGTGTATCAGATCCCATTATAGATGGTTGTGAGCCACCATGTGGTTGATGGGAATTGAACTCATGACCCCTGGAAGGGCAGTCAGTGTTCTTAACTGCTGAGCCATCTCTCCAGCCCGACGCCATCTTTCTTTCTAAATTAATCTTTTGGCCTGCAGCTGAGGCTGTCCAGGAATGAAATGGTTCATAGACTCTAGGCAGAATGAAGGAGAGAGAGAAAGTCCAGCCCCCTTAGGAAAGGCCTAAGAGGGGTGTGAAAGCAGGATCTGGTCAGCGCTGCAGCCCCTGAAGTGGGGCAGAGGCGACAGTGACAAGGTTCACCCCCATCTGGGTCAACCTTCTGTCTGCACAAGATGGGATGGGCACTAGATTCTAAGGTCTCCCTAGATTCAGTTTATAGACAGTACTCAATTTGTGTAAGGTCCTCCCTGTTCACATCCACCTTGGAGACAGATCACACCATACTTGGTGAGGGATACTCACAACCGGGGTAGAGTATCCCAAGATAGACCACACAGAAGGCAAGGAGAAAGTCGGGAAAGTCACTCACTCCACCCAGAGTCTCAGAGCTCTTCTTCAAATTCAGCTGGAAGCTACTGCCTGAATCTCTTTCCTCTCTGATCTCAGAGAAAATGTAAACTGGCTGGCTTCTTCTACTGACTATGGATGCTCCAGCTGACCATGGCTCTCCTCAGGCTACCAGAAATGATGGGGGGGGGGGCTCTGCTTCTTGCACACTGGCTGGGTAAAATTGGGGGGAGGCAGAAGTGGCTAGGAAGTTACTTACAGATGTGAAGGGCTTAGAGAACAAATGCACATCTGGACTGAGCTGACTTCCTGAGGAATCCAGCGCCAGTCACACTACCTGCAATCCTGATGCTCCAGGGCTGGAGCTGTGCCTTTGTGTGAGGAAGGAAGGAGGGGAGGGAGGAAGGGAAGAGAGCCTTAAGTGATTGCCTTCCTAGCATCCGAGGCCGTAAAGGGATGACTTATGATCTTCCTGCCTCGAGTCAGGTGCTGTGTAGACAGACGTGGGGAAAAGAAGCTTCACTGCTTTAGTTCTGTTTAGCACCTCCTAGAGCCCCTTTGCTGTAGCCCCTGCAGAGCGAGGGAGGCATGCCGGGAGGGACGCTGGGAGGTGCCCCCTGCAAGTCTCTGCCAGGCAGTGCAGAGCCTACACCACCCCAGCAGCTTGGCCAGGAGAACAGCAAGTCACTAAGCCAAGTGCTAGTACATCTGGCTCTCCTGATTAGCACCCCTAGAGAGAGAGAGACAGAGAGAGACAGAGAGAGAGAGACAAAGACAGACAGAGAGATAGACATAGACAGAGGCAAAGAGACAGAGACACAGAGAGAGACAGAGACAGAGGCAAAGAGACAGAGACACAGAGAGAGAGAGAGAGAGAGAGACAGACAGAAAGACAAAGAGACAGACACAGAGACAGACAAAGACAAAGAGACAGAAACACACAGAGACAAAGACAGAGAGATAGAAACAGAGAGACAGAGACACAGAGAAAGACAGAGACACAGAGATAGAGAGAGAGATAGAGACAGAGAGACAGAGATGAGGACAGAGAGTTTTCTCCCTCTGACTCACTCTTGTATCATCTCATTTAGTCTCTGTACCTCATCTGGTAAGGTAGAAAGCAGGAAGATCTTTTTTTTTCCTTCACATAAGTAAAGAAATGGAGATCAAATGGCCTGCAACAGCCAACATCACAAATCAACCTCAAGCCCAGGTGTGTCGGGTTTTTTAAGCTTTGTGGTTCAGATTTCCTGAGTCTATATTCTCTTTCTAAATAATTAGGAAGTACCAGGCAGGCAGAGAAGAACAGAGGCAGGCCTCCCTTTCTGCATCAGCCACAGTCCTCTGGGTGGGATGCCTGAGAGAGAGCCCAGCCTGCAGAAGCAGCAGCAAGGGCAGCGAGCTGCCTACAGCACCAAAGTGCCAACTTCCCAGTGGCACCGCGGTCCACCTGTTCCTGCCGGCTGCATTACCTACCACCCAGCTGTTTATGGATGCTTCTGCCTCCTGGCCTCTCAGGCTACACCTGCTGGGAGATCTCTAACTAAAGGCACCGGACCTGTGATGAGCATAGAGATCTCATTTCGAGATAGTTCGGTCAGTGAGAGCAATCTTCCAGCAGACCTCCAGCTGCCCGTCAGTGAGTCTGAGAAGTCCCTGCCTCAGCATTCGTGCCCCTCTCAGGAGGGAAGAGATCCCTGCAGCAAACATTTAGAGGATTTGCCTCCTAATCCCAGCCCATGGCCTCTCCAATGCTCGAAGCTAAAAATCTCATGCCAGGGCTTTGCAAACAGGCTTTCTGACGTGATCCAGATCCTGCAAATGAAGTCCAGAGAACGAGCCGGCTCAGAAGCAGCTTTTCGAGCCAGCTCTGGTTGGAGTGCTGCTGTAAGGTTGGCTGCTGGTCTGGAAACTTCTGGAAGTTCTTCTCCTTCCTCTGACAGGGTTCTGTGCAGGACAGATGAATGGCAGCTAGGGGTGCTGAGGGTCTGCGCTTACTATACACCGTTTCCTCAGCCAGGCTGTCTGCTCTCGGAAACGGGCACCACATCGTAGTTACCCTTGCATCTCTGCTGTGGAGGAGCAGATACTGCACAAAGCAGTCGCTCGGTTCATGGCGAGCGAATGAGTAAACTTCATCATGTAGAATCCAAATTTGGGCATCTGCAAATCGGCCTCTGCTTCCTCTGTGCCACTTAGATGTGGTCACATCCATTTTAAAAACCTCAGCACCTGTAATCTCAGTGCTCCAGAGGGTCAAGAGTTCAAGGCCATCCTGGGCTACTTAAAGAAATCTTGTCTCATCAATAAAACAAAGCAAAACAAGGCCAAAAAAAAAATCAAAAACTTTAACCAGTTCTCTAACCAGCCTATGGAACAGTCCGGACTCCTTCCTTCCCGCTCAGCATTTTGAGCCACCCACCCAGCCTCCAGCCTCCTGCCACGCAGTCTCCTAACACCGTGCAGCTTCCTACACACCCAATTCTTAGTGATATCCGTGAACCTTCACTGCCTTCCTATGTGCGGGTGCTACTGGGTCAGACCATCCTGGAACCCTGGAGCTGAGTGCTATTGTGCAGAGAAGATCTAAGGAAACAATGTTGCCATGTACAAATTAAGTTCAAGCTGGAACGCAGAAGGCTCTCTTGTCTCCACCCAGCTCTGTCTCAACGAACAGGACCTCTGGCCCAGAGTCCACAGGCCCCACAGGGGAGATGGAGAGTTGCCTGTGCACCCTGCAATAAAGCCATGTGACCTTTCCCTCCCTGGGCCACTGGGACTTGAAAATCCCTGAGACCTTTGCAAATGTCATTGTCCCTACCTGACCAGGGAAGCACTGGTGGGGGAAATGATGTCTAGGAAAGGTACACCCAGCAAGGAGCAAAGAGGGGGAGCTGCAATTGAGGGGTGGGGCAGGACTCAGCCTAAACCAATAAGTCTTCATTGAGCTCAGCAATCAGTCAGGGAGGGGCTCCTAGCTTCTTCTGAGAGGCTCACAATGCTCTCAGTGTAGTTTGTGACCTACCCAAAGGGCTTCCTTCTCTTGGACCAGTTTTGGGTTCTGTTTCCTTGCCTGGGCTCCCAGCTTGGTGCCTCCAGGGGTCTGCCCCCAGGCTCTTTTTTCCCCTCCCTTGCTCACATCCCTGGCTTCAATCTCTGCTCCATCTCTGACTCTTGGCTCCTGGCGCTAGTCAGCAGTAGTGGCCCTGGGGTAGTGAGAGAGGGAGAATTCAGGTTTCTAGTCTGCACCAGTCTTCTAAGTTCCAGATTCACGCGTGAGAGCAGCCTTCTTGCATGGGCTGCTCTGGGAAAGCCAGAAGCACCTAGGAATCTGCAGGAGCAGCTGTAATGCTAACCCTCCCTCCTACTCTCCCACCTCAGTCCCTCCTCACACTCTGCACCCACTCGGAGGACCCTCATCGGAACAAACTTAGGGTCAGGGTCCTCCCTGCTTCTAACTCTCCAAGAGCCTTGGCTAGACTAGGGTGAATGCGCTAACCCTTCCTAACCCTTCCTTCCTGCTCCTAAGGTCCTTCATGGTCTTCCCACTGCCTGACTCATCTCCTCCCAACATCATGTTCTTCTCCCCTACCCTCTCTCACTACAGTGCCTGAACATACCCCTTCATTCATGTTGATAACTTTTATATAAGCTTCGGCTCTCTTATTTGAGTCAAGTCTCCTCTAAGAAGCCATTCCTCCCAGGCTGAGTCACTGACCCTTGCTGAGTGGCCCTGCCATCCTCCATATTTGCCCTATTAATACAAACATCACTCTTTGGGGGGGGGGGTCGGAGTTCAGGACAATGTTCCTCCATGCAGCCCTGGCTGCCCTAGAACTCTCTATAGACCAGGCTGGCCTCAAACTCACAAAGATCCACCTGCCTCTGACTCTGCCTCTCAAGTACATGGACTAAAGGCCTGTGCCACCATAGACAAGCCATTACTCTTTTTAATCGGTACTTTATTTTGCATGTCCCCACCCCTGATACAAGAGAGGCCTGGCCTCTGTGTTCCAAGAGACTAAAGACTAGGTCTTTGTGTTCATGACTATGACCACACCACCTGACTGGGTGCCAGGCACACAGTAGGTGTGCAGTAAATAACTGACAGAAAGTAGTCAGTTGAGAGTCAGGAGAGAGGACCCAGTAAGTAAAGTGTCTACCTTGTAAGCAGGAAGAGTTGGGCTCCAGCCCCAGAACTCAAGTGACACATGGTGGTGCACACTTGTGCTTCCCGTGGCCCAGCCAGCATAGCCTACTCAGGGAGCTCCGCTGGGCTGTGCCAAAAAGCAATGGAGGAATACCACCTAAAGTTGACCTCTAACCTCCAAACTCATAGCCTCTCACATGCACAACGAAAGAAATGTAGCACTTGATAACTGACTCAGCAAAAATACCAAGAAGACTAGAGGGCGCTAGAGAGCGAAGGGAGGGAGGGAGGGAGGGAGGGAGGGAGGGAGGGAAGCAGGACACAGCATTGTGCATCTTTACTCCCACCATTTGGGAGGCAGAGACAGCCTGATCTACACAGAGAGCTACAGGGCAACCAAAGCAACACAGGGAGAGCAAATAAACAACTTAGAAACAAAGAGAGGGGAGGGGTTGGAGTTAGCTCTTACTAGGGTTTGACTTTGAAATGACCCCTGCAGGCCCATGTTTTGAACACTCCACCCCCAGCTTGTGATGTTATTTTGAGGTGTGACCTCTGTTTCCTGCTCTATGTGACCATGTGGACAGTCACAGCCTCGCATGCCCGCCGCCATCCTTGGGGGCCCCACCCCCACCCCCGCCACCATGCCTTCCTGCCACATAGGCTGAAAGTCCTCTCCCTTGAGAGTTGGTAAAGCATTTTGTCACTGTGATACGGAGAGTAACTAACAGAGCCCTTTCCTGAGCGTCCCTCATCTTGGCTCCACAATACAACAGACCCATGTACTGACATTTTCTTGCAACTAGGAGTGTAATCAAGATGAGCCTCCGGGCTGTGTGATTCTTCACACAGTCACGGCTGTTCCTGTCGAAAAGCCAGGTGCATTGGCACCTCGAATGGCTTCTCTCATGCGACATGTCCTCGATCATCACAGCGGGAACCGTGGGTAGCACTTCCAGGCTCCAGGGTACACTATGCCGTCGTCTCTTGCATGGTCTCATCAATAATTATGTAAGCGAGAATGGGACCAGCAGAGACTGGCCCACTGGGCTAAAGCACCAGCAGCATGTATTCTGTAGGGACATCAGAGCCCAAGTCCAGGCTCTGGCCCCAATTCTGTTCGTGACTCTCCCTGAGACACTGTCCAGCATATCCACAGTCAACTCAATTTCCCTTTCTGTAAAATGGAGAGTGGAGCCCTCTATTCCCTATCTTCCTAGGCTGCTACAAAGAGATAAGGTTCAGAAGCCAGCTACCTAAGCACTGGAAGCTATGAATATTCATGTTGTGAGCTCTTAAGGCATCCTCAGTGGCTGGCCATAGCTCATCCAGCCACTTCTCCACCTTGCAGTTTCTAGACCCTGTCCCACTTGACTCTCCCCCTCCCTTAAAACCCCTCTATGGCCAGAGAAAATGAAAGACACACAGCTCTATCTGTTCCCTCCTACAGGCAGTGGTCATAAATCCTGTTGCAATTAAACCTCGACTGGTAACAAGTTCTAAGCACACAACAGGAAAATACTCCTGTGCTTTCGAATTTGCCAATTACAGCCTGAAAAAGACTGATTAGCCCTGCGGTTGATGCATCCAGAGGTTCCCAGTCTCCTGTTTGCTTCCATACGGAGTTTCACGAGCTAGGGTCTGGGGGCAGGGTCAGCAATGTCACCATCCAGAGCTGATCACATCTGCAGGGACCGTTATACTGGAAGCAGGACCACACTTAGCAAAGTCTAAATGACTCCATAGCACACTAAACCGATACAGTCCCTTCTTTCTGAGAACCCCTCATCTGTGAGCCCCTCATCTGTACTCCAGGGTGCAATAGACACAGGCATAGGACCTCCTTTCTCCAGACAAAGCATCCAAGGGAAATATTGATGGGAAATGCAAAGACTTGCATTTGGATTCAAGAGACCAATAGCAGACCTATCAGAGAAAGGAAATGTATGAACACACTGTGTTTGTTCATGTGGTTTTAGAGCCATAACCTTAATTTGAGCCAAGTAGCAAACTGACTTTTTTTTTAAGTGATGGGCTGAAGAAAGCTCCTCGGGAAAGCACTTGTAACGCAAGTGTGAGGAGCAGAGTTCTAATCCCCAGAGCCCACATAAAGCTGAACGGACACAAGGGAGTGTGTCTGTAATCCCAGGGGTCTGATGGCGTGATGGGAGATGGAGACAGAAGCTCGAGGGTCAACTAGACAGTCACACACAGCCGTGAATAACAAACACAGAGGATGGAGTTGTCTTCACATAATCACACACACACTCACATACACACACATACACACACACACCATATACAAAGATGGGGGAAGGGAGTGAGACCCTGGACAGCAGCAGAGTATGGACAAAGGAAGGGACAATTTCTCTAATCTCTACCCAAGTTGGACCAACAGCGACCACTATGACCAGATGCAAAAGGACGGTGACAAGCTAGAAAAACAAGGAATCTGGGCTGGTGACACAGACATCCAGCCACGTGAGAAGTGAGGGAAGAAATGGGAGATGCCCAACCTTAGAAAGAGGAATGTGTGACTCCCACGGCTGCTGGCTTTCCCTGCATAACAGGGGTGTCTGAAGAGCAAAGAGTTTACTTTGCAAACTCAGGAAGACCAAGCCCGGGCAACAGAAGGAAAACTGACGGACAGCCGTGCTGCTATGAGCCTCCTGACTCTGGCAAGGTTGGAGGTAGGGGTGAAGCTGGCGGGGGGTCTGTGACTTCCATCACACTGCCCCTGCAAGGCCCAGAGCCCTGCATTTGCAGGAGACTCTCCTGAGGGGCTACAGTTGGCTCACACTCAGGCTGCCTGGCTCAGAAACTCCACTTCATGAGGCCAGCAGGCCTGGTCCCTTGACTCTCTTAAATCCTGCCTCTGCTCTCATTTCGTGCCCCTTTGCCCCTCACTGCCCGACCTCTCCTAAGCATCCCACATGGCTAGACTCTGGCACTCTGCCCTCACTGCTGTTTCTTCTGTTTGCCTCCCACCAGACTCCCTCAGTACCTTACCTTATTGGATCTGGAGTGCTTACCCCACCTTCCAGTTACTGCTCATGACCAACCTGTTCGATCTCCTTGCTGAACCTAGGCTGGGTGGAGGCAGTGGGTTTTGTCTGCTTTGGCCATGGTTGCATCCTGAGGAGCTTGCAAAGTACACAGCACAGTGCATCACGTGACATGGAAAGGCGACACTTAGCTTCTCAGACAATAGCACTGGGGAACAACCAAGCATATCGTCCCTTATGGAATAACATGTGCCCTCCATCCTCTGGGTTGCAGACGAGTGTTAAGGTTTTTGTGTCCAGTACTCAGAATCCTGGGGAGGAAAGCCCCCACCCCATCCCCCACCCCACCCCCCTCCAAGAAAGCCTTCTGCAACTTCCAGGCACATCAGGCAGGCCTTACCAGCGGCTGGTTCAGCAAGGGACAAGAAACAAAGTTCTTTCTGGAAAACTCAGAGGATCTACCTGTCTGATATGATTTTGCCACGTGGCAAGAAAGCAGGAGAGATGACCATGGAGGGTCCTTTCTTACCTGAGGATCTCTGTCCTCCTGAACCTGGGCTAGCCTGAGAAATGTTCCCAGAAAAGGCAGCCAGGACAGGACTCAGCAATGCTGCTAAAGAGACCCACAGTCACGCAGTCAGGTGCTGGCCTGGGTGCCTCTCCTTCTAGGACAGCAGAGAGTCTGGCCAGGACTTGTGGAGTCCAGGGAGATAGGACCCAAGAGCTCGTAGCCTCTGATCCACTCTTGAAAGACTCATTCTACTCCCTGCCATATTGGGAACACAGTTGCCCTTAAAATGAGCATTTGACAACTCGCTCTGTTTACCCTCTGCCTCTATCGCTGCTATTAATATTTAATGTCTCTCGAGGAAGGCACGCTTTCCCGACACACCAAGTCCTGGTGCAGCATTAATCAGAGTCTGGCTCGATGCTTGATGCCCTCCTGCAGTTCTGTGTGGCCCAGAATGGAGAGGAAGGCCCTTCCTGTGCTCTCCCCACCTCAAAGCAGCAGCTAGGCAGAGCAGGGATGCCGAATGCTTGAGTTCCCCACAGCACTCTGGGGCACACCAGTCCTGGGGTGTGCTGAGGACTCCCAGTTTGTGTATTTACCCACCTCCTTACTCTGTGCATCAGAAGAGGCCTCAAGGCACACAAACCAACTTTAAATAATATAAACTATTAATGCCTAAAGTAGCAAAGCAGACCACCCCACTCTGCCTTCCCTGGTAGCAAAGCAAGTTTAAGAGGGAGCTGGGTGTAAGTGGACACGGCTCTGTGGTTAAACCTCTGTGCCACCAAGGACAATCTGGAGGTGACCTATGTCCTTGGAGAAAGGGTTCAAGCTGTATGACATTTGTGAAGGGCACCTTCCCTGGATATTCAAATCCATGCAGAAAGACTATATTGAGTGACAAAGCTCGGGAGAAAGGCACCAATCTGTCCATACAGAAGGTTAGACTCAGCTACTGAAGGTCCAGAGGGAGGTTATGGCATCTATGACAAACACAACAGGTGGGGATGAGGAAGAGAGGCTAGGGGACCCACATATACTCAGTCCTTGTCACTAGTGACTGACACGGTCTCGGCCACCTCTTCCTATCTCCCGGTGCTTTGATTCAGTCCAATTCAGTTTTCTCCTCTGGCAAACAACAGAATCATTCAATTTGAGAGCTGGAAGAGGCCCCAGAAACTATCTAGTCCAATCTCCTCATTGTACTGATAACATCTGTCTTAACTATTCCTCCAACTTTTTTATAAGAATTAATTGGAATACAGGAAATCCGTATTTGTAGATTCTGGGTTGAAGACACGTGGGTCAGTCACTCCATTTGGCTTCTCCCTCATCTCTTTTCAGCAGAGACACAGAAGCACTTCAGAAGCCAGGGTAACCAGTTCTTGTTATTAACCATGGTGCTTTGCATGCCTGGGGCTGCTTCTCCCTTCCCAAAGACCCTCATCTGCCTCAGGTATTAGATTTCATGAGGCACACAGTGGGGCATGAATGTGAAAGGTGGAACACAGCCTCAGAGGGGAACACATGAAGTCTCACAGACAGCTGAGATGGGACTCTGATGTGGGTTACTTTATCTTACATTTCCGGTTCCTCCTGCTGTCTACCTTCTTTTTTGAGACAGGCTCTCTCATTGGCTTGGAGTTCACCAATTAGGCTCTGTCGGGCAGTGGAATCCTCCTATGTCCACCTCCCCATCTCTATCTAGGATCATAGGTGTGCCTTGGCCCTGCCCAGCTTTTTCTCAGGAGCTCTGGGGTTGGAGCCCAGCTCTGCCTGCTTGCACAGGAAGCACTTCACCCTCAGAGCCCTCTCCCCAGCCTATGCTCTACTTTGGAAAGAAAAACTGAGGCTTGCTTTGCATAATCGGAAAACTGCAAAGGAAATGAGCTTTGGGAAATGGGTGAACAGCTGTCCAAAGCACTCTGTGTATGCAACAAATACTTCTAGATTGGTCTATTTGCAGGGATAGTCAGAGGGGTCATGTAAAACTAAAGTGTGGTTGTTATCAAAATCTCAGACTGCCAAACCAGATGGCATCCCATTCCCAGGGCTCCTGTCCAAATGACCTTTTGCTTTCTGTAAGCTACTCAGCATCAGCATTTGCCAAGAATCCCTTAGGAAGAGAGCTCCAAATCCTGGAAGAAGGTGAGAAGAGTTGGAAAAAGTGAGTCCAACTACCACCACCATCCCTACACACACACACACACACACACACACACACACACACACTTTTCTTTTTCTCCAGAAAGTAAAGTTTAGTGCAAGAATTGCTGGAGACAATTATCTCCTCCCTGGCTGATACCTTGTCTTATTTATCCTTACATCTCCAACATCAAATACAACCGATGCCATGAAGGAGGTGCTCCTGGGAGACAAAGGGAAGTGTGCTCCATGGGATGAGAACTGAGCTTCAAACTCCAGGGCGCTTGTTAAAATGCAGAGAACTGACTCAGACATTGGCGACTCAGTCAGCCCGAAGTCTGCATGTTTAATCAGTCCTCTAGGTAAGATGCTGAAGAGGGGATCCTTGGGCCTTCCTTTGAAAAGGAAGGAGTGAATCCCAAGCTGGTGGGCTCTCTCTCCACAGGACTATTTATATACCTCCTGCCCAGAGTCTGTCCCCAAGCTCGTGGGTTTTATAAATGTCCACAGGCCAGAACAGTAAAGGTGACAACCTGGAATTTTCTCGGGCTCTCGGCTGTTAGCAAGGAGTCAGCTGGCTTGCGGAAGTCCCACCATTGCACAGTGGGGCAGTGGGTGGGAGAGGAACATCTGTGAACAGCAGTCTCTGCACCACACCCCACGCCCAGCAGCAAAGGAAAGGCTGTTGCAGAATCTGACAGCGGAGCTCAGCCACTGCTTGCAGCCCCACACAGCTGAAGACAATTAACCTTTAGCGGGGCAGCTTCATTACCAACAAGAAGCAGCTGCCTCCAGAGCCCTGCTTGTGTTCCCTTCAGGAGCACCAAGCCGAGGGCATCTTCCTGATGTGGCTCTGGAGAAGCAAACTGAAAACAATCCACACCAGCCAGCCTACCGGCTGCCAGGCCAACACCTCAAAGCTCTGTGTGTATCCTGTCTCTGCCAGGCTGCCCAGGAGACAGATCTTGCTCCCAGCCATCCTCCCTTGTGAGGATTTGCCATCATGGCAGTGTGTGCTTGGGCTGAGTGGGAGGACGGGAAGAGGAGACTTAGCAAAAGCAACTCCATCTAGGGCTTTCCCCACCAAGGCTCCCTTTTAGATGTCAAGGTAGCAAATCAAAAGCCTGGCTGCCTCCCCACACACAGAGCAGAAATAAATCAAGTAGCCCAGGTTAGGACCCTTCCTTGTGCCTGTAGGGAAATCCATTCCTCAGCATCTCATCCGCTCAAAGGAAAAAAATCCCTTAGGGGTGCACGATGACATCCAAATATAGCATTTCTTCTGCATTGGCTGTATTTTCTCCAAATATACACAGTGTCATCTCCCAGCCTTGTGATCTTCTTATGGTGTGACTTATGGTCTGCACTGGTCACTAATAAGCTGGGCCTGTGGCTCGTCCTTTTAAATCTATAATAGAGCTGGAAATGTTGCCAAATAAAAAAATCTTGAGCTAACTTAAAGCATTCTATGATGTATTTTGTAACCTGCAATGCTCAAGCATGAGATCTGTAGATGCTGTAATGTCAAAAGGTTGGACATATTGGACTGAGGAGATAACTCAATCGATAAAGGGCTTCCCTCACAAACATGAGGTCCTGAGTTCAGATTCCCGGAGCCATATAAAAATGCTGGACATGTGGCATTTGCTTACAAGCGTCACGGTTGGACACAGATCTGGGGCTCACTAACCAGTCAGCCTAGCTTAGCTGGTGAGCTCTGGACCAGTGAGAGACAATGCTTCAAAGGAGATGGCTGGTGTCCCGAAGGATTACACCTGAGATGGTCCTCTGGTTTCCACATGCATGTGATGCACGTGTACACACACCCCCCACCCCCCCCCACACACACACATAATAAAATCAATTAATTATATATAAAAGAAATAAGGCTGGACATCCCTGATCTAGATGATCCTACATGGCTTCTGCTAGCTCAATCCTAAGAGTCGAGGCCCAATTCTGATGGGACATTTGAGTTTCTCCAGCTCATCGTGGAACCTACCACCAAGCCACATGGAGAATTTCTCAGGCCCTGGTTCCAGCAGACTCCAGCCCGTCGCCATCCCTTCTGCCAGCTGTACAAATGAGCTGTCTTGAATGAATTCTTCCAACCACCCCCAACTGGTGCTCCATGGATGCAGCCTGGATGTCCCTAGAGCCTTTCCCACCAAACTTCAACACACTAAAGATTGGCCAACTAAAAGCACAGGCAACTGTTGTTAAGCCATGACATTTTGGGATGGATTTTTACTCTGTCAAAGATAACTGAATTGGCTATGTACCAGAAGCCAGGCCTCTGGGACATTCCTCACTTAACACTTACCAGCCTGCCACCAAAAGAAGGCTCTCAGTGAGAGAGCCACAAGGTCCCACTGAGAAAGAAAACAGTATGGATCCTCCTGGGGACAAAGATCCCAGCAGAATCAGCCACAGTGGCAGGTACTTCCTCTAGCTTGCTCTCCAGTAGAATGTCTGCTTGCAGACTGCTGGTGAGGGCAGTGGATCTCAGGCAAAAGATGGCAGGTTCAGACCTTCCTTGCAGTTCTGGCTCCCAGGACATGAAGTCTAGCTCATGTACCAAGGATCCTTCCATCCATCATTCCCTAAGGTCTCCTCTCATCCCTACCCCCTTCCCTTCCCTGTCTCTAAGTTTTTGCAAATGGACCTCACTCTGCAGGACCCCTCTGAGAGCGCTCTCCTGGCAGCTCACCGCAGCCTGGTGGCTCAGTGCTGACAAAGACAAAAGGCTCAGCAAGGCTGTCCCTGGAGCACACAGGTGCACTAGGATCTTTGCCAGAGTCAGGGCAGATCAGTAGATGCAGATTCCTTTCATGAGACCCATCACTGTCAGATGACAGCACTGTGATGCAGATGTCAACGCTCGGTACAAAATGGTGATATCAATAAGGACAGTACTGAGAGGAGACAGAGCCACCCAGCAGCATGCGCCTACAGAAAGAGACCTGAAATCAGGAGACTGGCGGGGTTGATGTGGACCCAGGAAGTGGGGGCTACTGCCACCTCCAGACACAACTTCTCAGGCTCTCTGACACTGCATGCAAAGGATAGCCTATGTGTCCTGTGTGACAAGGTCCATAGCAGGTTGATCAGTCTGTGGGATGGGAATGAACCACACGCCTTTTAGGGGATGGTCCACAGTTTACATACCACACATCAACAGTGCAACAGTCTTAACACGTTCCCCTCTGTGGCTTCTCTACAAGCTCCATGTGAGGTCTCCAGGCCTGCAGAAAGGCATGGACCAAGGGCAGGCAAGCCTGAAAAGAGGGTCCCCGACCCTCTGCATCGACACCCACGGGTATGTATTCCCACTCAAGCCCATGCAAGACAACTAACTGATAGTGATGCAAGAAGTATGGGAGCCAAGATTAAGAGTGCTGGGTACAATATGAGGCCCATTGAGCCAGGAAATAAGAACCTGGACCAAATGATGGCCAGAAAGGACATTGCTTCTACGTGGGGCAGCCAGAGGGTATAATTGGCAATAGAAACATTACCAAGATGTCTCTGCAGAACCCAAGGTCAGTCAACAGGAGTGTCCTGCAGGTTGTAAGAGCAAACATTCATATATGCATGCATGCATACATACATGCATACATCATGTATGCATACATACATCTATTTTGTGTTACACTGCTACGTGGTATTGTCATTTTAAAAGTTCATATTCTAGAATCAACCACATAATCAGGTTACAAATAATACAGACAAAAAAACTCAATGTTTTCAGTGAGCTTATGATTTTGTGGTGGGCTCTGTTTATTCTAATCATGGTCCACATGTGACTCATGGGCCATGTATTGGACTCCTTGGCCTAGAATTCTTGGTGCTTTCTGAATTACATGACAGACTACAAGACTCCTGCACACACAGTGGAAGAGGCTCTGTGTCTCCCCTGAGCAGATACCAAGTAAACTTGTCATGATGGTTAATGGGACTAGGGGAAACTTAAGGAAAGCTGGACACTGGGAAGGAGTGTTCTGGGATTATGAGGATGTCCTGCAGGCCTCACGGTGGCAAAGATGGAAGGCAAATTGAAGCCTGGGGTGCTCCAGTAAAACTGGAGACCTCCACTGAATACTAAGTGAGAAATGTAGCTTGACTTTAGGCTTTGGCACTGAGTTTAATCCTTGCCAAAACCAGGTCACTACATATAAAGTGCCTTTCAAGTTTGCAAGGGCCATGACCCATACACAGTGGTATGTGTCACACTGTTAACCAAGGTGCCAATTCCTGTAGGTATATGTAAAATCCCCACAAACACCATACTGCCTAAGACTGTACTTGTGTGCTCTATCCTACTTTCCCTCACTTTTCTAAAATTGCTGGTTGTGACCCTAAACTAATTTAGGTCTTTAGACACTAACAGGTCTTGGCTTGTGGCTTGAAAAATACTGTTGTGGAAGTAAAAAAAAATAAAAGAAAAAAAAAGAAGAAAGAAAGAAAGAAAGGAAGAAAGGAAGGAAGAAAGAAAGAAAGAAAGAAAGAAAGAAAGAAACAAACAAACAAACAAACAAACAAACAAACTACAAGACAGGGGCCAAATCACTAATGTGGAAGGGTGCTGTATATGTGATATATGTATGTGTCCATGTGGGTGTGTGCACATGTATGCATGCATTTGCATGTGTGCATGCACGTGTATGTGTGCATGCATGTGTATTGTGCTTGCATTTATACATGTGCATGCATGTGGAGGCTTGAGGTTGATGTCGGGTATTTCTTCAATCCTTCCCTACCCTATTTAATCTTTTGAGACTGAACCTTTCACTGACCTTGGAGGTCATGGATTCAGCTAGCCTGGCTGGCCAGTGAGCTCCAGGGATCAGCCTATCCCCACCACGTTCTCAGGGCTAGGTTTGCAGGTGAACATCACTACACCCAGCTCTTTTATTCATGTGCTGGACTCAGACCTTCATACTGTCATAGCAAGCTCTTTCCTGATAGTCATCTTCTGATTGGTTGATTGATTGATTGATTGATTGGTGTATTGATTGATTTCTGTTTGTACATGCCAAGGGGAGGGGAGTGTCACACCATGGCGTGACATGTATGTGAAGTCCAGAGGGACATGAATGTGAAGTCTCAGCAGTCAATTCTCTACTGCCACATGAGTCCCAGGATGAAATTCAGGTCACCGGGTTTGGCAGCCTTTTCCTGCTGAGTTATCTCACTGACCTGATTTAGTTTTGATTGAAACATTATTTTTTAAATTTTTGTAATGTAATTCTGCATGTTTACATTTCCATGTAGATTCGGCAGCACTGAGTGCATGGGCCACACTGCGTGGCTACCACCTCCACTCTAGCTTCAAAACCTCCGTCCGTCTCAGAAGAACTCCCAATGCCCTTTAAGCGATCACTCTCTATGCCCCCTCTCACCACCCCTAGCAACCACTAATCTGCTTTCTCTCTCTCGGACTTACCTATTCTGTATGATTCACACCTTTGTGGTTTCCCTTCTGTGATGTGTTTTTGCGGTTCACCGGAGGTCTAGCTTCCATCTGTGCCTTTACTCACTCTTAGACCTAAATAACCCTCCAGTCTCTGGGTCGACTGCAGCTGCTCTTGCATTCATCTGGTGACTGGCATTTGGGGTTTCCCATGCTTTGCCTGTTCTGGATAATGCCATGTTGATGCTTGTATAACTTTCTGTATGGACAGCTGGTTTTGCTTCTCCTAGAGACTAAGGAACTAGTTGCTGGCCCATCTGGTAATTACGTGTTTAGCTTTCGGAGGAGTTAGCGAGCCACTTTTCACAGTGGCTGCACCACTCTACCTTCCCACCAGCAAAAAAATAAAATCCCTGCTTCTGCACGCCGCTCCTAACACCTGCTATTTTGCTGCTTATTTTTAATTTTAGTCTTTACTCTTGCTAGGCAATTGTCCTGGTGAGCATAAAGTGGTTATCTTGTTACAGTTTTGATTTGCATTTCCTTAAGGATCAATGAAACTGAACATTTTCTCGGGTGCTCCTTGGCCATTTGGCTATCTTACTTAGAGAAATGTCTACTCAAATCAACATCCTGTTATAATTGGAGCATTTAGCTTTCTGTAGTTGAGTTTTGTGGGCTCTTTACATATTCAGATTCTCAAAGCTTTATCTAATATACGGCTGCAAATATTTTCTTCCATTCTGTAGGTTTTCTTTATACTTCCTGGATAATGGCTTTTGCTACACAGAGGTTTTAAGTTAATGGGAAGTCTCTTGACTTTTGCTTTGGTGACCTTGCTTTAGGCAAAAAAAAAAAAAAAAAAAAAAAAAAAAAAAAAAAATCTAAGAATTCACTAGTGTGTTTGATCTGCAATGCACTCCAAAGACCTGTGTGCTAAGCGGATAGTCCTCGGTTTGGGGCTTTGGGAAGGCAGAGGGATTTGATGAGCTGGTGCCTGCTGGGAAGGCTTCGGGTCACCAAGGATGTGCCTGGAAAGGGTGTGCCTGCAAAATAATGCGTCTTTCAGATCCAAGGGCTGACACCCCTCACATCATAAACCCAGGCAAATCTGTCCTCTTCGTGATTGTTTAAGGATTTGTTACAGTAACTAAAAGCTGAGAGTCACCTTTCACATTCACTGTGACTTGACTAGACTCACAACCACTTAGGAGACTCACCCCTGGGCAAGTCTGTGACGGAGTTTCTAGAGAGGTTTCGTTGAGGAAGGAGGGTCCACCCTGAACATGGGTAGCATCATGCCCTGAGCTGGGATTCCAGAGTGAACAAAAAGGGCAGGGTGAAGTCCATTGAGTACCAGCTTCCATGCTATTCCTTCCTGAATGGGAAAAAAAAAATGGAGCCATCTGCCTCGGGCTCTGCCTATCACACCTTCCCCTCCTGGAGGACGAACCTCACAAACCCTGAACCAAAGGAGGCCCTTTAGCTGCTTTCCTCAGGTATTCAGTCACAGCAAGAAGAGCCACGGACACATCAACTAACACAGTAATAAACATTTTATATATATTGAGTGTTAAGAAGCAAATTCAGCAAAGCTGTAGGCTATAACACACACACAGTGGATTTTTAGGTACTGTCAATGAATGATCTAAGATGAAAATTAAGAAAGCATGACCACTTATAATAGCATTAAAAAGAATAAACTATCCAAAAGGAATTAAACCAAAAAGTAAAACATACTCTACACCTGCGAACAGTGCTGAGAGGAAATAAAGACCTGGTTAAAAGGTGAAGATGAAGCTCACGTCTATAATGCTGGCACTTAGAAGTCAGGGCAAGAGGATTATCACGAGGCAGAGGCAACCTTGGGCTACAGAATGGGATTCTGTCTCAAACAAACAAACACAGCCTGACTGAACTGAGAGAAATCTCAGGTTCTTTGCTCAGAAGAATTGATGTTCTTAACGACAATACTCTCTAAACTGACTCAACACAGACCTGACTGAAGTCCCAATGATGGGGCTGAGAAAATGGCTCAGTCATTCAGTGAGTGCCATGAAGGCTTGAGGACATGAGTTCAGATCCCCATCACCCAAGTAAAAACTCAGTGACAGCCCCATGCACCTATAATGCCAGAGCATGGGAGGGAGGGACAGAAAGATCCCTAGGGTGTGAGAAAGTCTGAACAAATTAGTGAGCTCCAGGTTCAATGAGAGTCTCTCTCAAAAGATATAGTGGAGAGGAAGGCACGGAACATCAGCCTCTCACCTCAAGCACACATATATGAGCACACACACACACACACACACACACACACACACACACACGTACATAAAACCTGCCATTTAAAAAATAGAAATGGGGCTGGTGAGATGGCTCAGCAGGTAAGAGCACTGATTGCTCTTCCAAAGGTCCTGAGTTCAAATCCCAGCAACCATATGGTGGCTCACAATCACCTGTAACAAAATCTGACGACCTCTTCTGGTATGTCTGAAGTCAGCTACAGTGTACTTATGTATAATAATAAATAAATCTTTGGGCCGGAGCAAGAAGGGACTAGCGAGCAGAGTAGACCAGAGTGAGTGGGGCCAACTAGAGTGAGCAGAGGTCCTAAAATTCAATTCCCTACAGCTACATGAAGGCTCATAACCATCTGTACAGCTACAGTGTACTCACATACATAAAATAAAAAAATAAATCTTTAAAAAAAATTAAAAAATGGAAATGAAAAATATAATTTTCTAATTTATGTAGAATTGAAAGGGACCCTGAATAGGCAAAAAAGAAAAAGACAAAAGTTGGATAATTTCACTTTTTTATTTAAAAACTAACTTCAAAACCATAGTGACAAAACTATTTGGCTGACAAGCAGATCAATAGTATAGAATTGGGAGGTCGATAGTCAAATGATCGTCACAAGAATGCCAGGATATATAATACAACAGGGAAAAGAAGATCTCTTCAACAGTGGTGTCAGGATGGCTTTAAAAGGTGTGGTTACTCTCTGCTGTAACACAGTCCTGCTGGGCAGTCTGCATGCTACCTATGGTTGAGGTGAGCAGGCACTATGGACATAGTGGAATCCACAGATCTAAAATTTCTACTCTTTCTTTTCTTTCTACAGATTCCTGTTCTAAAATCTTGCTTCATATTCTCATCTGTGAACATACTTCTATCCAAAATATCCTACCCCATACCACACACCTGCTCCACACCACACACCTGCCCCACACCACACACCTGCCCCACACCACACACATGCTCCACACCACACACCTGCCCCACACCACACACATGCTCCACACCACACACCTGCCCCACACCACACCTGCCATATACCACACATCTGCCCTATATCACACAACTGCCCCATACCACACATCTGCCCTATTACTGCCCCATACCACACACCTGCCCTATTACTGCACACCTGTCCCATACCATGCATTCATTGCCCTAGCATAGTGAATACGTACACAAAAGAGGTTTCTCTTCCAGCTGAAAGATGAAACAGGACAGCTCTGCAATCTCAAGAACTTGGATTCCCCCTGGGAAAAGCAGTGAGATTGTCTAAAAATTACCAACAGACTTCTCGCATGAGCTAAAGGTCATGACTACGCCAAGCTCGGGCACCCACAAATGCTTCCTAGTGGCCTTGGGTCATGTCTCATTCCACTGTATCTCCTGAGCTGGGGCCAGAGGTATCCAGCAAACAATAAATCTAATTCACTCCCAGGAATCTGCTATATTCAGGATGCTGTGTGAGCACAGTGGAGTGCATCAATGGTATAACACCCCACCCCAACTTAGAGGACCACAGTCCAGAGAAGACTAAGCCATTTGCACATCAGGAGAAAGGATGTAGGAAGCACTATCATGTAACCAGCATCCATGACCGTGCAAAGATGTCTACAGCCATTATCTCACTCAGTCCTCGTGAGAACGCAAAAGTACAGTCTCACACTTGACAGATGAACAAATTTGGTCTCAGGCATCTTTGCATTTTGCCCTTGGCTACAGGCCTAGTGTGGGCAGAAACTCTGAAACGTGATCAGAGACTATGCGATACTAACTCCAGCCGCTCGGTTATTAAACAGCCTTTTATCAAAGTCCTACAGCTTTCTGAACGTCATTCCAGACTCTGGTGTTACATGAACAATCTTTTATACCATCGCAGCCCATCCCCACCAGGAATAGGAAATAGGACATGCCATCATTCACCTGCAGAAGGAGACAGGACACAGACATCACTGAAATACTGACAATAACAGAAGAGATGTTCCAAGTCTACAGGAAGTCTATAATGACAATATTTCAGAGGGTTTGAAGTGTTTAGGGAAAACACCCCAAGGGAAACATACAAGGATTTATAGGTGGTCACCAATCTAGGCACCCCTCCTCTCTCCTCCTCCACCCCCTCACCCCTCAGCCTGGGCTGATGGTAGAGAGAGAAGGTATCAGACATGATGGAGGACTTGCAAACTAGCTAATAAAGACCAGAATTTGAGATGGGACACTGGGTCCTACACATCATCACCTCTGACTTGACTCTCTGAAGTCTCATCCGCTCGAGCCAACCCACCTACCTCCCTTTGTAACATTCCACAGCCTTCCTGAGGAGCAGAGGGAAGACTGGAAAAAACAGGCTTTGGTTTGGAAGGTTTGGCTTGAAATGCAGATTTGACTGCTAGGAATTAAGTGTCCTGGCCAAGGAGGTGGCCACTAGGCACAGCTGACTTTTTAAAGTCAAAATACAGTTAAAAAGTCAGCTAGGCTGTGCCCTCTGCATTCACTGCTGCATGGCTGCGTGGAGTCCAATTCTGCCTGAAGCAGACATTTCCACCATGACAGAAAGTCCTATTGGCCAACACGATTTATAAAAGCCCCTAGCTGTGCTCCCTCTCCACACCCCATTTTCTCAGCTTATAAACACATCCTAGGTAGGACTTGGAGGGATAAAAGGAGATAATGAATTTGTGTGCTGGGACTTCCCATGTTTCCTTTCCATACTCACAGGATCTGGTGGCTAATCTGCCTTAGGTACCCTGGTCAGAGAGGGCCACACGCAGCTGTAATGGACTGAAGCAGCTGGTCTTGTGATAGTGTCATGGCAACAGGAAATCTAAGGTGTGAGGACCAGTAGGGGACTGGGGTTGCTCCGCAGGCAAGCAGTCTTTCTAGAGCTGACTGCCTCTGATTTTGTATGGCAGGGAGTGGGATCAACTTAACTTACGGACTTAGACTACAGTTCACGGAGGACCATGCAGAGCCAAACCACCCCACCCCACCCCATCCCTATTTTCTGGAACATAAAAGAGAGATACTATGGCTTTTGACAAGAGGGAGTCAGGGGAGGGGTAGAGGTAAGTGTAAGAAGGGGCAGGGAAGAGCTGAGACCCTCCACGGAGACCATTTTAGACCAGCCCTTCTCAGAAAAGATAGAGAACCTCAAACCCATACACAGGACCAACATAAAGCATACCCAGAGAGTGTGTAGAGACCCAGCACACAGGGACTGTGCACTTGAGTGGGCCGTGGCTCTGCTGTGCAAATGTTAAAAGGGAAGAGTCTACTTCCCTGTCCCACATGCATTGGCTACAGGCGTCACGATCAGGAATGGGATGCTATCTCGGGCTGCCCTTCACGGTTCCCACAATCAACACAGCTACCCCATGGCTCTAACAATCCTTTCTCCAACAGCAGACTGGCTGCTTGATCTATGTTAAACCACAAGGCAAGATGGCTCTGGGTGGGTGGGACAATCGGGGAGGCAAAGGGAAGGAGTTTAAAAGAGAAGGGGACTTTGATGGGGTATGACAGTGTGTGAGAATCTGACCTCAGGGTGCTAGATGTGGGGCCGTCTTACCACAGGTCTTCCTCCTCCTGTGGTCTTTAAAGCAACAGAGCTGAGCCTCAAGCTGTCTAAAGGCTTCTGACAGTGGGGAGTGGGGCAGGCGAGTGGCAAGATGGTACGAAGAGCAGAACCTGGACTGGCACTGCGGGATGGGAGTTGTCCTCAGCCCCTGCTTTCCCTTGCCTGCCCTTACCTGCCACCCTTACCGTAACCAGATCCTGATATCCCCTAGACCTTCCTCCAGGTCTTTCCCGGTATTGAGCCACCTCTGTTCTCTCCCAAAACACACATCTGGAAGCCACTGTCTCCACCTGCGTTAATGCCCACTGTTCCCCAGACTGTTCCTGTTCTCCACGGCAGACACAGGCTCCAAGTCACCTCTCCAACCTCCACAGGCTGACCTTGAGCCTCGTGCAATGTCAGCTTTAAGGCTCCTTCCTCCACCACTGATTCTCCCTGGACATTTCTCTCCACAACAATCTTGCTCAAAAATGTCAGCAGGCTCCACCTCTCCTGAGCAGCTATCCCTGAGAGTCCAGGCACAGGAGAGCAGTTCCTTTCTTTAGTCACCTTTACTCAAACACACTCGAGTAACTGTCACTAGGTCCTAAAAATGTCAAGCCAAGATGGGCCTTCACGTAGGTCACCACACACCAGCCAGACGTTGGCTTTCCTGACCTGCACCACCGACCTTGACTACAACATCAATCATCTTTGTGTATTAAAGAAGCACACTTCCATTCTTCCTGGGCCTCAGTTTCCTCCCCCTGTAAACTGAGGTGGACTGGAGCTCTTTAGCTGAGGTCTTCTTTTCAGCCCAACACTCTAGACTCCCCCATCCCACCCCCTGCCATCCCTGGTTCTGCGGGACTGCGAGTGCATGACACTGGGGCAGACAAGCTTTGGCACAGATGTGCTCAGCCTTGGCGCCTGCAGAGCTTCCTCCATTCTCTCCGCACTCCCAGGGTTCATTAGCCTGCAGCATCAACAGTCAATTAGTGCTAGTTAGCTCTATTGTCACTTCTAAGACAAGTCTGAGGCACTCCCTTGCCCCTGCCCCATTGCACCAAGACAGACAACCCAACCCGAAGCTCTCCACTAGGTAGGGAGATCACTGTAAGAGAAAAGGCCGCCTATCCCCTCAGGAGAGGCTTGTGTGTGTCCTGGGCTCTGCTTCTTCTGACCCACAGAAAAGATCTCTGTGAGTGGCATAAGGCCTTTGGAATCTATATTGATCCTGTTACCTCCAAATGCTAGATCCATGGAGCTCATGTGTTGGCTCCACTCGCCAACCTGCCATGCTCTTGCAAAGCTGTTCGGCATACACACAGTTTACCCTGCTAATGACACTGCAGCTCACCTGGGTCATGAGGGTATCAGCCTCCTGCAGCTTGCTTCAGTTCAACTCAGAGCTTCCGCCAAGCTAACAAGGCAGTGACAGCCTAGCTGTCCCCACCCCCGTGCCAGTGATGGCTTTCCGGGCTGGGTGACCAGACCCCCCAGACTGACCTCTCTCTCCTGCATAAGCAAACATTCTAACAAGCATGGCCTCGAGCGCCCTTGCTACTGAAGAGCAGATGCTTAGGTATGCAAAGAAGCCTCTTCCAGACTCCTCCGGGATTGCGGAGACTCTCCCTAGAACCTGGGTCCATCTTCTAAAAAGTCCCTCAGCAAGCCACAGAAAGCCTTTCAAAAAGAGAACCAGGTGACATAGGCCAGAGGCGAGGTCAGAACTGTGTGGGAGACAGATTGGCGCCAAGGAAGGCTGGAATGAAGATGGCTCGATGAGGAACCATAAATCAGGGGCATTTTGGCTTTCAGAGGTATGCCCAACCTGAGGTCCATGGCCACATGCAGCCGGGGATAGCTACGAAAGCAGGCTTACCCAAAAGCAAACACTCGCTTAAAATATTATGAGATCTTTTTTTTCATAACTCCGTCACTCAGCTCTGGAAATGTGAACTTTGTAGATGACAACGTCAGAAAGTGTACATACCTGCTAGAAGTTGCTGACAGCCCTTGGCCCACATACAACACCTCACCCACAGCAGGGAGGGGAAGCCAGAAGCAATGCACACAGCTAGGAACTAGTCTGGCTTCTGAGTGAGAACCTGGCTCACATTCTTGAGCCTCAGGGATCCCAGATGAAGTCCTGGAGTACCCTGAGGTCCTTTCTTTTGGAGTGTGACCATCAGACACATCGGCCTTAACCTGAATGAGAAGGCATCAGGCCTGGCTTCAGCTGAGGCTCTGAATATTATTTTTAAATATCTTCATAAAGGCTCTGAAGGGGAAAAGGCAATAATGGAGCTCCCATGATGAAGCCGGAGGTTGGAAACCGGGAAGGAGCCAGAACTGCAGGAGCTAATGGAGACAAGTCACAGGCTGTGGTGTTTTATGGCCCTTCTCTCTCTTCTTTTTCAAAGGGAAACAAATTAAAGGACTGGGGTTTTAATTAGACTCTGGAAGGATGGGAGTGCTAAGGGCTTTGGTGGGTGGAACAGTAGGAGGCTGCGCCTGCTCCCACATCCAAGATGCACGTGGCCTAAGATGTCGGCTCCACCTCTGGTACCCGAAGCCCCATTAGCCACAGCAGGGAGCAGAGAGGTAAGGTAGACAGTGGAGCCCAGGCGGCAAGTCCCAGGTTCTCCGCCTTTCCCCCGGAGACGCTCAACTTTTTAGAGCTGAGAATTCCTCCTGTGATTTTTATTTGAACAAAACATTTAACCACTAGACATAAGTTTGGGCCACTGATCTGGTCTGATTTCATTTTATAGATGAGGGCTCCTGAGGCTGGAAGGAGGGGGAAGGAACCCAGGAGGTGAAGGAAGATGAAATATTGTAACTTGTGAGTTGTTTAGGAGCCCACTGCCCCGGCCTGAGACTGAGAACAAAGCAGAACAGGCCCCAGGCATGCCAGGGCAGGGCTGTTGTTAAGTCATTCCTAAGAACGTCTTGACTGTAAAGATAAAAAGGTATGCAAGGACCAGCAGGGCTATATTATCTAAGTCAACACCATCTGGCCGGCCGGAACCTCCCCTCTGTCTATTGCCCCTTGACACCGGGTAAAGTCATACATCAACTGGTTGCTATGTGAACAAAGATAAGCCCCCAGCCCACAGGAACAAAGTCCTGATGCCCTGTGATCTTTCTGTTAATGTTTAAGCCAATAGTGTGTCGCTATGCTGAATTCCATACCCCTAAGCCCCTTACCCCATAAAAATCCCTAGCTTTCAAGCCTCGTGGCCGACATCCGTTATCTCCTGTGTGGGATACATGTCGGTCTGGAGCTCTGTAATTAAACGTCCTCATGTAATTACATCAAGAGATGGTCCTTCGTGATTTTTTGGGTGCACGCCGAATCGGGAATTGGGTGGGGGTTTCCCCACTAGGTTCTTTCAGAGGTCACAGTACACGAAGAGTGGAGGTGGCGAGGTGGCTTGGCTTGCAGCCACTGTTTGTGCCCCACTCCTTCGGGCTGTCCTCAAGCTTCCTCTGACTGATGATGCCCAACTCTCTCACAGCCCAGAAACTGCCTCCTGCTCCAGACCTCTCCATCAACAGCCTGTTGCTGTCTTGTTGAAACATTCATGGGAAGCTGTGGCAGTCATCATAGCTACACTCACCCGTGGTGCCCCGCTCTGTGACCGGCCTCAGTGCAGAGCCATTCCAGCAGCCAGGGGCAGCGCCAGAGATTACAGAAGGGCATGAGAGTACCGAGGCAGAGACAGGGAAGATCCTGGCCACCTTGTTGGCCTCATAAATACACTGCTTCTCCTTAGCGCCCATATCCCATGGGGGTACTAAAGACAAGAAGGAAGCCCCTCCTGACCCAGACTCAGGATCATCCAACGGGGGCTGACCTTCCTGTCAACACAATGACCAATTCTCTGCTATTGCAAGAGCCAGAGGACCCTCCATCCAGCTCCTCTCCCTTCCTCCACCCACTCCACGGCTTCTTCACCTCTCCTCTGTGAGCGTTGGAGGTACGAGGCTTTCTTACATATTTCTGTGACCAAGGAAGTTCCCAACACATGTTATGGCTCACACAACAGACGTTTATTGAAGCTATCAGTGGGTGGATGAGTGGGTGGTGGATTGATGGGCTATCCCAAAAGCTTCTTAATTGTCTTCTGTTTAAAGTTCCATTCCCCTCAAATGTGACCTCCATTTTACCATTGGCGGATTCATCTAGCATACAAATCGCTGAGGCGCCCTCTTTCCTGGAAGCCCCTCTTTAGTAGCTAGCTGACTGTTATTCCAAAATAAGGTTCAGGTTCCCTGCTGTGGCACACATGAGACGTGGTCCGGCTTCCTCTCCAGATTCATCTCCTTGTCCTTCCCCAGAACCAGAAGGAACAGTCTTCTGGTTTATTCGGCCAATTCTTAAACTCAACACTAACTACATCTTTCTCAAAAGCCATTTCTCTCTCCAGCACTGCTGCCCAAGGCTTTGGGGTTCACCCTTTGGACATAGCTCCATCTCTCATTCTGCTCTATGCCTCCAGTGTCCAGTGCAAAGACAAGTACAATGACTGCAACTGGTACCCCGGTGTGAAGGAGGGTGATCGTGAGAAGCAAAGCTTGGGAATCCTTCCCCAGGGTTGGTGGGCTGGCGGGCTGGCCACTCTCTGGCCTCCTGCAGAGCATCATGGATGCTGTCACAGCTCCTGTAGGAAACCAAGTCCTTCCCTGGCATTTTCTGACAAGGATTCTTTGGTATTTATGCCAGGGCAGGACAGAAGACAACAGAACAGTGGTAGATGCCACCCTGCCCCAACTGAGAGGCAACAATGATAGCTAGCTAATCAAGCCATTGCCACTGAAACCTGGCCATTCTGCTTCATTTAATGGCCCAGCCATCAAATCCTGGCCCCGTGCCACTACATCGCTCGCACATAAAGAGAGAGGATGGGGGACTTTGTTACCATGAAACCAACCACACATGCGTGCTTCACAGGAAAGTGACCTCACTTTATCCCTGATGGAGAGGGGATAAGAAAAGTTTGGGGCACTGTTAACAGGTGGGAACATGCTTACAATTGAAGCTCTCTCCTGCTCAGGAGCAGGGCACATTCAAACAGTAAGCCTAAATATACCTCTTCAGGCCACTGATGGGATTAGTAGGTGCACAAGCCCCACAACTCACAAGCCAGGAAATAAGCTGAGTTCAGACAGGTTAAAGGGAGAAGTGTTTGGATCAAAGCATGGGAAATTATTTTTCAGATCAGGCCATGTAAGTAAGAAGAAAGCTACTGGTTCCCTGGATCTGGGCTCTATGGGGAGGAGGAAAGCATGAACCCCTTCACCTGCCCACTGTGCGGAGCTCAGCTGCTACTGCCAAAAGACTCTCCTCCTACCTCAAAGAAGGCTGCAGAGAGTGGAAAGGAAAGATATTTTTGGGGTCATCTCACAGTCTGTGTTCGAATCCCTCCTGTGCCATTTATGAGATATCTGTTCTGGAGAAAGTTATTCAACTATTCGAGCAGTGGCTTCCTTAACTGAAAGGAGGGGCAATAACTCACTGAACTCTGTCTCGAATGGTGCCTGGCGTATCCTAGGCATTCGCTTCCTCCTTCTATCCAGAATCCTCTGAGCCTTCATTTCCAAGCCCTCTGTGTCTCCTGTGCCTTTTCCCAAGCCTGAGGACTGGGCCACTAAGAAAAAAAAGCATCCCCCACCACCCCGTGCAAGGAACAAGCTCAGGGTGATTACAAGGGAACAGTGGAGGTCAAGGTAGCAAGGAGGTCTCACAGGAGCATCATTAGGGGTAAAGAAGCAGAGAGTCCATAGCAGGGGTCCCTGACTGCCCCCTATTTGGGTCATTCTTGAAACACATTGTGAAGTTTGGCCTTATTGATCTTAAAAGAAGGCCAAGAAGAAGGCTGAACACAAAGGAAGGCAATAAAAATGATTAAAGGAATTAGAAGGCTTGACCTATAAAGGGAGGTTAAAGGGACATAATATGTACAACCCAGAGAACCGAGGCCTGTGAGGATATGATAACTTCCCATAAATATGCGAGACAGAGCCGCATAAAAGAAGGGCGAGAATTATTTCAGGCAGCTTGGGACACCATTACCAAAAGAAATGGCCTGAAACTAAAATAAGAGAAAGTTAAATCTAGGCCAGTGGGAATTTAGGGGACAAGACACATAGCCGATGGTGCAAAGCCACCGGAAAGCAGAAGCCACAGGTCTCAAGCTTTGTCTCCATTTGAGAGCAATGACTCTGCCAGGGCCTGTACAGGCTACTCTGACTGTGGTCTGATTCTCCATACAGAACTGTTGTTTCTAAATGTTCAAGCCCCATGATGTGCAGGGTTTTGGCTCTGACTGCCAGGCTGCTCACCTTCTGCCTCACTCTGGCAATACAAAGAGACAGGTAAAGACAGGATCCTGCTGCACCCAGTTGGCTCTGCTGAGGAGAGCCTGAAACCAGAGAGTCAAGATAGTAGGATTGAGCCTTGTGAGGTATGTCTGAAACATGCTACAAGAGAATGTGGCTGGACCATAGCAAAGCTAACTGGTGCAAACAAAGAGACTCTTTCAAACATGAGATGCAGAACATCATAGGTAGACAATACCCATTAATGTGTGTGTGTGTGTGAGAGAGAGAGAGAGAGAGAGAGACAGAGAGACAGAGAGAGAGAGACAGAGAGACAGAGAGAGACAGAGAGACAGAGAGACAGAGAGACAGAGAGAGACAGAGAGAGACAGAGACAGAGAGACAGAAGAGAACATGGGCACATACACATAAGTGCGGGTGCCCATGAGACCAGAGGTATCAGATCCCCTTGGAACAAGAGTTCCAGGCATTTGTGATTCTCATGGGTCCTAAGAACTAAACTCATATTTTTACCAATAAGCCACCTCTTCTGCTGCAGGCATGAGCATTCTTATTTAGTATCCACTCTCTGTATTCATGTGCTCTGTCCTCCACAGATGTAACTGACCATAGACCATACTTGCATCTCAACCAAACATGCACAGACTTTTTTCTTATCATTATTTCCTAAACAATGAAGCGTGACATCTATTTACATAGCATTTGCATTGTATTAGGATTATAAGTAATCTAGAGATGGCTTAAAGTATGCAAGACATGTGTAGGTTAAATGCAAATATATGTCATTCTCTATATACTACTTGAGCATGTGGAAATTTTGGTATCTGAAGGGGGCCAGAAGCTAATCAATCCCTCAGAAATACAAAGACTGTTCTTGAATATCACCTGTCACTCACATGCTGGGAGGAGAATTCTACCTGAGGACCAGGGCTGCTGAGGGTCTATATCTGTACATTTAGGGTCAACAGTGACAGACAGAGCAGCATTTCTCTGTCTACACAAATATGCTACACACATTTTTTTTCTAAATTTTAGAAAAAATGTTCTAATAATTAATTTATTATTTTATGTACATTGGTATTATGCTTGCAGGTATGTCTGTGTGGGGGTGTCTTGGAATTACAGACAGTTGTGAGCTGCCAAATGCATGCTGGGATTTGAACTCAGGTCTTCTGGAAGAGTGATCAGTGCTCTTAGCTGCTGAGTCATCTCTCCAGACCCATCTACACACTCTTAAGTCACTTTTGCACTCCCTCTCAAACCTCACATAGAATTTATGTCATTTTCACGCCTGAAATTGACTGTTTAAAAAAAAAACTTTAATTATAAGAAGAGACACCTACAGCAAAACCCTTGGAAAGCCCATTCGATACTCATTTATTTATCTAATCAATAAAAATATATTGAGTACAAGAAATGACCAAGCTACCTGTGAGCTGCAATGGAGACTTCAAAGATGAATACATCTCTGTGCCTTTAAGGAGCTCGCTCTGGTAAGCAGAGAGAGCAGCCTCCTGCAGACATAAAAAACTGCTGTAGACACTTGACATACCTTAACTGAGTGACGGGTTGTTAGGTAGCTTAGAGGGAAAATGATTCTCCCTGTCTTTAGGCATCACAGAAGTTTCTAGAAAGGAGTCACATATGATCTGAATCTTGAGGAAAGGTTAGACTAGCATAAGGGGGTGATGTCGCAGAAGCCAGCTAGGGTATCAGGATCCAAGTTATGAGGCAGAGAAAATGCTGGTTGTCCTCTGAAGCAGAGAGTGGCTGTGTAAAGCAAGGAAATCAAGGTGTGGAGTAGGAGCTGGGGGAGGGTGCAGAAGAAGTGAGGGAAGGAGGAGAAGGGGTGTGGCCAGGCCATGTACACCGAGCAGGCTAAAGGCAGCTACAGAAACTCTAGGAAGTTCCCAGGCTGGGAGCAGCGGGATCCGAGTCTCAGGGAGAAAACTCAGGTTCCACGTTTTCTTAGTCTGTTTTCTGTTGCTAATAGTAATGCCATGGTCCAGGTCATTTATTTTATTTTGTTTTTTATTAACTTTTAAGTTAGCGTAAAAAGTAATGAGTTCCATTACAGAATTTTCATACATGTGCCTCATTATACTTTATTGTTATTCATTTCTCTCCCCCACAGCGCTCCCCTTCCCCCAATCCTCTATGTTAACTCTTTTCTTTCCTTCCCCTCAAATAGTCCAGATTTCATGTTATATATATTCTATTTCTCTCTTTTCCTCCCTTCCTCTGCTTAAAATTTTCCCTCTCTCATGGTCCCCATTATTCTTTATGATACACACACACATATACACACACACACACACACACACATACACACACACATGCATACACACATATTCATACATACATACATACACACACACATGTACACACATATACATATATAAATACAAACACACTTAAGTCTAAACTCCACATATGAGGAAAAAGGTGATCTATCCATCTGGGTGATTTGTAAAGACAAGACTTATCTGTGCACTGTTCTGGTCTAAGGTTGAGGTGTCCCACCTGGTGACAGCCTTCTTACTGTCAATATCCTAAGGTGGAACAAAGGCCTCTTCTGGTGCAGCCCAGAGAGCCAGTGTGTCTCACTCTTCTGATAAAGTCACAAGATTTAGTCATGGGAACACCACTCTTAAAATTCTATCCACCTCTCTAGGCTCTGCCTCTGAACACTACAGGCGTCTAATGCCTTAAACTCCAGCATGAGTTTCAAAGGGGACAAACCATGTTCAAGTCATATCACACTTGTAGAATAGATTCAAGATGAGAGAGACAGAAACCAAGCAGAGGTCAGGACATGCAAACTCCTGCTAGTCCAGTGTGTGCAGGGCTGGGGGTAGGATGCATATGTGTTTGTGTGCATGTGCGTAGTATAGATGTATGTGTAGTGGGGGTATATGTTTTTCTGTGTGGTATGTGTGTATGTGGGGCGCAGGAAAGTGAGGGGTGGTTTATGTATATTTGTGGTGTGTGTTTTAGTATGTGGTGTGTGTCATGTATGTGGCGTGTGTATGTGTGTGTGGTGTAGTGTGTGTGTTTGTGCTTGTGTGTTGTATATCATGTGTGCATGTGGTGTATGTGCATATACGCATGTTGCAGCAAGTTCATTTCCTCAACCCATTTCTTTTCCGTGGAAAGCCCTGTGCCCCACCCCCACCCCCCCTGAGCTTGCTGGGATGCTTGCTGTCCTCCTGCCTCAGTGTGACGGAGTCTCCCTTCACCCTAGCACTGCTGCTCTTCATTATGTGACCAACTTGAGAGCTCCACTATCAGCAGGGGAGGGCTGGAAGAGGATGGCCATCCTCTTAATCTCAGCGTTCCCAGAACCTGATCCAAACTGGCCATTCAGGATCGAGTCAGTGACAGAAGTGTGTGGCCTGGCAATGACGTACACAGATGGCTCCCTTTCATACCCATGTATATAAACGCACTCCTTTTTGGCACACACAGGGGCCTGTCCCTCTCATGTCACATGCCTGCTCTGAGCCCTATCACCCTGTTTCCAACATAAATCATCCTTGACTGGCCTCTCTCAATCCCATTAAAACGTGATGAATTATTTTCGACTCGCATGCAGGACTCCATATTGGGTTATCTGGGCTGAAACACAATCTGTTTGCTGATATCAAAATGCTGCTGCTCACCCGGGGGATTAACACTCTGACAAAATCATTAGAAGCCTGATGGAGTATCAAGGCCTCCTGAGTTTTCGAGGCATTCATTCCTCAGCCTAATGAATGCCTTCTTCCCAGCTCCTGTTCCACTCCCATCCATTTCCCTGCCTCTTTCCTGGTTGGGCAGAGACTGGGGAAAGCCTTAAGCAGTTTGCCTCTAGTTGGCTGGGCCACCTACCAAGACCCCCGGCTAAGAACTGCCCTTGTAATCCTGTTCCTCTCATGTGTTAGCAAGAAACGCCTGACATCCAGATAGGATGGGAGAGCTTGTGCTGGATCAATACTTGCACTGAGAATAAATGAAAAACTGGATAAAATACAGCATCCAATGTTTCAAGGTATCAGAGACTTGATGGAGCAGAAAGGATCAGGGAAGACCCAACTGCAGAAGGGAAGATGTTCTAAAATGTTCTAGACTGGCCTTTCATCTGGGCTCAGACACTACTAGGCACACAATGAGCTGAGAACACAGTCTGTGTGTGCTGGATTGGTATAGGAGGACAAAGAAGCCACGAGGGTTCTGCTTAGTCTTTGAACAGGACAGAGTTAGAACTGTGGACTTGGAAGGTCCCCTGATTACCGTCCACTGACTTCTCCAGGTCAGTTAGAGAGCTGTGAAACTAAATACTGTAGGAAGTGAAAATAAATAATTACAGATGGAAAGTCTATACAAAAAAAAAAGAATACATTAAACAACATTTTAAAAATAGAAAGCAAAGAATGTGAGTTATTTGGTTTATTTAAGCAGTCTTATATGAAAAAATAACTAGAATTCAAGGCCTTCAATAGAAGGCTCTCTGGGCTCTCAATTAGCACTGGCTACAAAGAGGAGAACCCAAACTCACGCTTTATCAAGACAAAACCTAGCTTGGACTGGGTTCAGTTTTTAATTGGATTAAGTTTTTTTTTTTCTATGTAGCTGGCAAAGAGTTATGCCTCGCCAGAGAAAGACTGTAGCATCTACAGTCTGTACAATACTCAGCATTCAGGCTTTTCAAAAATACCAGGCACATTCAAAGCTAGAACCAGATGACCAACTCAAGGAGGGAGTAGGGAACAACAGAAGCAGACCCACAAGTGATCCAGAGAGCAGAGGTGATAGAAGAAAGAAAAATTTAATGTGGTCATTCTGTTCAAAAAAAAAAAAACTCCAAGAAAATATGCAAACTGGATGAAGTTTCACCAACCAGTTGAAAATAATCTGCTAAAAATTTTAAAGTAAATTTAAAAACACCATTCTTTTTAGTGTGTGTATATGAGGAAGAGTATGTGTGTCCACACCTATATGTGTTTAGATTTGTGTATGTGTGTGTGTGTGTGTGTGTGTGTGTGTATGTGTGTATGTGTAACACACACAGGCATGCACATGCGTGCCTATGCACATGGAGACTGGGGAACAACGTCAGGTGTCGTCCATAAAAATGATTGTACTCCTTTTGAGATTGACTCTCTCATAGGCCTGGACTTCAGCCATTAGCCCAGCGGGGTTGAGCAGTGAGTCCCAGGGATCTTGTCTCTGCTTCCCAGCACAAAGATCACAAGTGTTTACCATCATGCCTGTTAAAATTTTTACATAGCCTCTGGAGATAAAATTTGGATTCTTGTGCTTTGGAGGGCAAACACTTTAGCAACTGAGCTATCGTCCCAGTCCAGACAAAATCCTAAAGAATGAGAGACTCGTTAAAGACGCATGGCAAAGTGGAAATGTCTGGAAACCAGGAGCAAAAGGGCATGGAGTGACCCCTTTGGAGCCTGAAGAAAGCATCTCATTCTCCCAAACCTTGATGTCTCCATTTCTCAAACAGAACAATGAGACACACGGTTTAGTTTTGCAGTGCAGATAAAACTAATAACACACATAAAGGCTTTTTACAAATTACTAATCATTACACAAATGTAAGGTATCATTACTGTAATAGCCTGGCAACAATTCAAAACACAGCACGTCTGATCCCCCGCCAGAAGGACGTTATGCCGATAGACAGGTGAGTCGAGCGTCCTTGATGAATCGTTATAGAGGGTTTCAAGCTTAGGAAGCTAAGAGAGGCAATGATAACAAAACAGTCAGTTCTGTGATTTAGGGATGGATGAGTCGCTTTATGTGCAATCCCTAGACAACAGAAAACCCCAAACTAGATGTTCCCAGAGATCGGCAGACTCTTGGATCACCTGCTTCCATTTCCCAGGTGGCGCATGCTCACGAAATACAAATTTCCACAAATGTGTGCCTGATAAGGAGATATCATGGGCAAGGTAACTCGGAAGCAGCAATATCGAGATGCCTTCCAAAGCTGACAGCAGGAACGCTGGGGCTGTTGAATTCTCCACGTCACCGCTTCCATCTATTAGCACACATTATGGAGAGCAACAGGCAAGCTCGTGCAAATAAAGACAGCAGTGATGATCCTCTCAGCTGAGGTGGCCTAGCCTGCAGCGGGAACATGGCTATTACAAGGTCATGAGCCCAGCCGGAACAAAGTTCTCAGTCTTGTAGGAAAGATGTTATAAATGCTCAAATAATGATACAAGTGATCTAAGACACACAGTTAAAGCGATGCAGGAAGTTGTACAAGAACTGAGTTCATCGGAGCCTTCCTGGCTTAGGTAGCGATAGCGTCTGCTCTGGAACGAGCAGAATCACAGATTCCATGCGAAGGGAAGAACATGAGCGAAGACATAGACCTAAAATGGCAAGTTGGGAGCCAAAAATGAGTTGGTTCTGATATTGGTAGCATGAAAATAGACTCTTTTGAAGATATTAACATGCATTTGCTCTTCCAGCGCTTCGCATAGACTATCCCCCATGGTCTCCAGATAGTCTTCATATGCAATGCAACTCAAGACAAAGGTAAAATGAGCGTCAGGAGTGAGCTAATATAGCCAAGGTCCTTCCACTGAAATGAACTCGGATCCTGCCCTCCACTGAGAATTATCAGAAAGATGAGGAAGGAGCAGAGGAAGAGAAAAAAGGAGAAGAGAGGAACCAGGTTCTCCTTGGTATGTATCCTTGATTCATTGTGACTGTGTTTCGGGCTCCTTCCCATAGTCCCCGACAGATGGCAGCAGATCTAAATGTCATCGTCCTGCGAAGTCCGAGCCAGCTCCATTCCACCTGATGCCATTCCCCCTTAATGGAACTCTATTCCTCTGCGATAAACCACTGCATCAGTAGAGATAAGCTTCCTCTGACCGCTCAGGTGCAGATGAGAGCCATCCTCCCTCTAAGGCCTTGTCCCTTACCCTGTCAGCACCATTCATTGAGTCCTTAGGTCTATTTTCTCTTATTATAATTATTAGATTTGTCTTCACGATCATTCAGCTTTTCATGTGCATTAGAAATGTCTCCTCGAGCTTTTGGAGATCAGCGATCAAATGTTATACTTTTCTAATTTTTTTTCTTAACCTTGAGTGGCAGAGAATTAGACATAGAGGTATTGAGTATGAATGAGCAAGAAACCCAATCCGCCATCGTGAAATCAAATGTATGCTGCGTTTGCTTGGCTTTGATTTCTTCCCCAGAGAGAAACAAAGGAGGCTTGCCAGAAAGTGCTAATGGACTGGAAAAGTTCTGTGTTAATTTACAAGACCAACGGTGTTCACATCTTATCCTTTGAGGATCTTCCAACCCTTCACAAGAGATAACTTCCTACCTTCACAGAGGAACACTCGAGAGCTAATGTCTGCTTTATCTAGAACATAGTGAGAATCCATTTCTTCAGAACGTTCCTAGTCTCTCATGGCTATCTGATCATAGTTAATCAATCCACCCCCTACCCCCAGACACAAAAGTCACAGCCTCTGCTTTTTTCCTTCTAATCAAGATGTCTTGTCTGGGCTGTGCAGTGGAACACACCTTTACTCCCAGCATTTGGGAGGCAGAGGCCAGTGGATCTCTAAGTTCGAGGCCAGCCTGGTCTACAAAGGACAGCCAGGACTGTTACACAAAGAAACCCTGTCTTGAAAAACAAAACAAAACAAAACAAGTCATCTTGTCTGGGTTGGCCCTGAAGTTCATTATGTATTCATTAGACTATGCCTGTTTTGAGTAATGGCCCTGGAACCCTTCATTATTTTCATTTTGAGCAGTCATCTAGGCTGCCTGGTACTTAGTCTTCCGCTGTATTTTCCACACATCTTCCCACTTAGAGACTGCCTAGCCCCGTGGTTCTGAATGCCATTTGTACACCAAGCAGCTCCCTTGTTCCTCTCTCTATTTGAGACGGCTTCTCTGTGATCTAATATCTTATGCCCATTTGACTCCCTGGTGTCTCCACTTGGATATCTTTTAAACAACTCAAATCTAATGTCTACAAATGGAATTCATCTCTCTCTCTGCCTTAACCCCAAGCTTGCTCCTCAGGTCCCTCTTTGGATCTCAATAAGCAATATCCATTGTCCATGGCTACCTAGCTGGCCATCCTTAAATTCTTCTTCATCCTTCATAACTGGTCAACTTAACCCCAACCAGATCTCACCTCTTCATCATCTCTCCCCTAAGCCAATATTACCCCTAGCATGGGCTAGTAAAAGGTACTATGGGGGTAAGGGTGGGCAAGATGGCTCAGTGGGTAAAGATATTTGCTGTGGGGCACGTGTAAAGGTGAAAGGAGAAAAGTGACTCTATCGTGAAATCTCTCCATATCGCACAAATACACAGGTGACGGTAACTAATCTAAAAAACGAAAGTCCATGCCTATCACTAACATCATATTTGAGCTTTAGTTCATTTGTTTATTCAGCAATCTAGGAAATGTCTACTCTGCATCAGTCAATGTTCACAAATGAGCACAGCGGGTTCGAGCACCAAAGCAGAACTGCTACGGAAAGGAATGCACGAGGCTGATAAAGAGGAAGGCTGTGAACAATGAGGAGCAGTGGACGTTGTCAGGGGACACCTCACAGGGAGCCTGACATGAAAGATGCTGCTAGAGAATTAGCAAGAACCCACCAGGCAGACACTTGGGACACGCCCTCCTGGGTGTGAAGACGGAGAGATGAAAGTGTGGCGTGTTTAGGGAGCTGGAAGCAGACAGAGGAGGAGGCAGGGACTAGAGTACAGAGTACTCTATACATCCCTGCTGGGGGTGTGGACCTTGGTTTTATCAGGAAAGAGACTACCTACTCTTTACTCTGTGTCCAGTATGAGAATCAAACCAGGCATGCACAACGCAAGGAATATGTTTATTTATAGCAGTGGTTCTCAACTTGTCGGTCGAAACCCCAAAGACTATCAGAAAACACAGAGATTTATATTATGATTTATAACAATAGTAAAACTACAGCCATGGAGCAGCAACAAAAATAATGTCATGGTTGGAAGTCACCACAACATGAGAAAATGTATTAAAGGGTCACAGCATGGCAAAGTTGAAAACCACTGACCTACAGGGAATGACAGTTTACCTGAGGATTAGAAAATACAAGCTGGCCAGGTTTAGTCACTTATTTGCTTGGTTGGTTGGTTTTTCATTTGAGACAGGGTTTCTCTGTGTAGGCCTGGTTGGCCTAGAATTCACTAGGTAGACCAGGCTGGTTTTGAACTCACAGAGTCTGAAGGTGTGGCATTAAAAGCATGCACCATCACACCTGGCTTTGGCCAGAATTTTTTTTTTTTTTAAGGAGGTTGCAAATCGTGGCCCAAAGTCGACAGACAGTATACCATACATAAGGCACTAACTGAGAAAGGCTCTTGGCACACTGAGAAACTCACATTAACTGGGGAGGGCAGAGCTTGGGAGACAGGAAGAAAGCATTGTAGCAGCAAATGGACAAGGTCAAGGCCAGATGGGGCCACAAGCTAAACACACAAGTGTGCCTGCTCTCCAGGGATTCCCCTGTGGGATCTGTCACCTCCACGCTCCCCAGGAGAAACTTAAGCCTCCATCTCTGGTTGCCACCATCTTGTGTCTCAAGAACAACAAGGACAACCTTCACCACTCCTCAGTCCTCCACGCAGCCCATGGCTACCAAGGTGACACCATTTCTCCCCAGCCGGGGCTCTGAGACACCATGATTTGCATTTCAGTTCAGACTTCTTTCTGATGGTTTCAGCCAAAGCTTGGGAACGACTCCCTTCTCCTGCCCTCCCCAGCTCTGTCTCCCTTTCCCCCTCCCTCTTTCTAGCCCTGTGGAGGACTGCTTCTTCCTTGACACCCTGCTCCTCGATGCAGAGAAAAGCCATCCTTAACAGCAGTTTTATTGCCCGGTGATATTAACACAATGAAGGAAATCATTGCTAATTTTTATGAATTATCTCATCATCTGCAACTAATTAACAGCTGCCGAAAGAGCAGGCATTCGGCTTCCCCTCTGAGAGCCTTCCCCTCCAGCGACGCTCTCGTAGTCCTAACCCTTCGCCGTCAAGAAGGCCCTCCACACGTCCAGCAACCTCCACACTCAGGTCTGCCTAGCCCAGCCTGCGGAGACAGCCTTGAGCTGACCCTCACACTCAGAGATAATGGGCCACCTATGACGAGCATGATTTAGGTTAGCTGGAAGCTTTATTAAAATCTGATCTAAGTGGGCCGCCACTGCTCTCTATCCTCATTACCCTCCCTCTCCCAAACCAGGCCTTGGCCTCTGGGCTCTCTGAACCTGTCTATAGAGCTGAGAGAGCAAGCCAACAGCTACATGGCTCTCCATCAGGGGATCACTCAAGCCCAGGTGAGCAGTAAATGCATAGAGGGGCAGAAGAAAATGAGAGGAGAGAACACAGTAGCACAAGAGATGACAGAGAGGCAGAAAATATGCCTGCAGCAGCCTCAAGACAAGAACATCGCAGGGATGTAGGGATCTGGCAGACCACAGCTAGAAAACACTGGAGCCTAGCCGGGTGCTGAGCCCCCAAGTTCCCCAGCTCTCTACATCTGGGGCTCTCTTCTGCCTGGACTCCTGCCTGGGCCTCAAGTTCTACTAACACAGGTCCCTCCCTGGCTCCTTTCTCCACCCCGACTCTCCTCTTCCTCCCGCCTGGCTTCCTTTCTGTGATTTGTTCTACTATCCAAAGATTCTCTTTTCAAGTCCCCTTTTCATCTAGAGAAGCCCCAGGGGGCCACTGGCTGGGTCTCAGATGAAGGGAACAGCTCCGAAGGACAGCATTGAAAGCATACAGAGGCCACAGGGTGGCTCTACTCACATGACACAGAAGCCTCCTTCTAAAGGTCAAAGGCTTCACAGCATGCATCTAGACACAATCGAAAGGTCAGGTAGCAGACATCGGGGTTGCAGAGAGGAGGGGAGCCCTGGGATCCTCCCTGTGCCCTCAGGAGGTCTCTCCTTCCTTCGGGTTATTCAGACACACAATTAAGAGTTTCCCATCTTCTCTGATCTAGAATGACTCAGATGCTTAGCTGATAGTATGTTGACTATGTAACAACACATCTCAGCCTGGTCTCTTCCCCCGGTGTCCCCAGTTTCAAAGCTAGTGGGTGCCAATAGAACAAATACTACCATACCAGCCCAGCATAAGAATGATTCCCCTGAATGGTTACTTAGCCAATGCACAGTAGCTGCTGTCATGATTTAGAACATGGTCTAGGCAGCTGAACACTACGGCTCAAAAGTGGCTCATATCAGTTTTGGAGTCTCCGCCTTCTCTACTCTTTCTGTTTCTCATTCCTCTTTTCCCACCAAGGCAGGCCATGGAAGTTAAGAATCCTCTTCCCCAGCGTGAGCCACAGCAACTACATTCCCTTCCCCAAGGCAAGCCATAAAGCACAGGGCAGCCTCTCTGCCCATCTCTAACACCCTCCTTGCAGTGGAACCTGAGGTAGAAGAAAGAACAGGAAGAGGCAGAACGGCGTTGAGGAGAGGCAGTGTCAGACATTGGCCTGGGAGTGCAGCATGGCCGGTTTCCTCAGGGAGGAGAGCAGGGCTCTTCTCAGATGCCCAAGGATAGAGCCAGGAGGCTTTGCATCTCCATGTCTTAAGCTTGGCAGTGCCCAGGTCACACCCACCTCCAATCCATGGACCTTCTGCTCCATGGGTCTGGAGCGTAAACTCCAGCTGGCTCAGGAATCTCTACTGTTATCTAAGCCTGGCATCCCTGATCCCACCCCAGGGATGCTCCAGAGTTTACATCAGATGGCTCTGGTGGGCCATGCCCCAGAACTGCGGACAGCTGGCTCCGAGTGAGCTGTAAACACTGCAGGAAGAAACAGCGGACGCCAACTCCGGCCTTCACACTCACTCCAGAACAACCAACTCTCCACTCTGTTCCTGAGCTGTTTACTCAAAAAGTCAGGCTTAAGCGGAGGCAGCGGTGGGGACTGAATGGCTTATCACAGCCTCCTACCTGCTGTGTAGCTTCCAGTACTTTACTAGAGTTCTCTGGGTCTCTGCTTTGGCTTCTGTAAAATGATGGAGAATGTGGCAGGATTAAATTATCTTGAACATACTCCGCATCATGCTTGACACAAAGTAAATACTCCGTGTGTGATGCTCTTAATGTTGCAACCAGACAGTTCTGGTTCACAAAGCTGAAACTCTAAACTTCAACCCTTCTTTACTCTTCAAGGCATTTTCTCTACCCCAACCCTTGTCCCCTGTGCATCAAGGTCTGGAGCTCTGGAACCCCATCTCCTTGGCTTGCCCCCCTGCACCATCCACCAAGCTACGGCTTGCTCCATTCTCCTGACCCTTTCCTTGGTGGCTATGTGGAAGAGAAGCACCCAGTTCCATTTAGCAGCGCTAAATAAACAGCAATAGTAATATATGTTCAGCCATTAGCCACATAAGTAATCAAAGATCACTGCCATATGATTCCTGCTTAAACATCATTTGGAATCTAATAAATAAGCGACTATAAATAAAGCCAGCATGCAGACTTGGCCCCTTAGAGCACAGCAGTCTCAGCTCTTATTTTTAGCCTAAGGTGCCTTCGGCTGTGATACCCCTGCAGTTCAATGTTGAAGCATTGTTCCTCCCTCCTCTTCTCTCTGCTTCCCTCCCTCTCCCTCTCTCTCTCTCCCTCCCCCCTCTCTTCTTCCCTCCCCCTCCCAACCCTTCTCTCAAAAGAAAATTGCAGAGGTAGTAGGGGAGGGGCAGAGAGGTTTCTTCCCTAAAGCCTCACCCTGGTCTGGAGCGAGCTATGGCCATGTCTACCTTCTCCCCAGCTCCTGGTCCACAAGGTACAGCCAGTGGCCTCAGAGCTCCAAGTGGGAACTCACCAGAGAGAGGTTTCACGTAGAGAACAGAACACAAAGCTGTTGCTCAAGAAACCTGGTTCAAATCCCTTCTTGCTCTACCTCTATGTGGGTGCCTTTGGTCCCCAACACAAGAGGTTTTATACTCAAATACCATGTCTTATCAAAACCGCCTGTAGAGGCTGTAAAACCTGACTTATGGAATGTATAGAAAGTGATGCGCACAGTAGGTGTTCAGTAAGCATGATGGCCACTCCATCTCCCAAATACAGTCTTTGGAAACCACGTCCACAGTCATTCAGTTCACTCTGAGTTGTAATGGTGAAAATATCTGGGGAGGACAAGGTACTTCCAATACCAGCATGCCCACTGTCCTGGACCACCACAGTCTATGCCAGCATGCCCACTGTCCCCAGACCACCACAGTCTATGCCAGTATGCCCACTGTCCCCAGACCACCATAGTCTATGAAAGCATGCCCACTGTCCTGGACCACCAGTCTGTGCCAGCATGCCCACTGTCCCCAGACCACCACAGTCTGTGCCAGCATGCCCACTGTCCCCAGACCACCACAGTCTATGCCAGCATGCCCACTGTCCCCAGACCACCACAGTCTATGCCAGCATGCCCACTGTCCTGGACCACCAGTCTGTGCCAGCATGCCCACTGTCCCCAGACCACCACAGTCTATGCCAGCATGCCCACTGTCCTGAACCACCAGTCTGTGCCAGCATGCCCACTGTCCCCAGACCACCACAGTCTATGCCAGCATGCCCACTGTCCTGGACCACCAGTCTGTGCCAGCATGCCCACTGTCCCCAGACCACCACAGTCTATGCCAGCATGCCCACTGTCCTGAACCACCAGTCTGTGCCAGCATGCCCACTGTCCCCAGACCACCACAGTCTATGCCAGCATGCTCACTGTCCCCAGACCACCACAGTCTATGCCAGCATGCCCACTGTCCTGGACCACCACCATCACCATCACAGCCTAAGGGTATAACTCTACCTTGTTTTTCATGACTCTTTAGTCCTATGTGTCTAGGAGCCTTCCCTTCTAACAATTAGAACATGACAGGGCACAGTCTATGTCACAAAGTTCCAGGGGACAGAGGGACAGGCTAGATCAGGTACAGACACCAGGCCTTCAATGCCTCTCTCCCACAGTTACTTCTTAAAGCAGAAGTGGCCCTGTCCCCGCAGGAAGGATGACAGGAGGCAGAGTAAGAGTCTGCCAGGTCTCTGGGGGATATTATTTTCTCCAGGCCCTGTGGCAGGAAATAAACACATCACTCCATGCTGAGCCTGGCAAAGCCCACGTGACAGCCTTAGATAGCATTCAGCTTGTAGACTACTCTGCCGGTGCCCTGACATGTGAGAAGCGCTGAGATTATTAAATCACAGTGATAAAGCACTTCCTGTTACACGGCACCTTCCCGGCTGCCTCTGTACTGCTGGCATGGGCTCAGTTTCTGTAACGTGACCAACTTATGTAGCGACTTCCAACATGGGGGAGTTTGGCTCCAGTGGGCTGAGATGCCTGGTTCTCCAGCAAAATGAACAAGGACTGACACCGGGAATCCATGAATTCAGGTTAAAGTTTGGGCAGGGAACAGTTCTCAAGAGTTGTTTGCATCAGACACTGTTCACAAGGATTTTCTGTGACCCCCTTTAGATGCTAACCGCAGTAACTGTCATGAGCAGAACGGTGGTTCTGAATATGCTCATGCCCTGGCTTCAAGACTGTGTGACTGTCCAGAGAAAATGGGACCTCAGACACAGAAGTGGATGCTCACAGTCAGCTAGTGGATGGATCACAGGGCCCCCAATGGAGGAGCTAGAGAAAGTACAAAAGGAGCTAAAGGGATCTGCAACCCTATAGGTGCAACAACATTATGAACTAACCAGTACCCTGGAGCTCTTGACTCTAGCTGCATATGTATCAAAAGATGGTCTAGTCGGCCATCACTGGAAAGAGAGGCCCATTGGACTTGCAAACTTTATATGCCCCAGTACAGGGGAACGCCAGGGCCAAAAAAATGGGAATGGGTGGTTAGGGGAATGGGAGGGAGGGTATGGGGGACTGTTGGGATAGCACTGGAAATGTAATTGAGGAAAATACGTAATAAAAAATATTTAAAAAAAAAAAAAAGAAAATGGGACCTCAGATTCCATTGAGGTTGAATTGGATGACTGAGCCTAAGAAGGAGAGATGACTTGGGACCATAACCCTGGCCCAACGTAATCTCAGAACTCCTTAGCCCTAGAGACCATTTTCCCAGGTCACCTGCAGGAGTGGACCTAAGAAGGACTCAGCTCAGCATTGCTAGCTTTGAATGTAGAAGGAGAAAGTTATGGGCCAACACTCAGCACACTGCAAACTGGAAAGGGCTCTTAGCTGAGGCCAAGGAGAAATCAGGGGTCTTGGTCCTTACACCACAAGGAAGTGAATTCTACCAGCGACCCAAATGGGCAGGAAACAGCTGCTCGGCAAGAGCCCCCGGGAAGGAACATCTTATCTTCAGCTCAGTAAGACTTCTGAACTACAGACTGAGATAATAAATTTGTCTTGTTTAAGCTGCTAAATTCGTGGTAATTTGTTATGGCAGCAATAGAAAAACTATAGTAATAGCAATAACACAAGCACCACTGATAACAGCTATTATTTATTGACGTCCTACCGACTGTCAAGCATCCTGCCAGCTGCTTTCCATACGTTATCTCTCACGTAAACCACAGTAATCATACAAGGTGAGTTTATTATCCCCTTTTTATAGCAGTCAGCGGAGGCCAAATAATTCAATTTGCGTAAGGTCACATGCAAAACTATAATTTAATTCCAGGTCCCTGTGTCAACAAAGGCCACACCGTTTCACCACCCTATAGGGGCCATGCAATTGCCTGCCAGAATCATTGAGTTAAATACCACCCCTTGAACGAAACACGAGGACCAGAACTAATATTTACAAAATATTACGATATGCCATATGCTGTTCATAATACGTTATAATGTTCCTCTGAGCTAATACCAATTAATTAATTAGTGATAAGCACTATTATTCCCTGCTTAGGGATGGGACATTGAGTGTGAGGAGGGTTGAGTCATTTCTCTCAATGCACACATGTGTGAGATTCAGGAATATGTGAGTCAAAAATCCAAGATCGGGACTGTTCCGTGGTGTCTGGGACATCAAATTTGAATGTGACCTCCATGCTGCCCCACGAGGCCATCCTTATGACTTCATGCTAAGAGGAAAGCCAATTCGGAACCCAGCAGGAAGTAAGCAGGAGCCCTGTCTCCAGGAGCAGGTGGTCCTTGCCTCCTCTGCTCTGGCCCCTCACAGATGCTCCAGCCCCTCACAGGTGCTCCCTTGTTTTCTGAAAGGCCATTCCCATGACAGCCAAGTGAGAAGCTGATTAAATAAGAGGAGCTCTCTGAAGGTGAGAACAGAGATCATTTCAATACCCTATTCCATCTCTACCAGTGCCACTGATTGCTGCCGATCAACCTCAGTTCCTTTATGACTCTTTCCAGATCCGCTCCAATTAGCATTCACCTGCCCTTGCCACAAGATAGGATCCTCTCAGAGCCAACTGCTCCAAGAAGTGACAACGTACAGAAGAATTCCTTACCTCTGGGCTCCCTTCTTCTCTGGGTTGTTGATCTAAGACTTTGGGGTGGTGCCCCAGAGATCTGGGCACACCCACTGCAAGCCTACCACAGCACAAGCTGATGACTGGAGTCTCCCGGGAGCAGGCCCTAGAGGCAGCTTCTTACAGAGGCCCCCGGGGTTGCATGAGTCCATGTTCTGTCATCTCTGGGAAAATCCCTGTTATTTCATCTGTGAGCTGAAAGCTCAAAGTCTCATGTTGTTAGATCTCCTTGCTCCTGAGGGGAATTTGTGAGTATTGCTAGCAAAGTGGCACTCTCTCCCTTTTGTGTGTCACTGTGTGCTCAAAAGGCCATGCCCTAGACATGGAAATTCAGAGCTTAGAGGAAGCCACCGCCTTACTATGAGGAATACCCCCTACCCCTGCAGCATCTGGAACCTTAACACAGGTGTCTTCAGATCCAGGAACAACCAACCCACTGTCAAAGAGCAGCCTCTGCCTGTGTGCCCTGAGCAGAGCAAGCTAGGAATGCTTCTGGCGCCAAGGTTCACAGTGCAGGGAGAGGATGGGCCTGGCTCTCTTAACACAAAGACCATGCAGCCAGTGCTGACTGGGAATGAGCCGAACACAGGAAAAGGCCAACCCTACCAAGCTGGAGCACATGCCGCTGGTAGATTAGAAGCAGATGAGAAGGGTACCTCTGGTGTAGGGGATCGCATCCTCACCTGGGAGGGGGAAAGAAAAGGAGTCCCTTTGGGGAGGAAGGTAACCAGGATGATAGTGGAATCCAAGCAATGATGTAAGAGGCGGTAGTGATGAACTTGAGAGGAGGAAAACCTATTCCTTCAGCTCTCTGAGGTGCCATCACTAGGAAGAGGACCAGCCTGCCTAGAACTCCAATAGTGGATGCAAAGAGAGGAAGAAAAAACAGTGGTCATCACTATTCAGAGGCTTAGTGGGTTGGACTGGGGTCCCTGCCACCATTTAGATTTTTGTGAACGTAAGCACAGGCAAGCAGCCATAACGGGTGTGGGCTCCTGGCCAACAGCAGGCAGGCACCTGGCCAACAGCAGCCGTGTCAGCAAAAGGCTAGAAGCCTGTCACATAGTCCCAGCTGGGACTTTAGGTCCGGGTTTGGACCTGTGGGTTCTTGGAAGACAGAGATAAGTAAGGCCTGCCTTGCCACAGTCCTGAGGAGCTTGGCACAGACACAATACCAAGATAAGCTCGGAACTCAGACACAATGGAGATGTGGGGACTCCAGGGACCACACAAGTGGGGCTGGGTTGTTTGAATCCAAGGGACAGAGATTCTCAGCTCACACTGATGTTGAGGCACTTAACTGCTGGCTCAGGCTTTCTCAGAGCAGGATTCAGAGGAGCCCCAAGACCTGGATTTGATTGGAAATCAGAGCTTGGAGAACAGAGACCTGGAGTCTGCCTATTGTGTCGGTGTACTGTTCTAGGTGACGGGAAAGTTCTTGTTAACGCTTCTGCACCAAGTGGGGCCTCTAGTCTGCACCTCCCAAAGGCTCTCAGCTCTGAAGGGTGTGACCATCCTGCATGAATGAACTGTGCTGCTACAGTGCGCAGAGAGAAGAGCATGCACAGAGATTGCAAGGTAGACACATGCTCAATATGTTTGGGGGAAAGGAAAGATGCTGGTGGGCTGGGCTGGCGTGCCATGAGCAGCAGGCAAGCTGTCAGAAATAAACCATAAACAAACAGAAGGGTGACAAGCCATGTAGAGCTTGAGGGTCATCGAGAGGACTCCATCCTTTTCTCTGATGAGGGGAAGAGCAGCAACCTGACATGACCCAACTTCTAGTTTAAAAGAATTGCTCTTGCTCTCTCATATTTGAGATCAACAGGTGACATAACCGTGAGCTAGGAAACAAGAGAAAAATGTCTGTGGCACTGTGGGAAAGAGTCAGTGTGACTCAGAACAGGGAAGGGACGCCCGTGCTAGCAGGAAGCTGTTGAGTCAAACTGGCTGGATGTGCAAAGCTAAACCAACAGAACTTGATGGCCAGGGGGCGGGGTCAGAGGTCGATGGGATGAAGGATGGCTCCAAGATTGGAAGCCCAATTTCAAACAGGTATGATAGAGAAAGGGAGCCTGGTCTGTGTTTGTATTTTTAGATATGTGTGTGTATATACACACACGAGTGTTCGGGTACATGCATCCACACACTTGTGGAGGCCAGAGAAGGACACTGGGTGTTCTCCTGTACCACTGATCTACTGTATGCCTGAAACACAGTCACTCATTGAATGAAGAACTCAGCTCTATGGCCAGGCAATCTCCCAGGATCCACCTGTTCCACAGTGCTGGGGTTTTGGGTACACGTAACCATGAGGAGCTTTTTCTATGGATGCTGAGGATTTGATTCCCACACTTACACAGCGAGCACTCTTGCCTCCTGAGCCATCTCAGCATCCCTCTCATTACAGCTCACGAGTGGGGAAACGCTAGGAAGAGCAGGCCAGGAGGTGATAAGATCTCAGCTGCAGACACGCCATATCTAAGTCTATATTGTCACCCGTGTGAAGATGACAGGTAGATTGCTGCATGGATGAGCTACAGGATGGGTTCAGAGCTGAAGAGGAGACCGGAAGATCATCTATGTAGACACGTAGACATACATAAGATCACCACAGCCGTGGTGTGGATATGGGAGACACTTGAGGTCAAAGGTCTGAGAAACAGCCATATTCAGAGATTGAAAGACACGAAGAGGGAGCCACGGAGATGGCTCAGTGGCTAAGTGTGCTTGTCACCAAGCCTGACAATCGAGTTTGATTCTGAGCGCTGTTGATAGGAAAAGAGGGGAGAGGAGGTAAAGGGGCTTGGGTAAGCAGTTCTTCCACGGTGCCTCCTGAAAGGGACAGAGAGAACTGGCATGGATAGTTTAAGGAGGGGCAGGAGTCAAGATAAGATCTGCCATCTGGTGTGAAGGGACAAAAGACAGAGACTATCCCCCATGGGATGCTCCTAGACGCCTGGTGTGGGTGGAATTCAAATACAATACAATTCTTGAAAACATGTGTATGAAACAGGTGGGTAAGTCCTGAGGCTGACAGTGATATGCTGGGCAAGCTGAGGCACGCTGAGGTTTCCAGGGGTGAGAGCTCCCAGGAGCAGGAGAAGTTCACCATGGACACCAGCCCACCTCAAACCTGGGAGGAAAGGAACAGAACAGGCTGTGGCCAGTGCCTGCCACCCTGGGGTAGAGGTTCAGAGGCGAGCACCTAAAGAGGTCATCTAAAGAGGTCACACCAGCAGACATTCCCAAGCACGGCTGCACACTGGACTCACGCGTGGCGCCTCCTGAGGCCAGCACAGGAATGCTATCTGCAGACGAAGAAGACAGTAGATGCCAGTGCATGAAAAGTTAGGCCTGGATTAGCCTGGGTTCTCTCCACAATTCTCTTTGTCATTTTGTAGCCTAGCTAGGCGCCATCAACTCAGTCTTCTAGGAGCTGACCAGCCACCAAGTGAGAAGAAATACCCATCTGCAAGAGCGGCTGTTGGGAAGCCTCTTGGCTTGTCTACAGCATCCTGATGCCCTGTGAGTGCCCCCAGCAGCTTCCATAAACCCTGCGGGGGACGTGTGTCTGCTTATCCAGACTAATGAGAGTTAAATGTGACTGCGGTCTTGCCTGCAGCTGAGCCGAGAGGCTACGAGAGGAATGTTCAGGTTTTGCTGGCGTTCATGAGTGCATCCCACCGACTCAGACTCGCACCACGCGAGCACTCAGCTAAGATCTAGCAGCTGCTTCTCCCACCCACCACACAGCCACAGCCACAAGGAGAAAGGACGCCCCCAGAGAGTCTGGACTGTATCACAAAACAAGATCTGCCTGCTAGCATGTCTTACCTGATTTCCCCCAAGCAACTGGAGCCAAGTAGGGTCATGGCTTTAATTAGGCAGGTGACTGTCTCAATTTAAGCTCTTGTTAATGGTTATTAATGAAACCACAATGAAACAGAAGTGTCTTCCATGTGCAAATGGGACCAAAGGCTAACTAAACTGTCACACCCTAAGGGTCCTAAGGGTGACAGGTGAAATCTTCAATTTGATGCTGAAATCCCTGTTAAACCTCTCATGGTCACCTGGTACCCAAAATGCCCATTCCATCTGCCAGATAGACTTTTTTAAATGTGGAAACAAAGATCTCTCTTCATAGTTTCCAGAAGCCCACCCCCTTTCCCTCAAATACAATGTACAAATGACTCAGTCCACATCCTAGGGCTCTGCAAGCCATTTCATGGAGCTGAAGACAGGTTTTTGAAATTCTGATAAGATTCTTTCAGTACCGTGTGCTCCCAGCTCAACCCAGTGGTGACTAACAAGTGTACCGGTCACTTCCTCAGGCAGGGCTAGACCTTGATGTATCCAGCTGAGGAGTGGATATCATCACAGCCAGACAAAATGAACTCGAGTCCCAGGCAGGGAAGCCAGACCATTCCAGAACAAATAAACATAGGCAGCCACACACCCAAATGATATTGAAACCAACTCCATCATCCACAGTTCGCAGTTACAGAATCAGGGCCCTACGTCTCACCTCCGATGCTTCTGCACTGTAACCTTTGCCAATGCCCAGCCCCAAAGACTCGTCACAATATGCTGAGAAAAATTATAGAGAAGCCTCAGTTACTAATGGTCACTGCCATGATTTGCCTACTCCTCTGTGAGGTCCAGACAGCAGCATTCTGGCCTCTGGAAGCTTTTGGATCTTGGCCACAGGGAATGTGCTGCCAAAAGGCTGTCTCAGACTGTGACACCCTCAGATTCTGCTCAGTTCATATCCTCTGACTTTACCATTTACTTTGGTAGAATCCTGGATAAGCCACAAATCCTGAGAGCCTTGGACTCCTCCTCACAGCACATGCCCCCTTCTGCCTGTCTCCTAGAAACCCAGTAAACACATCAGAACACTCTATTCACTGCAAACCATGGCACCAACGTTACCAGTTGGAGAGTTGTGTCATCTTGGCCGATGACTTCACTGGGCACACTGACCTAGATAGCTCTCCAACTCCTGCCAGCTCCCATATCCACCCCAAAGTGTGTAGGTTCAAGTGGGTGGGTCCAGAAGCAAGATAGAGGGAGTCAGTCGTCTAGGATCTGAATGCAAGTGCATTTACAGAAACACACATTCACTTTGGAGGCAAAATACTCATTTTCTGTATTAGTCTCTTGCCTCATTACTGTGACCAAATAAGTGGCAGGAAGCAACTTGAGGAACAAAGGGTTTATTGTGGCTCCCAGCTGAGGAGGATGCAATCCACAAGAGCATAGAGCAGAGGGCCAGTACATTCACACTCAGAAAACTAGTAGCTAAGAGGTGAGGCTGGGGTATAAAGCCTCCAGACCCTTGCTCAGTGGCCCTCCCTCATTCTTCGGTGAGGCTCCACCTCTTAAAGGTTTTGTGGCCTTCCAAAACAACATCACCAGCTGTCAACCAAGAGTTCAAACACACTCTGGGAACATTTCACATTCACACTACACTTTTCCTAATTACGTCTTGTGGGCTAGCAGGCAAATGGGATGCCATGCTTGGGCATGGTCTCACCCTGGCAGGGGGAGCATTGGAACACTGAAAGGGTGGCTCAAAATTCAAACTTTGCCATATATTACCCATTCAGCAGATGGTGGGAAAGCCTGGCCCTGCAGTCAAGACTAGATCCTGAGAGGAAACGCATGAATCAGACAGACACAGACTCCCTTGAGATGCTCACCAAAGAAGAGATTGTGGTCCAAAGGCTTCCTTGTGTCCCCTGTCCAGGTGACACATGAAGGGTCATCAATATCTATTTGCCACTATGGTGAAATACTGGCTGATTGTTTACCTAACTGATTCAATTTGGAATAAAGAAGAAAAGTTGCACAATGATCAGACTTTCATAAATCAAATCATGTTGTAACATTAGGAGGGGAACTCACTACTCAAAATACCCCATGGTGAATCCTCTACAAGGCTAAGAAATCGGCAGTAGGTTTGTCTCAGTGTGCCCAATAGATTTCATACACAGCGGATGAGATCAGTAACCAGTGGCTTTATTCTTCGCACTGGTCTCCCCCCCCCCCCAATCCTCCTGTTAGCTTCATCTTGATAACATTTGAATGCTCTAGGTTAGACATTCTCTGCAAAGGATTGAGGGTCACTGGAGGAAGTCAACTAAGTAGAAACTTATAGTTGTGAAGTGCCTGGGGATGGGGGGGTGGGGGACCTAGTGAGGCTGAGCATCAGACAAGTCTGAGCTCTTACTGCTGCGCTGTGTAGGAAAGCGTTAAACAAGAAAGAGATTCAGTTGTTGCCTTAACCTGCCCGATGTCCCGTGCCACCAATGCCGAGAGACTCCCTTGAGCATCAGGACCAACCCTCTGAAGTTCCTGCTGATCCGTGCTGGTTTCCTCCTCTGTCAGCTATCATCTGGTAATTTACTGGGGGTAAAAATGCCAAGGCAAAGTAAGAGACCATACAAGCCATGATTATCCATCTTTCAATATTTTAAAACCCGAAATAAGAGATGCTGCTGTCCCCAGGGGAAGGATTTTCAGATGAAAAGCTATTTTAGTCAAAAGTGACAGGAGAGGAAGAAAAAGAGGAGGAGGAAGAGGAGGGGAGGATGGGGAGGAGGGAGAGGAGGAGGAGAATCAAAATAAAGAGAAGAGGTGGAAGAGGATGAGTAGGAGGAGGAGCAAAGAGAAGAGGCAGCTGGGAGGAGGAGGAGGAGGAGGCAGCAGGGAGGAGGGGGATCATCCCCAGCAGGAGGATAGGATGAAACACGTTCCCACAGAGTAAGAGCATAGATAGAGAGAGCATGGATAAGCCTCCCTCACCCTTGGTCAGTAGTGGGTAGCCCAATGTGTATACAGTGCAGTGCAGAAGGACCGGCCAAGGCAAGCAAGCAGTCATCCATCAGTTAACAAGAACTGAGTAAGTACCCAACACAGCAGGGAAAAGGACATTGACTAACAGAAGATATCAGGGGAAACGAAGAGAAAATGTCACATGGTACTGAAGCTGACTCTGCTGCCTAATAGCTAAAAGGCCCCCAAAAGATGAGTCAAAGCTACTAGGCTCTCAGGCTAACCACATATAACAATGTGACCTTGGCTACATCCCTTCATCTGCAAAACTGAGCAGGCTGGATAATGGGTCTTCATCATCTGTTATAACAAGACCCAGCAGCCACGATCTCTTTAAGTCGGGGAGATCTGCAGGGATGGGGGAAGTTTGGCAGGCATTTATTTACTTGTGGCTCCCCAGTCATCGCTCAGAGGACCCAGAGGGAAAGAAGTAAAATCAAAAACATTTTCAGGAGATAGATGACTGAAGGGGTCTGACACACATGTGAGAGTTTGGGAAATTTATGCGGATAGCCTTACAGCCATAAATAAAATCCCTTTCTCTGACCCAAAATTTCATTCGGGGGGTAAACAGCAGACACCGTAATAGACAATTTGGCTGCATCTCCCGCCCCGTGCCCCGCTTGAATGAAAAACAGCCATCACAAGGCAGGGCAATGGGCTTGTCTGCCTCTTCCAAACATCCATATTGTCACCGGCGACAAGTCGGGCTGAGGATGGAGCAGACTGGACAATTTATCTCCAAGATTCCCTGTCTCTATGTACAGTCCTGCTTTGACAGCCATCTATTCTGAAGATGTAGAGGAGGGCTCTGGGGAAAGACCCAGAGAAGTTCATATGCGGTTGTAGTGACCCTTGAGAAGGTGAATGAAACAGTGGTCCCTCCCATTCCTGTGAATCTGTCAAAGACCTGGGAACCTCAGTCAAAGACCTGGGAAACCTTGGTCAAAGACCTGAGAACCTCAGCACTGCCCCAGCCCATCCTTGTGCCAGGCTGCCTGGCATGAAGCAGAGCTACTCAGAGTTTCCTGACCTACTTCTCTTCCCAGTCCTGTCCTACCTTACTGTTCCAGTGGGGTCACTGTAATTAGCACCTCAGCACCTGAGACCACCAGGGACCTTTACAAGACTTCTAACTCCAGGATAACCAAGGAGACAAAACAAGTCCTGGCATCTTCTTTCTCCTCCTCCTCCTCCTCCTCCTCCTCCTCCTCCGTCCCTCCCTCCCCACCTCTCTCTCAAACCCAGTTTGACCTTGATGGACAGGGGAATCTGTGGTTAGAAATCAGGTTAAAGGGGACTGACATAAATCAAAACTGGAGATTCTACAGAATCAGACAAGCACTGTCTGTTTAGTGTGGTTAGGGGGAGCTTACGGGGACCCCTCAAAGCCCTCTTGCTAACCTAGCAACCAAGACAGATCTGTGGACTCCAGCGTGTGCTTCCTTCCCCAGAGAACCAGTGCTCAGAGAGGAAAGGCAGGGGTGGCTGTGATTCTGGCTCGATTCCATTCTACTTCCCATTAGTGACAAACGGAAATTGATGGGTTGCCGTTTTATCTGCTCATTTGGTGGTGGTAGTGGTGGGGACCTCGAAGTAAATGCTAGATAACTGTGGGCATCTTATAAATTAAGCATCTTAAGGATATGAACCGCTTTGCATCATCACCAAGCAGAATTAAATTAGATTTTGTAGTTTCTATAGAAATGAATGAGGAAGAGAGGGAGAGAAAATCTTGTTTTTTAATGCCTTAAAAAAAAAGCAGGCAGAAGAAGGAGTTGAGTGCAGAGTGAGGGGAAAATTAAATCACCTCTCCACATTTCAGACGTCCATCAGTAGCCATCATTTCCCATGGAGAAATATGGCCATGAGGTAATGGGAAGGAGCTGCTTGAGAGCCACTGTGCCAGCCTCTGACAGGTGATGCCTCACCTGGATGTGGTCTGAGCTATCAGCCTGCCATTGCCCATGCCTGGGCCTCCTGACCATCACCAGAGTGCCAGTTGTACTCTGGTGCCCTTAAAGCCAGTCCTGGTTGCAATCCAACCGTTTTATTCTACATCTGCCTCCAGCCTTTCAGTTTCACGTTGAAGATCCGGGTCCTGCTGGGCATGGTGGCAAGACCCCTTTAATCCTGGCATTTAGGAGGCAGAATCAGGCAGATCTATATCACTTCAAGGCCAGCCGAGTCTACGTAGTGAGTTCCAGACCAAACAGGTTTATACAGTGAAGCTTTATCTCAAAAGAAAAAAAAAAAAAAAGTCATGACCACAGCGACTCTACTCCACCCACCTTCAGTCAGGGAAGAAGGACTCACAGTTATCTGCATATAACCGCCCACAAGAACAATCATCTAACCTAACACTGGAGGTCCTGGTCTCAGGAGACTTCTGTTCAGCCCACAAGAATTTGGATATCTGATGCCACACTTAACCCATGTCCCACATACACATCTACATATGTCTGACCTCTACCACCCTCCCACCTGTCCTGACTCCAAGGATTCCTTGTGCTAGAGTAGATGGTGTCCTCATCTCTACCACCAGGTCCCAAGATCTAGAGTCTTGGTTTCCAGTGGTCTGAGCTTTACTCATGGCAGGGAGGAGGCACATGGTTTGCCTCCATCCTGACTGCCAGGAGTAGAGGTGCCAGGGGTGTAGGTGGTAACCCTGCTTGTTCTCAGCAATGAGGACAAAGAAGAGGCTGAGGTGCCTTGTCTTCCATTTCAGAGCTACACCATGGCTAGCAGATAGCAACTCAAGACCCTTGCCAGCAGGCTGGACTAGAATCACCAAGCAGACTCCTGACTTCATCCAAATTGCCAAATACAACCTTAACACCAAGTTCTAGATTCTTCTTTAACTAATCAGAAGAAAGAGGTAACCAACTGCTTATCTCCAGTCCTGGATTTGGAATCCCTACAGCCTTTTTCATGTTCCGCCATTACTAACAGCTTCACATTCAGGACTGAACCTGTCATGAATCCTACCGGGGAGTGAGCATCATTTTATTCTAGACACTAGTGGAGTCTGGCAGGAAGGACAGATGGGAGCTGTCAGCACAGGCCCCCTCATCACCTCCACATTCACATCTGTATCTGCCTCTGCCTCCACCACCTCCATGTCTGTCACAGCCATACTCAGGGAGGTCAGGGAAGCATCCCACAGAGCCTATGAAGTATAGACATCTCCTCTGTGTACACTTAGGGTAGCGACGAGACTATCATCCAGAGCCAGCCCGTACTTACCAATCCTCAGGGAGTGTGGGCTACAGGCCACCATCAAGAGCCAAGCAGGAAGCAGCACCAGAGGAGCGGAGACACGGGGCATCTTCTATAACTCCTCATGGAGCCCTCTGCTGGTCTGGGCATGACATAACGCTGTGAGGGGACAGAGAGAGCAAGCATGTGAGTCCTAACAAGGCTAGGTAGTCACCAGGTCCAACCCAGAGACAGAGGCTCCAGAGAGCATGCAAGAATCTACGTAGGGAGAGGCGACAATCCCCCCAGGAGAAGTTCTGGCAGCACTCAGGAGAGAACTGTGCGGGCAAAGCCCTGGAAAGCCCCTGATGTACATAGGGCAGGCTGCTCTAACAGGCTACAGGATACATCACACCCCACTTTCCTTTATAAATCTCTAGTTAAGAATCGAGAACTTCAGTTTGTCCTAAGGAGTAGAAGCCATAGCTAAGCAGAAGAGAAGGCATGAAACGAGGTATTCCCTTAGCACATGGGATGGGTCCAAGTATCGCTCCCTCAACTGCCACCTGTGTGGTTTTACAAAGCTTCTCTTTATATTAACACAGCTTCCTTATTTGTGTAAATCCTACTAATTCCCTCTTGATAAGATGATCTGAGGAACACACAGGGGAAGCTACCTTATAGAGGCTTGTCCTAAATGAGAGGCTACATGCATGTCACTTCCTCCGTGGCTGGGTTGGGAGACGTTTTCTCCCAGAAAATAGAGCTCACAAAGGGATACATCTATATGGTTTGTGCACCTGCTTCAGCTGCCAGAGGCACTAACTAAGCCCTTCCTTATCCTTCCTCCACCTCCTTACCTTCTTGATATCAAAATTGAAGCTGTCAATGGCTGACCCTCCCCAAAGCAGCAGAGCCACTCACCTTCCCTTAATGTCTTGATTACTCTAAGACTCGGCATCTGTAGCAAACCAGTTCTACCTCATCACTAGGATGAAAATGGGGGCCCCAAGCACCTGCATATTTGATTCTGGATGCTCCAGGATAGGAGAAAAGTATTCAAATGTTTCCCCTCCCCACCTGATAATCAACAGAAAACCAGTCAAAAGCCTTGAACAGATTCTTCACTAACTAATATAACGAATGGGCTGTGCACATTTGAAAAGATGCTCAGATCCACTAGCATCAAGGAAGCACAGTTTTAAGTCACATTCTTTACCAAGTATTAGCTGGGACATGGAGCAACTAGGTCTCCCACACAGCATGAGGGGATATAAGTTATGTACGTATATTGGAGAACTGGTCTACCTGAGCTTTTCACACATCCTCATGAACCAGCAAGTCCACTCCTCAATACTTCTCCAATAAAAGTGCATGTATGCTTACTAAAGGCATGCCCTAGAATGTTCACAGCAGCAGTCTTTGTATTTGCCCAGACTGGAAGCTACCCAAGTGTCCAGCAGCAAAATGGAGAAATATACTGTATAATCATACAACTTGGTGTGATAAAGGCATGGACATGAATAGCTAATTGCTACATGTAACAGCACAAATACTGTCATGAACATAACACTGAGAAAAATTTACCAGACACAAAACTGCATACAATATGGTTGTAATGTGTAAAAAGTGCTGTGCAATCAAAAGTTCAGTCAGTGACAAAATGTTGTCCCCAAAATGATGGGATAGAAGAAAGCAGCACCTTTAAGCTTCTCTGTGGTTTGAAATTGACACAGTCAGAAAACAGCTTCTCCTTGAAGTGAGTAGCTGAGGAATTTGTTAGAGTGCAGTGCCGGACAGACAGAGATGTGGAGAGGCTCAGAACCTCTGGTTATCAAACCAGAGGGCAAGAAAAAGCACAACACTGACTGGATGGAGAGATAGCTCAGCCAATAAAGTGCTTGCTGTGTAAACATGAGGACCTGAGCTTGGTAGCCAGAAACCACACAAGAAAGACAGGAGCATGTTTGCAATCCTAGTACAGGGAAAGCAAAGACAGGCGGATCCCCGAGGCTCACTGGGCAGCCTGTCTAACCTACTCAGCAAGGTCCAAGACAGTAATAGACTCTGCCTCAATATGCAGGGTAGACACCCAAAAGAATTAAATCTAAGCTTGTCCCCTGCCTCCACTCCTATTTGCACACGTGCACATGCACATTCATGAACATGCACACATAAAAGGAGAGGGGGGAGGGGAAGGGGGAGGGAGAAGAAGAGGGAGAGGGAGGAGAGAGAGAGAGAGAGAGAGAGAGAGAGAGAGAGAGAGAGAGAGAGAGAGAGAGAGAGAGAAGATAGCCCACAGAGCCTTGCAACAGAGGGAAAAAAAGGAGATATACGATGAAGACATAGGGAAGGCAGAAAGGCAGTCTGTATTTAGCTGTTCTGGGAGCTGCCAGGTGTGCTGGCTCTTCGAAATGCTCTGCCTGTCTCAACACAGAAGGCTCATGCAGGAAACAGGGAACCGTGTTGAGAAGGTTGCAACCAACCAAACTTCTGCCTGGAAGAAACCAAGTTTCCACATTTTCCTTTTCCCTAGAACTCACAGCAGTTATTACAATACCTCCCAGCCAATCTCTGCCTTGCAATTCTGAGTGGCCCCAGTAGAATACTACTGAAGCAAGTGCATTAAAAAAATATATATATAAACAGTAGGATTTGGGTCAGAGACACAAAAAGAAATGAAGTCTCTATTCCCTTAAGACTGGCAACTCCCAGCAGGCAGTCAGAGAGGGTCAGAAGATGAGGAAGTGTACAAATTTTCATATAGACGCTGGGCCTTGCAAAAACACAGACTTTGGAAAGTGGGAGCTTTGCTGTACTCCTCCATCCAATACAGTCCATTGCCCTGACCTCCTTGGGCAGCCTCGGGGGGATGCCTGGGACCCAGACCCCAGTGGAACTCAGCATTAATCTGGCCTTGGAAACACTTTGAACTCAGCTATCCAGGGTAAACTCAGGCTGAAAGAAATTTGCTTTTTCATATTACTTTGTACCAATAAGCAGGGAAACAAAACTATTCCAACCACCTTGCTCACAAATCACTCTCATAATCAACAAGAAAGGAAACATCAGGGAAAGTAAAGGAGACGAACCTCAGCCTCTGATCTCTGCAGGGACCATGGAGCTGTAAAAGACCCAGGAAGAGGAACAAACTGGCTGGGACAGTGAGGTCCCACCCACCTGTGCCCACATCAACACCCCAGGGAAGACTTATCTGTTTCAATATTATCATTGAGGCTCTCATGTTCTTAATGACTTTTTTATATACAAACTCCCCTCTTCCTTTTCTTTTTTTGTCTCTAAATCTTCAGTTATGTGGAGAAGGGATTGATTGCTCCTTCTCTGCCTCTCCTAACTGACAGTCATTCATTCTCACATTCTCTCTCAGTGTGACCATCACATTCTATATTTTGTTCATTTTTCTCCTTTCATGTTTCAGATGCTCTGACTTTTTTCTTTCCGTTTTCCTTTATTTCTTCTCCTAATTACAATGCCCCATCATGCTATAAAATTTTACTGTTTATATTATTTCCATCATCACCGTTCCTGTTGCTGCTGCCAAGGTTGAGAGCTGTGGGTCTTGAGTTTTTCATACTTTTCCTACCTGTTGCTATTTCCCTTTCACTCTTCTCTGGGCTGGTGGTTAATAAACCGTAAATACTCTACTGCTGAGCTACACACATATCCCAGCTAAGGAGTCAAGGCACCTTATTCTAAACCAAAACCCAACCCTTGTCTAATTTCAGTGAATACTTCAATGCAACATAAAAGGTTATATAAAGATGTCCATCTGAAGACCAGGATTCAAGTAGGCACAGATGCTATGCATTAAAATAGCAGAAATAAACAACAAAACATGAATAATATATCTATGAAAAACTACAGTGTATTTCATTCCCATATATATCCCTTTAGACGTATACCAAGATTTTGATGGCAAGACCAGAGGATTAATGACTGAAGACATACCTCATATACTTCTTCTGTCTCTAATATATCTGTCTAACACAATAGAAGTACCCTGCTCTTGTGAGACTTACAGAGAAGGTTCAACCTACATATATGTGTCCTGACAGCATATGTATTGTGGCAAAACAGACTAACCTCCAACCCAAAAAGTAACAAGGAAACTATAATATAAAATTCAGTTGAGAAATGTTCAACATTTTGCGATAATCTGCTACCAAAGGATACATCAACAAGAGATCATTTTCCTTAAAAAAGACTCTCACAAAAAGTATAAGAGCTATCTACCCCAGCATATTCTCAAGTCTCAACATAAAAATAAAAGATACATGAAAATAAAACACCAAAACTCCCCCTAAAGCTCATAATTTTATAGCAACTGACTCCAAAGATAATGAATAAGATGAAATAGTAGAATGGAGAATTTTACAAAATGACTTTTTAAATACCAATGAGTTCCAAGAAAATACATAAAAAATAATTGGACTAATTAAAGAAGGCAATAAACAATATGAATCAGAAGTTCAAAAGACAAAGACTTTTCAAAAGAATTAAAAAGAAATCATGGATATGAAAATCCCATTAAGCTAAATTTAAAAATTCAGTTGAAAGCCTGACCAAAAGACAAAGCCAATTAAAAATGAGATTTTCAGGAGTTGGAGACAAGACAGACAAGTGAGAATACTCAGAAAATAACAATTTTTAAAATGTAGAAATTATGAACAGAACATGCAAGACTCTTGGGACCTAATTAAAAGACCAAATTTATATAATTTTGATGTGAAGATAGGTGATGAGATACAGACTGAGGGCATAAAACCTTTTCAGTTAAATGATGTCAAGAAACTTTCCAAATCTTAGGATAGGTGCAGACATACAAGAAAAGGACATATTTAGAAGCCAAAACATACAGGACCAGAAGAGAAGCTAGCCATATTACAGTTTAAAAGCAAAATACAGAAGAAAGAAAGAATACTGAAAGTTGTCAGCAACAAATACTAACCCATTCTAAAGGGAAAACTATTACAATAGCTCAAATATCTCAACAGAAACTCTAAAAGCCAGGAAAAAATAGGATGATTTATTTCAACCATAGAAGAAAACCCCACCAATCTAGATTACAATATCCCCCAAAGTTAACCTTCAGAATAAAAGAAAATATAAAGATCCTTTAAGGTAAATAAAAGCTAAAAAACATCCATGACACAAAACCAGCACTGCCAAGGATATTTCAAGAGATTTTACACACAGTAGAGGAAGATAAGCATGGCCCCAAAAGAACATGCAATAATAAATTTCTAGAACAATAAATAAGCAAATGAGAATTAGAATCACTCATTGGGGGGAAAAAAACAACAACAATAAAATAGTAGAAATTAGCTGATATCTTTCTATTAGAATTCCAACATCAATGGTCTTAGTTCTCTCATTAAACGTCATGGGCTAGGTAAGTAGGTCAGAAATAAAGACCCAACTGGACGCTGCCTGTAAGAAACACACCTCACTGGCAAAGACATAAGCAGACTGAAAAGAAAAAGATGAAAAATGATAACACAGGCAAATAGAATACAGAAGCAAACCGAACACAACAAAACATTTCTACCTCCAAAACTCAGGGAGACAAAAAAAAGTCACTACATTATTGGTAAAGAGAACAAATATGTCAAGAAGATATAATAACAATAAATATATGTGCCCTAGTCATCAATACCCCCTGTTTTGTAAGACAAACACAGTTAGAGAGGAAATCTCCAATATAATAATAGTGAGGGACTTTAGTACCTCCATGTTCATCAATGGCTATATCCTGCAACTCTCCCCCAACACATGAAATCAATGAGAAACTTCAAAGTTAAGTTTTATTATAGATCAAATAGACTCAACAGACACCTACAGAATGTTACATCCTGAATGGAAGGATATTCATTCCTTTCAGCAATTCATGCAACTCTATCCAATGTAGATCATAACAAAGTATACCACTGAAATATGGAGGGTTCATTAGGAATTAATTTGAAATTTTACACTCCAATAAAATGAGAAATCCAGAAAGATAAATATAATTTCCAGATACAAAAGACCTACCAAAACTGAAGGAAAAGAATATAAAAATCCCAAATACAGTAATAATAAGGAATAAGATGGATTAATAAAAAGGTATCCAAAGAAAAACCTAGTACCAGACGATTCACTGTTGAAATCTCTAAGACACATGGAACAATAGACTAGAAGATCCAGAAATAAACACAAGCAGCTACAGCCATCTGATCTTTGAACTCCAAAAAATGAACCCTGAGAAAAACCATATGATCCAATCAAAAAGTGGGCAATTGAACTAAGCAGATAGTTTTAAAATGGCCAATAAATACTTAAAAGGTTCAACATTTTTAGCCATTGAATACAATTCAAAACTATACTGAGATTCCATCTCATGCTAGTCAGAATAGTTTTCTTTGAGGAAAAAAAAGCAACAAATAATGGCAAAGATTCAAGGGAAAGATGCATTTTTGGTGTAAAAATAAATTAGCAAGTGCAGGCTTGGGAAATTAGTATAGAGACACAACTTTAATCTCAGCACTGGGAGGCAGAGGCAGACAGATCTCTGTGTTCAAGGCCAGTTTGGTCTACAGAGTGAGTTCCAGGACAGCCAGGGATACACAGAGAAATCCTGTCTCAGAAAAATCAAAAATGAAATAAAGGAAGGAGGGAGGGAAGGCAGGAAGGAGGGAAGAAGGGAGGGAGGAAAGGTAGGAAGGAAACTAAAAATATAACTACTATCATCTATGGCTTCTGGGTATATACCTGAAGGGAATGAAGTTATACTAACATACACTGGAGATACCTGCACACCTGGGGTTATTGCGGCACAATTGACAATAGCCAAGTTAGACAACTGTCCTAGGTCCTGCCAGCAGACGAATGGATAAAGGAAAGCATACAAACACACAGTAGAGTATTAGTCATCAATAGAGAAAAAAATTATGTCACCTGAGACCTCAACGCCAGCGTGAGAGATAGAGCTGAAGATCATGATGCTAATGGAAATAAGCCAGACTCAGAAACACAAGGAATACCCGTTTTCTGCCTTATGTGTAATCTAGAAGTAAAGATGATGCAGAGGTAGATGGGAAAGTATTAGGGAAGAGAAATGGATTAGGGTGAAGGAGAGAGAGAGAAAGAAAGGATGACAGAAGTGGAATATACTCTTAGTAGGTTATGTACGGGTATGAAATCCATTATGTTATAAAGTAAATAACCATTTAAAACTCTCAGCTCAGGGTAGACCCTTCCCTGGGGCCTTCCGCAGAGCACATGATCCATTTTCCACTCGGATGAGTGTTAGACAGGTCAGATCCATTGTGCACTTTTCCTTAGGTGTGTTATGCTTTAGAAGTTATTGGTGTTTCATGGCACCCCACATTTGAACATATGCTCACTCTTCCCATCATACCTTGCAGCTTTCCCTGTACATGTTCCTAAGGGGTGTGTCTGTATGTATGTGTATTAGGGAAGAGAAATGGATTAGGGTGAAGGAGAGAGAGAGAAAGAAAGGATGACAGAAAGAAAGGATGTGTGTGCTTGTGTGTGTATGCCCATATCTGTGTGTCTTTGTGTGTTTGTGTATGTACATATATGTGTATGTATGTGTACATGTGTGTATGTTTATGTATATATGTATGTGTGTATGTATGTATATGTGTGTATGTGTGTGCCTGCGTGTGTCAATATCTGTGTGTGTGCGTGTCTGTATCTGTGTGTATATGTGTCTCTATGTGTGCTTATGCCTCTGTGTGTGCCTCTGTGCCTGTGTCTGTGTCTCTGTGTGTATCTGTTTCTATGTTTCTCTGTGTGTGTATATGTGGGTGTGTGCATGTATGGGTGTCTGTGTGTGAGTCTGTCTCTGTGTGTGTGTATATGTCTGTATCTGTGTCTCTGAATGTCTCTGTGTGTGTCTATCTCTCTGTTTCTGTGTCTGTGTGTCTGTATGTGTGTTTGTATGTATGTGTATGTCTATATGTGTCTGCATGTGAGATTGTATGTGTGTATCTGTGCCTGTGTGTGTGTCTGTGTTTGTGTCTTTCTCTGTGTATTTGTCTGTGTGTGTGCCTGTGGGTATGTCTATGTATGTAAGTATGTATGTATGTAAGTATGTATGTATGTATGTATGTATGTTTGTATATATGTATGTATGCATCTGTGTGTATGTATGTATGTATGTATGTATGTATGTATGTATGTGTGTGTATGTATGTGTGTATGTATGTATGTATGTGTATGTCTGTGTGTATCTGTGTGTGTCTGTGTATGTGTGTGTATGTCTGTGTTCCTGTATATGTCTGTGTATGTCTCTGTGTTTATGTATATCTATATGTGGATATATGTTTGTGTGTGTATGCCTGTACATGTCTGTGTGCATCCATGTGTCTGTTTGTTGTGTATGTATACCTATGTGTATGTCTGTATGTGTGTGCATGTGTGTGTCTGTGTATCTGTCTGTGTGTCTATGGGTCTGTGTGTTTGTCTGTGTGTGTCTCATCCTTAGAATCAGGCCCTCCTCTGTGAGCCAGCACTGCAATCTGTGGTGACTCAGAGACAGCACTTTCCTCTCTGGCTGATACTGCCGTAAGTCTCCAGCTGGGATCACTGTGAGCCTCTTAAGAGCAAGGACTGTCCCCAGCTTTCTGTGGTGTCCCCAGAGTCTCCACATAAACAGTGGATGCATGGTGCCTGTTTGTTCAATGAGCATCAGGTCTCAAATGGCCCCCTGCTGCAGGAAGGCAGAAGAGGATCCAGGAGGGAACAGAGGAGTAAAGGAAACTCCAATGATAACAAACGAGTCCCGGAATCTCTCCTTTAATTCTTGATGTAGTTGGTATTTTTTTCTCCCTGCTGTGACAAAATACTTGCTAGAAGTAGCTTAGAAGAAGAATTTGTTTTAGCTCATACATTGAGAGGGGAAGTCATGCCAGAGTTCAGAGTGGCTGAGGTGTGTTACTGGGATTCCCCATATCCCAAAAGAGAGGAGCAGAGAATGCAGGCTAAAAGAAGGGCCAACGACCCACTTCCTCCAGCTAAGTTCTACCTTGTATAAGTTCTACAAGCTCTCTAAACCACAGCACCACCCAGGTAGCAAATGCTCAAACACAGAAGCCAATGGGAAACATTTGGCATGCAAATCACAGCACTGGGTGTTGGTACAGAGACAGATTAAAGCAAAGCCGGTCTCAAGGGAAGCCTGGTACTCTTACTTATTATGATGATGTTGGTTCTTTCAGTGATTGACTGTCTCCACACTGGCGTGCAAGCATACCTAAGCTAGGGTTGTGTGTATGCACCGAGGACTCCGGAAGTAGATAGTTCTGCCTACTTTAAGGAGCCTCATGTAGTTTTAGCAGGAGAGGGGGGATCCGGATTTGGGAGTTTAAGGGAGTATGGTGCTATAAACACTTGGATCCTGGCTTCTCCAGCCCTAAATTATTCAAATATTTTAATCCAGCTGCTAGCTTTTTAAGACTAGATCGTCAGCATGTCAGTGTAAGGCCAACACCTCAGTCTTTTGTAGTTTTTACAGAAGAACTGAAAGTTCCAGCTTTCTGCTCTTCCAAGGAAACAGTTGGAAGGAGATGGAGTGAGAAGCCTGCAGCCCTGGCTCTGGGTGACCTTGAGCTAACACTCAGTCTTCTTGGATGCAGCCTTCTGATCGGTAACAGAGCTTGGTTGGTAGATGGACTCTCTCAACATTTGGTGGAGGGCTGCAAACCACTGAACCTTCCACTCATGGGACAGGTGATCCTTTCCATTCTTATAAGGCCTGCCAGATAATCTCTCACCATCGGGCCCAGGGTTAGGGGCTCCCCAGACCTTAGAAATCATTGTTCTGGAATGTGGTCTCTAGGTTCAGGCAGACGTTGGAGCCAGGCACAACAAAAGTCACACCTGCATGAACTGAGTGTAGTTCTGTCATCAAATAAAACACACAGGATTAATCTGACACCTACTTAGCTGTCTGCATGATAATTACCATGACGGGTGCTGGTTAGGCATAAATGGAAGGCATTTGATGTAAATGGCTGTATTCAGTATTGTTTTAATACAGTATAACTGGATCTGAATTTTTAAAGTTCCTTCCTTTTTAACAGTTCATTTATCCATTCGACAATATTTATGGAGTCTGTAAAGTATGCCAGGCATTGTTCTAGAACATGGGATATAGTTGAACTTGGAACGCCTAGGGACCAGGTGCACACTCATGTAGCATTATTGGGAGTACTGTTTCAAACATCCCATGTGGTCATATCAATCACAAGAACCCTTTGAATGAGGGTGAGCCTCATTCAAAGCAGGCAAGAGCTGGCCCTGACCTTCAGAAACAGTCTCTGTTAAAGCAAAAACCATCTCTTTCTCTCTCTCTCTCTTTTTTTTATCATTCATTGAAAACACAGGAAGAGCAATGCCTACCTCCGGGACAATGAGAACCAGAAAAGCAGGGAACAACTCGGACTTTTCCACCTGTGTCCCCAGTGCCTGGCACAGACTGGCACATAGTAGGTACTCACACGGTATCTGTTGAAATAATGAAAGAAAAAAAGAATGAACTTAGAAATGGTGTAAACTGCTAGGTACTTAACATGTTGGATAGCAGTTCATAATCTAAGTACAATTTTGCCCCAACCCAAGCTTCCCATCTGTGGTCCTTTACTGTCTTTGACTTAGCTCAAAGGCGCCATTCATCAACTGTTCCTTTGACAGCCTCTCTCTCCCAAGGCTGGGGAGTACTGTAGTGGGAGCTGACACTCTGCCTCTTTGCTTCTGCTTTGCCATGCACCTGCCCCAATATGACCTCTTAACACCAACAATCTGGCAGCCCTACAGGCTATTCAGTTTCCCCAAGTCAAGAGAAATATTCCTTGAACATGACTCAGATTGAATCATCTCTGACCCCCAATTCTATGTCTCTATTTTGAGCATAAAACCTTCCCTGCGGGGCTTTCTCCCTCTCATTCACAGCAGCCCCTCCAGGACCTTGGACAGTGCTCACAAGCTGCAACCACAAATAGATACAATTGCATGAGCCAGCAGTTGTTTCCCCTGACACTTACCCTGTCACGGAGGGCAGGGAGCATCTCTTCCAGGCATATATCTACCCAACACACATGCGATGGGGCCTGTTCTGCACAGGAGCTCCATAAACAATTACTGATTCACACCAGTGGCCAGTTGATGGAGTGGACAATCATAGCCTGAAGACACACCACCGCAGTCCTGAGTGGCTGTGCATGCTGTCTGGAACCCCAGCCCTCCTGCACTGAATGGCAACTCTTCTCATTCAGCGGTCCCTGCACCATCCTCTCCTGTCCTCACGGGACTACTACATCATTAATCGTGATTTTTCCGGGTGGGACAGAGAGGGAGCTGACAGCCAGCAGACAATGTTTGGTGGAGAAAAGGACAGAGAAAATCAGAGGGGCAGTCAGATTAATTACAGGTTTTCTCTCAGCTGTGGGCAACAAGATCTTGATTACTTCTCCTGCCGCTCCAGGCTCCTCAAGACAAATGGGTGTTTGCTTCCCTGCTGCTCTTTCATTCCCCCTGGCTGGGAGAAAGAGCAAGCAGCAGGCAGCTGCTCAGATAGAGGGTCTGGGGTGGTGGCAGGCCACCATAGGGGAACAAGCCATCCCCTCTCCCAGACTCCATGGCCACTTGAGAATTTAATGTTGTTTCCTAACACAGTTGAGGAGCACTTTGTAATTACCTCTTCTCTTTAGCAACAGGTAAGATGGCGCCAGGATGCAGCACTGCCTGGAGAGTCAGGGCCTGGACACACAAGCTCTGTAAGTCAACTCTTGGAGCATCAGTTTCTGATGTTGCAAAATGAAGGAATCAGGCTAAATGGTCTCAAACGATCTTTTAAGCTCTGAAATCCTGCAATTCTAGGGATGGAATTCCATGATAACACAGTATTTATTGACTATTTATGGATGTTTATTATGTGGAAAAAAATTTTTCAATTCATTTGGTTCTCAGAAGACCCCTCTAGGGTAGACTCACTCATGCATTCTCCCCACTGGCAGAAACAAAGCCAGAGGACAGAGGGGTTGAGTGGCTTGCCAAGGCCATGCAACTAGCAAAGGCAGAAACAGGACTATCATATCCAGGACCACGCTTCCCCCCCCCCCACCTTCTCTGTGTGTCCTAGAACCTAGCATGCAGTAGGTACTTGAGGACAGGTGGGAACACAGTAATGCTATATGGTGATGTCAGAGCACAAGGCATATTATACACCTCAAGCCATCTGCATATCTTGCTGAGTTAGGAAGTATGAGTCTGAGGATGCCCTCTGGAAAACCTGCAGCCTCTGTCTTCTTAACCATCAGTGTTTCCCATAAAAAGCTGCTCCTGGGCCTTCGTAATGAGTTACGAGATGGCAAAGTTGACAGGGAGTGTTGAGCATTGGCAGCAGGAGCTGAGCCTGGACTGATTTATCATTAGGGAGGAAATGAAGAATTGATGGCTGGACAGATTGCCCAACCCAAGCCTGTTTGGGCATGTCCCATGTTCATTGTAACTATAGGTACCTGGTAGCCAACAGACCACTGGGCAAGGGACACTCATCCAGAATTCTCAACTACTATTAAACAGAATGTATTGGACCCAACCCTCCCACACATACACACTAAACCATTTCCAAATAGATGTCAGACTAACTCACCTTTAAACAAGCCTCCCTCGCTAGAGAACAGAGGACATGCCTGCCGTTTTATCCCAGCTGCTGCTCTGTGTCCTTACACTGACTGTTTAATTTCTCTGGGCTTTGTTTCCAGAGCCATAAGACCACAGTGGACTGTATCCCCCACTGGAAAGACAGGTGCCTGGGTCTCAGACAACGCATTCAGTAAGCATGGTCTTCCTTTCTTCGTCTCTCCTTTCCATCCACCTCCTGCGCACAAGCCGGCCTAGCCTGCATCCGCATACCTGACAAGACTTTCTCCAAGGCCTGCTTACTGGAATGACTCCAGAGCCTTCACCTCTACAACGCAGCTCCAAGTCAACCTTGTTCCGGAAGCTCTTCCTTCAGTCATAGAATCTCTCCCTGCAATACCAGAAACCCTCCATGTAGCCCCAGGAGCTCTCTCTGCAGCCATCAGTCCCCCTACCCGACTCAACCTCAGCCAGAGCAGGAAAAATATCAGCACACTACAGGTGAAGACCTATGTGACCTCAGGCTTGCCATTTAACCTTGAGGGTCCCTATTTCCTTTACTGGGACAAGAGCAAATTGCACTCACGGTGCCTACCTTTCAGGGTTACTAAGATGACCAGATGTAACGCATGAAGAATTGCTTTGCAGATGAAGAAAGTACCTTGGAAGCAAAATAGTGCAGACAGTTACCATGCCTAGACTGACCAAAGCACCTGACTCCTCACTGTGGGTCTGCCTTGTACTTTGTCCCCTCTTTGAATATTTAAATTGAGTGACTACTGCCTACAGGCAGTTTTCCAAGCCCTAGCATAGGGTCCACGCCTTCATGGACCTCACCATGTGTGATGTTAAGTGACATGAATCTGACATTCAGCAAGTACAGGGCATCATTACAGACAGTGAAGGGAAAGCATGTGGCTGTTTTAGCTCAAGGGGTACGGTCTTCTGACCACAGGCTGCATGTGGCCAAGGAGAACTATGAATGGGGCGCACCACGAAACTATAAACTAACTTAAGCCATTAGATTTTTGTGATTATTGTTATTATTTGTAATTTGGCTTGCACGGTTCTTGAGTGTGAACTTTTGTAGATGAGAGTGTGATTGCTAAAGCCGAGGCTCTCAACCTACCTAATGCTGCAAATCCTTAATACAGTTCCTCAGGTGTGGTGACCCCCAACCAGGAAATTATTTCGTTACTAGTTCATAACTGTAATTTTGGAACTGTTATGAATCATAATGTAAATATCTGATATGCAGGATACCTGGCATGTGACCTCTGTGAAAAAAGGGTCATTTGACTTTCAAAGGGGTCAAACCCTACAGGTTGAGAACCGCTGCTCTAAAGGGTGACAAGAAGAAGAAACACCTGGCTGGGGATAGTAGCAGGAGATGGGCTGTTAGGATTGAGTTAAAGACAGGAGTCAATGGGCAGGGAGTAGATCAGCTCAGAGAAAACAGCACACGGGGTCCCTGTTGGGAGATGAGTCTTGCTTTTAGAAATGGCTGTGTCTACTGCAATAGACAAGCCCAGCGATTCCTCGATGTGAATCTCCCATCACAATCAATGCCCTCATTGTTGCAGAGAGATAATTAGGATAACGCCAATCTGCTCCCTGATTCTCTGATTTCCTAGGCCTAGGATAAGCCATGTCACCTAAAGCAGATGTCCCCAGCGAGTCACATACTGGACCTATCACCCTTCAAATAAGATTTGCAGGGCTCAGCCTCCTCATCTCCTGCCTCTGTGCAGGTGGTTGGCCATAAGAAGATGGAGAGCCAATTGTCAGCTGCAGGTGCACAGAGGACCACAGAGTCTGATGGGAAGCGTGGGACTGGCTTGGGGTGTAAGAAATGGTCCTGGTGTTTCTTGAGCCACTGGGCTGCTCTGGAGAGAGATGAGCTCCTTGGAGAGATTATACGTCATGGCTTTGAAAGAGAGCAGCTCAGGGCTGGAGTGTGGGGATGCACATTCAGAGCCCCCGCAAAGGAGGGTCTGTGAAGAAGCAGGTGGGATACAGAGGGGAAAGATGAAGGGAGAGTGGATCTTAGGGTAGGGTCTAATCACTTCTGGAAAAAGATGTCCTTTCTCCTCTGTTGGAATCTCACTGATATTTTGGAGGTGGAGGGGGCCTGTCCTGTAGACTCTTGTGTGAGCCTTTTAGAGAACATGAAAGAAGCTAGAATGCTCAACCTAGAAAGAAGTGGGATGGGGTGATACACTGCATCATAGCAGAGAGTCTTAGGGTCACACTGGAAAGTCAGAGTTTCTCTGAGACTCACAGATGATGATGCCCAGGACCAAAGCCAGAGGTTGGCAATCTAACGTGACAAGGAAGAAGTTCCAAGGCCTGGAGCTTCTAGGGCACCCTTGGCCTGGCTCTATCACCCCAAGTGGACACCTCCAGTGCACCCCTTCTATTTGTAACCACATACGTAAGCAATTCTAATGTCTTAGATGTCATTTGCAGAAAGCAGGGCTCTACCAGCTTTGTCTTAAATCCTAGCCAGCACAGGCAGAGATTCAGCCACCTGGGCAAACATTCCTGGACCAGCCCCTCAGCTCTCCCAGCAGTCGAAAAGTTTAAAAACTAAATAAAGGTCCAGAGGCTGGGTGTGTAGTTCAGTTGGTAAAGAACTTTCCCAGCATGCACAAGGCCCTAAGTTCTATCTTCAGTACCACTTAAGATGGAGTAATGGCATATGTCCATGGTCCCAGCACTTGGAAAGAAGAAGCAGGAGAGTCAGAAAGTACATAGTTTATCTTTGGGTTCACAGTGGGCATTGATTGAGGCTAGCCTGAGCCACATGCAAGTCTATATTGACAACAATGTAAGTTTCTATGATAAAAGTTCACACAATGTAATGGACATCCCTTTCAAAATTCAGAGTGACTCACTCATTCTGCAGGCCAGCAATGAGGACTCATCTAGAAGCACGAGGATGACCTAACCTCCCCTTTCCTCTGTCCATCTCAGTCAGCACTGATTGCCATCCACTTGAGGCAGAGTCTAGCATGGGCTCCCTGAGGAGGCTGAGGGTACAAAGCGGCTCTGGCCAACTACCCTTGGAAGAGGCCCGAGGACCTATGTCAGTTGTAGGAGGGAGGATTTTAGGTTTCAGTCTACAGTGTTCTGTTTGCATTTGAATAGAAAAAGGTTGGTTTGCTCTTTCGATTAAAAGCTTGATCGATAATTTAAAAAGCAAGGTGTCACGATTCTCTCCTTGGCTGGCTCTTAGGCTAGCAAGCACTCCGTACCCCTGAGACTGAGTCCCTGGTCTGGAGAGGGAGGCTGATCACACCTGAACTCACCAGGCTTGGGTGATCAGGGATGCTGGGCCTGCTTAGAACTCTCCTAGCTTCTCTGGCACATTCCTTCCTGGTGTAGATGCTTTGGCTACCCAAAGGGAAGTGGAGTTGCTACTCAGAGCTGAGAGTCTCCTTCCTCCAGGCATCCTTTCTTCACCATAGTTACCATCCACCTCAGTCAATCTGCAATCCCAGCTCATACCCCCAGGGACTCCAGCTTCCGTTCTCAGCTTGGTAGATCCCAAGCTCTCCATTTGAGGAGAGTGGTCTCGTGGAAGAAGCCACTGGGTCATCCATATTCAGCCATCGTCTCCAGGAGCTACTTTACAGAAGCCCTTGGCCACAAGCCGCAGAAGAAATCACATCAGGGTCCCATCACTTCTGCTTGCTGTTGGCCTGAGACAGAAAGCCTCTCTGTAGGCTGAGAGTCCAGAAGCTAGCAATTCTTACCCATCCCTCCCTTAGGTTGCAACAACCTAAGCTAAGCATTCGATATCCTCCCCACCACACACATCATCACAGGAGACTCGGTGACAGAGGACATAACCTACGAACCCATCTCTGGCTGCCAGAAGCAGGAGGAAAGGCCACGAATGCTGTTGCACACCCAGATGGCACTGCTATGTTGGAGATGCATGGTCTAGCAGCTCCAGGGCAATGCACCAGTAGCCATGCATGCCTAGCCTGCCCTGATTCATGCTAATACGCATTAGGATGGCAGGATGCACTGGCCTCCTCAAGGAACTCCAGAGAAAACCCAGTAACCTTATTTGATGATAAAAGGATGTGGGAACTCAGGAAACGGAACATCAAAACTGCAGCTTTATCGTTAATGTAGATTTTGCCACTAAGCAGGGACCAGGGCTGGAAGATAGAGACAGAAAGGCATCCTGTACCATCACTGCTGGGGTAGGAATCTTGGAAGATGCAGGCTATGGGCCAGGCTTCCTGCTAACACACTAAAGAGAGTAAGGCACAATCACAAAGAATAACTGTAACGGTTAATTTTGATTGACAACTTGATTGGATTTTAAATACCGCGTGTATTAGCAGGGTAGACTTTTGGTTTGGCTATGTCAGTGAAAACTTTCCCAGAGAGGAGTAACTTAGGAGTAAAGATGCTCTCTGACTGTGAACAGAACCATTCCATGGCCTGGGCACCCAGACTGACTACAAGGATTGGGGAAGGAGAAAGTGAGCTGAGAGCCAGCCTTTTCCTTTCTCTGCTTCCTGGTCTATGTAAAGCAAGCATCCTCATGCTCCTACTGCCACAGCCGTGAACCTTGTGCACTTCCATGCATCCCCAGCTCTGAGCCTCCCTTAACTTGCTTCTCCTTGGATGTTTGGCCACACCAATGGGGAAAGTACCAACATAGAACTCAAGCCAACCTGCCCGACACTCATTGCATGGGAGGTGCCTCCAAAGATGTGTGTCTAAGATTCTAAGAGAGTTGGGGTTCTCCAAGGCCTCCAAGGACAAGGTTAAGAAAGTTGGACTTGCTCCTCTGGGTAATAAAGAGCTTTGTGGGTTTGGGGATAGGTGTGGTAGGTAGGAGTAGTGTGGAGGAAAACAGCAAGAATGGGGTACCTGGATGGTGTGGGGTGCAGGGAGAAGAGTGGGGGCTACAGAAGGGCAAACTGCACTTTGAGAGAGGAAGAGGAGTATGAGAAACCCTGAAAGAACCCCAACCCAAAATCGGGGTACAGGGAATGTTCCCAGAAACTACAAAAGAACGTTTCTGAGCATCCAGGTATTGAGGAATGACATGCATTCTGTGGATCTCCAAGTCGGACAGAGCCCCAGGCAGCTCCAGAGCCAGCCTCCACAAGACACGGGACATCAAGCATGCTGTTGGGTCTGGCTTGGGTCCAGCCCTAAACCTGGAGCTTTACTGCTGGGTGACTTTGAGGGAAGGGGGTCTGACCTTGGAGTCAGAAGGTCAAGCTCAAAGCTGGCTATGCACTTGTTCCCTGTGTTTTCTGTAAAAGTTCTCTGTATTTTCCTGTGAGACAGATCTGCTTCTGTCTACTTCACAGCATCACCCCAACATCAGAGAAGGTGCTGCACCCGAGAGACATGGTACTCATCTGCAGTCGAATTAAGAGAGGCTTTTCCTAATGTGATCTCTGTGGTCAGTTCTAGCAGCCCTCCCTCCAGACACTAAAATATTCCACACCTTAGCTCATCCTTTGGAATCTCTGTCCGATTCCCTGCCTCTCTTAGATTCATTCCATGGATTAATCTTTGGTCTGGTTTTCTATAAAACACCTAAGATAGATAATGTTTTCCACCTAGTAGGAGCTCTGTAAATATATGATTGATTGGCTGATTGATTATTGATTGATTGGATGGTTGATAAAAGTAAACCTATGACAAGTCTCAGGGAGACAACTCAGTGGATAAAGCACTTCTCTTCCAAATATTAGGACTTGAATCGGAACCCAAGAAGCCATGTGAAACTGGTTGTGGCAGAACATGGCTACAACCCATGTGCCTATGGTGAAATGGGAGGCAGAGAAAGAAGAACCCCCAGACATTTAAGGGCCAACTAGCCTGCCATATGCAGTGACAGCAATAAGAGTCCCTGGTTTTGTTTGTTTGTTTGTTTGTTTGGTTGGTTGGTTGGTTAGTTGGTTGGTTGGTTGGTTGGTTGGTTGGTTTGGTTTTTTGTTTTTGTTTTTTTGGGTTTTTTTTTTTGAAACATTGTTTCTATGTATAACCCTAGCTATTCTGGAACTCTGTAGACTAGGCTAGCCTTACTCAGAGATCCACCAGCCTCTGTCTCCCAAGTGCTGAGATGAAAGGTGTGTGCCACCTTGCCCAAGAGTCCTTGTCTTAAACAAGGTGGAAATCTAGGATAGACACCCCCCCCCCAGGTTGACCTCTGCATGTGCACCACAGCACATGTCTACTCACCACCACGGTCAGACTCATGAGCACACATGCATGCACACATACATACACACACACACAAAGATTTTTTTAAAAGAAGATGTTTTAATCATATTCATCTTTACCCTACACAATGGCTCAACAGTAATAGTAGTATATAGTAACATGGACACTAGCTGGAGATTCTCCCGTGCCCTCCCCGTCCACTGAATGTTCTCTGTTAGCCTCAGCAGGAGATGATGCTACCAGCCCAGGCTCCACTGCTCACACATGTGACCTCAGGTGAGTGTGCAATCTCTCCAGACCTCAGTTTCTCCATCTGTAGCTAGGGGAAACGTCAGACATCTGTAAGTTGCTTTCAAAGTCTTGCTGAGGGTCTTGTTGTGCCTGAAAGCAGTGCTCAAAGCTCGACAGCTGTTATTGTTACTGGTGCTGAGACTGTCCAGGGCCGAATCACCGTGGTCAGGGGGAAGTATTTGGTACAAATTTTCCATCAGAGCAGATGATTGTGAGCATCCAGCGACAAGCAGCGGATAAGGCTTCTCATTGCTTTAAACTGCAGAAGCAGTTGGACCCCCAAAGCCATCTTAATGTCCCCGTTATCAAATGACATCTGGGGTTAGGGGCATGGAATGGATCAGCCACCCTTATGGTGCCAACCCAGCGTTAATGGTGCAAGTGAATTACAAACAAGGCCCACCTACTGTGCTCAGCAACAAAACCCGGCAGGAGAGTAATTGCCCAGAACCAGAGCACAGGGGGACACAGCTAGCATGAAACGCATTAACCACAGGAAGGACAACTTCCTAACACTTTCCTTTTTCCATGAGACCCAAGGAGAAGCCAGCAGGCAAGAGGATGCAGGCACCAGATGGGGAACTCTTCAGAATCACAGAACAAAGGCACTTCTACACTACCAGCTGGCCTTCCAGTCTAACCCAGAGCCGCCAAAGACCCAGGCCAGCTGTATACAGCCTGAGGGTCTCAATTCAACTTGGACACTGTCTTGTCACTTTTCTGTTGCTGGTGTCAAAACACTATAACCAAGGTAAATAAAAGGAAGCACTTAGTTTGGGTTCATGGTTACAGAGGGTTAGGGTCCATGACCATCATGGCTAGGGATAATGGCAGCAGGCAGGCAGGCATGGTGTTGGAGAAGTAGCTCTGAGAGCTTACATCTGATCCAAAGCATGAGAGAGAGGGGGGTGGGGAGAGAGAGAGAACTAGAGAGAGAGAACTAGAGAGAGAGAGAGAGAGAGAGAGAGAGAGAACTGGGAATGGTACTTGAGCTTTTGAAACCTCAAATCCTCTCCCCAGTGGCGCACCTCATCTATCAAGGCTATACCTCCTAATCCTTTCCAAACAGTTCCATCAACTAGGGACCAAACATTCAAATATATGATCATACAGGGGCCATTCTTATTCAAAACACCACAGGCACCAAATATATCCAACACCAAGTCTCAGCTGGGCGCTTCCTGCCGTGACAGGCAGCCTCCTTTATGTTAAGCTACCCAACATGAGGACTCAGAAGGCTCCAAAGGCACTTATAGCCCAAGAGGGATAAGTAGGCATAAAATCCATCCATTTGTTCATGTATACACTCGCCATGCATTTTTAGAAAGAAATCTAATCTAATCAACTCTCCTCCAAAGACTAAGAGGCAGAAACCCAAGGTAGGTAAGTAATTTACAAAGAATAGCCAACACAGACCATGAGCGGACCTGACAGCTCTTGCCACAGGACTAACCTGGCCTTGTGGACAAATTTTAGGACATTCAGTTCAATCACCAACAATGCTGTAGGACTTACTATCACCCTGGCCGCCTGGTGTGCAGAGTCAAGGTACAATCCTAGGGCCCCAAGTTCCCTGCAGCACAGCCTTCATGCTCCTACCTCAGGCCCTGTTCTTGGATGGCACACTCCACCCTGACTCCTGAGAGAGCATCCTTCTTACCCCTCCACCTCCAGCAAGTCTCTTCTTCTTCTCTGCAAGACCAGCATCCTTACAAGTCTTATTTCTATAGGTTTCTCCTGCACACACTTGCCAAATGTAAGCCAATCCAAAATAGAGTTTTTCTCTATTTTTCTATTGTACCTAGAACAATGCCTACCATGCAGTAGTGTCCTGTGACTGGACATAGAGGCACATGTATGGGAACAACATGCAGTGGAGACATCAACCATGCAGAATGAAGGTCTATGTCGGGTTACTGCCTCTGCTTGAAAAGGGGGGCAGCCCGGAGGGCCCATAGAGTTAACACCTTCTATTGATCATTGTGACAACAGAGCCAAGGGCAACATGGAAAGCTTCCTAGTTGCAATTTTCTTGACAGCAAATAAGATTAAGTGAGGAATTTCAAAGCTTTGTCCTAGACATGGGAGAACCCACAGACACATTGGCTATCTGAGCACAGAAGGGGCAGGATGCCAATCTCTGTCTACCGGTACATTCTGGAGGGAAGGACCACCAAGAAAGGAAGCAGGTGGACCCTCAAGAGAGCTGATGGGAACTAACTGGGTTTGGACATGAAGTATTCCCCTAAAACCTCACATGTTGATGGCCTGGACCCTAGCAGGTAACTCAAACACTGAGAAGCCATCAGACCACGGGGGCTCAGATTTCATTGGCACATGAAAGAATGGATTCATGAGTTGACTGGCATTTCTGGGAGGTAGTGGCTTGCTAGAAGAAGTAAGTCAATGTGGGTGTTTCCTCTTTTTCTCTCCCTTACCTGAGTCCTGTCAGCTGGGCAGTTTTGCTCTGCCATGCACATCTCTGTCTCTCCAGAGGCCCAGGAATACTGTGTCAATGGAGACTACCAAAACCCTGAACCAAAATGAAATGTTCTTCCTTTAAGTTGTTTTGTCAAGCACTTTATCACAAAGACAAGAACACACACACAAACACATACACACTCATGCACACACACACAAACACATGCACACACTCATGTACACACACATGCACACACACACACACACACACACACACACACACACACACACACACACACACGACTCATTGCAGTGACTTAGGTCCCTAGACCTTATTTCTGGAAGAATTTGGAGTTCAGAGATTTGAACTAGAGAGGCCCCAGAACACTAAGCTCTGCTGAATGGCAGATTCTTGTGGGAGTCTTGTGGATGCTATTTTTCTTTTCTTGGCTACTTTATTGGGTTCTTATACCTCCCTTCCAATGCCCCTTTTCCATCCCAATTCCTTCCAACCCTCAAAAACCAGGTTGAAGAGAGAGGTTAGAAAGGGGACATAGCCCTCTTTAGACTACTTCCTGCTAATGTGAGGCATCAGGTACCTAGGGGCAAATTCAGTCTTCATTGTCAGAATATCCAGCAATCCAGCAAACTCCACAAACCAGCAATCCTGCAATAGCAGAAGCAGGGACCAACAGCAGCAGCAGCAGCAGCAACAGGATCAGCAGCTGCCCCAGGCCCTCTCAGGGCCCTTTCATTTCTACCCTCTCCAGAGTCCCCAGAATTAAAGGATCTGCAGCTGGCACGTGTCATCCTCCCAAAGAGTTCAAGACAATCATAGTTAATGGCTGTGTCCACACTGAAGCAGCCCCATAGCCCACCCCTGGAATTAAAACAAAAAACATATGCACATAACGTAGCCAGGTTTGTTAAGACACCAAGATTCTCACTAGAGTATCTAAAAGATCAGAAGGCAGAGGGGTGGGTAGATGGTGAAGCCTGATCACTAGGCTTCTGGTAGAAATGAGGGTTCTACCAGGAGCTGGGCTAGAGTCTGCTCATGCTGTATTCTAGCAGAGGACTTGTCTACACTTTGTCTGTGCCCTGAGACGTGGTGGAAAGCTGAGTGCAAAGCGGATGGCTAGATAAGCCAGAGAAGGACATTTCAGAACAGCCCAGCATGTGGCATGTGGCATGTGGCATGTGGCATGTGGCATGTGGCATGTGGCATGTGGCATGTGGCGTGTGCTCTACTTCAGCCAGGTTTACAGTGAGACTTAGGAGACAAAGCAGAACAAAAGATTGGAAAGTTTTGCAATTGGTTAAAAAAAAATCTGTATGATTATTGCCTCCCTTTAAGCTGTTTTCCTGGGCATTTGGTCATTCTGATGAGAGAATCGACTAACACAAGCGTGAATCCTTGCTTTAAGAGCCACACTTCCTAAATCTGTGCTTCAGAGCTACCTGAAGACTGCCCACCACACAAGACAGTCCGAGGAACAATGACTTAAGCAGAGTGAAGCACTTGCTCCAGAATGGATTCTAAAACCCCATGTCCACACTGCCCCACTGAAGCTTTTCATGGCGACCCTCACTCATTAACATCTTCAAATCTACCTTCCACAGACCAGCTTGAACTAGGCCGGGGACACTGCTGTGTGCAAGAGAGATAATGTGTGCTGGGGAAAACAGACAGGTAGCCATCAAATCCCCAGTGTTATCGCTGGTTGCCATGGCAATGCTGAGTGGGTGTGGGTGTATGTGTGCTCAAGCCAGGCTTGAGGGGTCAGGGATGACTCCTCTGAAGAAAGGATGCTTAAATGGAGACCTGCACAATGATTTGTGTTTACTCGAATGGCGAGACATGAGGAGAAGAGAGTCCACAGCTCGCTTGAACTGTACAGAAGCAGGGACCTTTGTGTCCTCATCCAAAAGCTGAGAGTCAGTCATCGGCCTGTATCCTCAATGATGCCTTAGCAAGCTAAGAGGAAGAAGCTGTAGTCCAAGGGAAGGTCTTTTAATATAGGGGTGACACAGAAAGGATTTTTTTATATAGAAAGATGGCTCTGGTTACTATCTGAGGATTGTTTTAGGTCATGTCTACAGTCTAGACAGCATATTGAATGGGTGTTGATGTCCAGAGAAACAGGAGGGTGTCCTGAGTCAGGTACTGGTGGTAAAAAGGGGTATGTATCTGCAGCACTTTTACAAGTTGGGCCTGATTAGGCTGGAGATTGGCCACAGATGTGGGAAGAAATGGGAAACAAGGGTGGTAGCCAGGCTTCTCGTATGTGTCCAGACCACGTCCTGAGACAGCACCAGGAGGAGTTGGGAAGAGGGAATGGCTCCCCAGCAGGACAGAAGAGAATAAGAACAGGAGAAAGAGAGAGACAACAAGCCCCGAGATGCCAGGAGCACCTGTGCTGTGTGGGAAGCAAGACAAAGGAGCAAGGCCTTGAGTGCTCCCTTTCAGAGCTCAGGCTCCTCCAGACCAGCCTCCTGAGTCTAAGTCCTCCTCAGCCTATGGCTCTCTGTGAGCTTCACACCCTGGGACTACTCTCCTAGGAGCTGGTCCCCTGATCTTCCAAGGTTAAAGGTCATTTTGGATAGAAATTATGTTAAGAGCCACACAAAAAAATATATTTGAATTCTCCCCTAAAAATGCCAACCTGGGCTTTCCATACCACTTTGGAAGCTATCATAGAGAGAGACAGAGCATGCTGGTGACTAACGCTGTGCTATGGGGACAAATTCCGACCCCAACACCCACTTACCAGCTGTATGACTTCACTGCTCTAAGCCTTGTCTAGCTGTTTGGGGAAGTAAGGATAGTGATAGCTCCTCTTTCTAGAGGTGTAGGGGATTAAATGAGTCAGTGTTTGTTGGCCAAGGAAGATGTACCTTCCAGGAAGATGACAATGTACCTGGTACATTGTGACTGGCCCACAGCCGACAGATTAGCAAATGCGAATGAGACTGGAATTAGCTGCCATCTTTGGTAAGAGAAGGGCTTAAAGAAGGTGCTGGTCTTAGGCCCTAGAGAAAGAAGGGTTTTATACACTCTGACACACCTCAAAGGCAAAACATGGGTCTGAGGTAAAGGGACAGATGAAAGCTTAGCCTCAGATTGCCCAAGACAGAACTACGCCAGGGACACAGCTTCCCCCAGATGTCATGTTTGCTTCTGGACCAGCAAGGCCATGACTGTGGTGCGACCAGACCCGCTGTATGCTGTACACAGCCAGGTGGGGCTGCTTGATAGGTCAGGCTCTCACTATGCGGGAGATTCATGGTGGACGTGTTACATAGCTCAGCAAAAGGTATATGAATACAGTCTAACATGAGCCATCAACAGCGCTCACGGCACATTCAGGGATGTAGCAACTCTCTGCTTTGCCAGCAAATGGGATTTACCAGGAACCAGGAAAAACTACCTGCTCTTACAGGGCACTCTGATACCATGTTCAACAGGCTTGTGTTCCTCCTCCACGCTGCCACGGACCAATGAAAACAATACAGCCTCAACAAGGGACAGGAGGACCTGTGCTTCTCTGAAGAGAGCCGCATTCCCTGCCTGACTGGTGGCTGGCTTCAGGAGGGCAGAGCAGGTCATCTGACAGGTACCTTCTCCCTCTGCCTCTTCCTTTCCTCTTGCACCTTCTTGTGTCCCCATTTGTCATCATCGTCTCCCAATGTCAACTGTCACATGTGTATGTCTAGAGGGATCCAGAGACATTCACAAGATTGGCTGGGCATCAGCCTGTCCTGAGACCCAACAGGAAATGTTGTTCCCATTGGCCAGGCTGCACGCAGTCTCTCATTCCCATTGGCCAGGCTGCATGCAGTCTCTCATTCCCATTGGCCAGGCTGCACGCAGTCTCTCATTCCCATTGGCCAGGCTGCATGCAGTCTCTCACTCCAGTCCCTCTCTCAGGACCCAGAACTTGGGTGGAACTTGAGCCTAGAGAGAAACATCTCTTTAGGGGTGGATTCCGACCAATGCCTTGGGCTCCCAACACCCACTTTCTTTTCATATCTTTTGTATGTTTGCACAAACACTTGTGTAAGCATGTACCAACATGTGCAGGCAGGTGAGTGTACACATACTTGTAAAAGCCAGAGAGAGGTCAATATTCCACATCTTCCTCAGTCTCCTTCTACCTTACTTTTTGAGCCGAGGTCTCTCACTGAACCTGGAGCTCACAGATTGGCTAGACTAGCTGACTAGCAAACTTTGGGTATCCTCCTGTTTCCACCCCCCTGCCTAGAGGACGGATTACATGCACACACTACAACACCTAACTTTTTAAAAAAACATAAAACATAAAACAAAAACAAACAAAACAAACAAAAACATGTGCTGAGGATCCAACTCAGGTCTTCAAACTTGCACAACAAACTTTACCCACTATGCTGGTTGGGTGTTTTTGTTGTTTGTTTGTTTGTTTGTTTGTTTGTTTGTTTGTTTTTGCCAAGTTGACACAAGCTAGAAGAATCTGGAAAGAGGAAACCTCAACTGAGAAAACGCCTCCATCAGTTTGCCCTTGGCTGCTGATCGATGTGGCAGGGCCCGGACCACTGCAGGTGACGCCATCCCCTAGGCAGGTGGGTATGAGTTGTACAGGACAGCAGGCTGAGCAAGCCGTGGAGAGCAAGGCAGTAAGCAGTGTTTCTCCCTGCTTTCTATTTCAGTTTCCCCAAGTTCCAACCCTGCCATCCCTGCTAAAGGATTGTGATTAGGCTGTCCAAACCTAATAAATTACCCTTTCCTCTCCAGTTGTTTTGGATCGATGTTCTAACACAGCACTAGAAGGCACTCTGGATACCCACTGCGCTATCACCCTAGATCCCCAACATTTGCTTTTCATAGGTGCTGAGATGAGTGAGCTCTGAGCAGAATATGAAGAGAGTGGGTTATCCTATACATTCAATCACGTAATCACTCAGCCAACCAGCCTCTGGGAACATCTTCCCCACCAGACACCGGCCGGGGAGCTGCAATCTATTATACAACAGACACCATGTGGGGCAAGCAGGACACTCATCTATGCTGGAGGTGAAGTCAGAGGAGGGCTCTCAGGAGAAAAGCTTCTAACCAGAGACAAGAGGATAACATATACTTAAAAACATTTGAAGCTTTAAAGCTTTACTCTTGAGAGTCAACAGCTAGACATCCAAATGTCCATCAGCCACAGGAGAGGTGACCTGTGACAGTCACATGGAGCTTCACTGCTAGGAAAATGAGCAAGCCTTGCTACAGACGGCTCTCACAAATAGACCCAGTAAACCAAAGAGAGCCAGACACAAAGGGCACGTGCAGAGTAAGTCCACATGTGCAAAACCTGTCTGCAGCATCAGAGGTCAGAGCAATGGGTGCCGTGGGCTTTATAGTGATTGGTTGAAGATCGGAGCAGGGCAAATAGGTGCTGTTTATAAATCTGGACATTAGATACAAGGTGTGTTTACCTTGTAAAAATTTTAAGTTGTATGTTATCGCTTACACCACACACACATCACACACACACACACACACACACACACACACACACACATACATATATATACATATACATACACACACATGCATACATACATACATACATACATACATATTTTCTTTCTAGAATCTTTTTTAGAAAATCTTACAACAAAACAATTTTGAAGACCAGCGATAACCTGGCAAATCTGGGTCAGGCTTGTCCTGGATTCCCTTAGCTCCTGCCCTTCACTGTCTCTCTCCATCTTCACCCTGTATCTGGGACCCTTCCTAATCCCTCATCATACTCTCTCACACACTAAAGCTAACAGGAAAACATCAACTTTATTAATTTATACTAAACTGTCCATGACTAATTCAACAAGATTTCCCTTCCCTGAGGTAGTTCCCTTTTTAATAAAGCAGAATTAATGACTTAAAAGTCATAACCACAAGACAACGTGAGCAGGTAGGAGAGTGGAGAGACACAGCCCTATCCCCACAGGACTCACCTGAGGCCATGAAGATCGAATTTTACACCACCAGCTGCCTCCCTCCCAAGAGAATGGACAGTGCTATCTCAGCTGGAACCTCTGAGAGTGTGGCTTTTGAGACAGGAAGGCAGGCTTTGGGGTGAACCCCAACAGATGACATAAACATTAAAATGTATTAGTGGAGAGGAGAGCAGAGGACAGAGGTTTGGCAAGATATCTCCAGTTCCATCACCAGGGAAGAGACCTCTGACCTCTGCCTATCAATTGACACAGCTGACTTAGTACACCCTGGCTAGCTTATGGTATTTAAAGGGCAGTCCCTGTGAGCCCCCTTCTCATCTGAGCAACTGCAACAGGCTGGTGCAGACTCCATAGCCAAGTCACCCACTAGAGCCTATAGAGACAGAGGAAGAAAAGATGTCTGAGCCACAGCTGGCCCACTCTCTGGTACCCACATATCTTCCTTGTCTTGGAATGGGATAAAGAAGCAGGAAAAGAGACCATGGATGCTCAAGTCCCTGACATCCCTGGTTACCATTCTCCTCACTCCCCTCCATCAAAGCAGAGCTTGGCTGGAGTGAGGCGTGGGTGTTGGCAGCCTGCTTCCATCCAGCAGGACATAGAAGGTTGTTCAAGCTGGCCACCTCTCAGAGGCTGGAAGATCACCTCTTGGTTTGAAAGCTTGTGCTTGTGCTAGGCAGAGATCAGCAGAGAGGAGAGAAAGATGAGGTTCCCTGAAGTTCCCACCAGTCTGCCAGGGTCTCCTCAGAGACAGTGCCGTGGGTATCTGTAGCCAAATTCCACTCCGGCTTCTTTGGTCCCCAAAACCCCTATCAGAAGATTTCTAGCTTCTACTCATAGCACCAAGTATCCTAAAATTCACTCTAAGTACGTCCCCAAAGGAGCAGGGTCTCTCTCAGCAACATCCTGGAGAGGGAAACTGATAGGAGAACCACATAGATCTGGATGTTCTTTCAAGAAAGGCTAGGGCCATGCCCTGCAGACAGAACATGCAGGGTCTCCCCAACATGGGACCCGAAGGGAGCACAGGCCATTTCTGCCTCCACCCATTGAGAAGCACTAGACATAGCAGAAAGGAGAGGCTCTGGAGTAGAGAGAGCTGAGTTGGAATTCCAGCTCTACCTACTACAAGCTGGGGAGCCTTGGGTCAAACCCTGGCATGTCATACCAAATGTACTGGCTGCCACTTTTAATGGCTAGCAATAGAAGGTGCTATGAAATGCAAGATACCAGTGTCCCCTCCTACCATTTATTAAGTGGCTGACAACATGTCCGGAAATGCCTAGCTCTTCTCTCTCTCTCTCTCTCTCTCTCTCTCTCTCTCTCTCTCTCTCTCTCTCTCTCTCTCTCTCTCTCTCTCTCTCTCTGTCTCTCTCTCTCTCTGTCTCTCTCTCTCTCTCACACACACACACACAACATCACACACATGCACACACACATAGCAGTGGGGGCTCACTTCAGAGATGAAGTTCAGAGGGGTACACCAACTATCTCCACAGCTTAAGGAGGGGCCAAGGTGCAAATGCATATTTTCTCACTGTTATGACATAGATCTTCACTGTCCCCCACAAAAGTCCTCATACCACGGCCTTGCTCGCCATCCAGCAGTGCTCTTGTGTAGTGATAGAGCATCCAGGAGGGGAAGTGGAGTCTAGTGGGGGGAACTTAGGTCTTTGTTGCCCGCCTGTTCTACAGCCATTTCCTCCGAACTGAAGAAAAGAGGAAGCCTCCTAAGACTCAGGAAACTGGAAACTCACGAGGGCCAGGAAGCTCTGGCAATGTCCATGGTTCAGAGGCCCACGGTAACAACTGCTGGAAAGAGGACTGACAGGCAGAGCTGTCTGAAGATTGGGAAGGGGGCTTTCAGGGTACAGCTTTTGTGGAGGTGTCACCCATGCTGAAGAAGACTTTTCAGTGACCCGGCTGTCTTTGGCCCACCCATGGTCCTGGAAATAATCCCAGAAAACTCGCCAGTTCACTGAACTAGACTGAGGCGAGATCCTTTCTCTCCAAGCTCAGTGTTTTCTCTGAAGTAAAACGGCACACGTTGGTGTCTCTCCAAGAAAAACTTCCTTGATGGTGCTCAGGAAGGGGCTCTTGGGGCCCTAGCTCCTCAGGCTCCCCACTGTCATGAGGACATCATCTCTCTTTACTCCCCTGCTCGCTCTCCTCCATGACGTTCTGCCTCCCAACAGGCCCCAGAGCAACAGCCAGTCAGCATCCATGAAGCCATGACCCTGAACCTCGAGCAGAAATAGCACCTTCAAGTTGCTTTCCTTGACTGTTTTCTCAAAGGGACAGAAAGCTACCTCCAGCTTCTGCATAGCAGACCAAATGCACTGCCCCACCCTGACACCCCCATGCTCACAGATCTTCCATTAGCAAAAGCAAAAGAGGTAGGCAGTGTGACCTTTCAGACACCCTGGCAAGTGCTCTTTCAAAGCCCCTCCGTACCCAGACATGCTCTCCTGCCCACAACCACTTCCTCCCAGCCAACAGCCACAGTGGCAGCATGGAGAGAAACAGCCTCTCGGCCCCTTCCCTGCTCGTGCTGACAGCGGCACACAGCCTTCCTCACCTTGGCCATATATCACTTTCATTTCCCTCTTTCCTTAGAAGGGACAAATCGGTGCAGTTTTAATGTCAGAATTTATCTTTATTAATAGCAGTAATAGTTAAGAGCTTCTAGGCCCCCTAACTGAACACCACTGGTGGCAGGCGCCGAAGCCTCGCAAAGGACAGTCACATACTTGAAGCATCTAAGCCATCGAGCTAAGGGCCATGCACAGAAGCACACACATGCTCACATGTCCTGCAGGGTACCACACACCTGGAAGAAGACAGTGTCTGCAAGGAGCCTCCCTCAAGCAGGAGCCTGTCTCTCTCCTCCCACTGCAGAAAGGCTCGGGTCCCTAAAGGCTAGACGTCTCATGAGGCCTGGTCACAGTCTAGCCGGTATGTCTGATTTAGAGAGTGGTAAATGCTTGACATGGCTTCAAATATTTAAGTACTTTAAATATGTGATCATGATAATTACCTGGCTGATGGCACTTCATTCTAAATGAAACTCAAAGCTGAGGAGACGCTGACGTCATCGGCTCTGAAAATACTGCACTCTCGTTTGACTCTAATCTTCCCCCATTACACTGCTGGCCCTGGGGGGGGGGGGTAGCTCCCACCCAAAAAAAGGAAATGGATTTAGGGTCTGATGGCCAAGGTGCCACATCTGATCGTGACTGTGGAAGAGTAACGAGAAAGTAGGCATTCAGTTCACAGCATAGCTGGGGTGAAAAGGAAACGGGGTGCAGCAACAGGCACCATCACCAACAGAACTATCACCAAATCCCATGGAGGCAACCTTGGCAGTTGATGGCATACTCTGACCCCACCCCCACTCCAGGGTCAGCACACAGGAGGGGTGTGCCTAGGGGCCTTGGAGAAGTCTGATCCCACACAGGAGGGGTGTGCCTGGGTGATCAGCCTCTCCAGAAGGCTGACTCCTGCCAAATGCAGAGGCATCTTGGGTGTGGGCCTGGGGTAGGAAGCTTTGCAGCCACCTCAGAACTATATCTCAGCTCAGGGATGCTCCTCCACCCCAAGGCCAGGACACACTGAGTCCTATAACCTGAGTGTTATTCAGGTAAAAAAAAAAAAAAAAAAACAAGAGGACAGGTGGGAGGGTGCAAGGGGAGGGAGTGACAGGGGACAACTGGAACAACATCAACACCATCATTTTGCACAGCTTGAGCTAACCAGGATATAGGACCAACCAGCATAGCAAGGCCCTAAGAGCTCTCACTGTGGAGCTTTGAGTGGTCTTACATTCCAACAATGGCCTGCTTTTGCTTAAGATGTGGGAGGTGGAGGGGAGAGAGGGAGGGGAGGGAAGGAGAAATCATTCAGGTGCATGCTTTGGGCTGGCTCCTCACCCATTATCTCAGCCCTTATACAAGCATGGCATGGGGGCCTTCATGGGAACTACTGTAGCAAGGTGCCACAGACTGGCAGCAGAAGTGCCGGCATGTTAAGGGTCTGGCAAACACCTCTTCCGCTTGCAGGTAGCTGGCTGCCTTCTACGCAAATGTTCACATGGTAAAGGGATTAAGCAAGCTTTGAAAGGTGTCTTTCTTAAGGACACCAGTCCTTTGGGTGACCAGATTCCATACTGGTGACATGACCATAACCCCTAAAGCCCTCACCACCCAGTACCTCCACTTTAAGGTTAGGATATCAACATGGATTTTGAGGGGACACACCCATCAACAGGCATTGCCATTATCATCAATCATTCTAGGTGAGATGCATAGAGACCTTAGGAGCTTGACAATAACACCCAGCAGTGCTGAAGTCCGTGACTCCACCCGATCCCAAAGTCCGTGTTCTCACTCTGTATCCCACCATTCTCCATGACTGGGGTCCAGGCATGTGAAATCCCATGGGCACCTTTACATGCCCAGCACTAACTGAGGAGCTCTGTGGGGAAAGGCAGCATAAGACACGACCCCAGTCTCAAACAGCTTCCAGTCGCATCTAATAGCAAGCCCCGTATTGATGAGGCCATCATAATCATAGTATCGGTCCTGATACTGGGAGTTCAAGGACAGACTCACGGCCAGGAAGACGCCCCTGAGAGGCTCCTCATCTCTGATGAACATTTGCAGCTTTTGCCACTGGACTTACCAAGCCTACCACATATAGCTCTCATCCATCCCAACTTGGAGGATGGCCCCAGAGGATGCTCTAAGTAGTCTGGGCACTGACAAACATCTGACAGTCAAACCTGTCACCCAAAGTGAGGCCCACAGAAACAGTACTCACATTGCTAGAAATTTCTGAAAGCCATAGACCCTCAGGCCCCTCCCCAGTCCCTGATGAGTGAGGACCACAAAGACCTCATGTGATTCATATACACAGTCTCCAACAAGGAGGCCCAGGCTCCAACAAGGTCAGAAACAGATGGGAAGGTAGAATAATAGCAATGACGAATCCAGTGGACACAAACAAAACACTTGCATGTGTCCCTGAGGTGGCCACTCATGAGTGCTTTATAAGCATCACTTTAAACCCTCACAGTAGCCCCGGGGCAGGCCGCCAGGGTCAGTCTCACGCTGCACCTGACAACTGAGCTGGAGAGCCATTACCCAGTCTGTAAGTGACAGAAACAGAACCCAGGCCCAGAGCTGTCAGAGCCATAAAGCCTGCACACGTCTCGCCTTAGCAGATAGAGCGTTCCACCAAGAATGCAGAGGTGGCTGAGACGCACTTCCTCATAGTACAAATGAAGAAACGACTTCGCCCGAGACCTCCAGGCCAGGATCCCCGAACCTGGGACTGCATACTTTCTAGTATAGTAAGTTGTCTTTCACTGGGGCCCAACAGTTTTACGCAAAAGAGGCAAAAGAAATGATTTTTTTAAAAAAAGGTAAAATAAATTTTCAATCAACTGTCCATTCGATATAGTAATTTTATTAATTTGTAGAGATTTTCACACGTGCATACAATATATAGTGGTCATGTCTGCCCCCTATGCCTCCTCCTAACTCCTCCAAGGTTGACTCCCAGCTCTCTCTTAACTTTAAAAAAATAACCCACTGGGTTAAATTTGCTCTGCCCGTATACACACGAGTGTGGAGCCATCCAATGGAAAATGGTTGACCTACTAGGTGCTACACCCTTGAGGGGGGGAACCTCCTTCCCCCAAAGGCCATCCCCTGCTCACAGCTCCTCATCTGAGCCCCCTCCCTTCCCCATTTTGTGTTCCAAACAATATGGATGTGTAGACTGCCATGTCTCTCCTTACCTAAGAGCTCCTGATACAGGGTCCCAGACTCCCGGAGCACAGCTGGAGTGCTGAGAAGAGGAACGAGCCTGCCCTTAGGACTTCACTTCTTCCTGGCAGAGCGACAGTCACTGGAGCTGGCTGCCAGCTCTAAACTCTTTGCAGAAGGGCTAATGGTGCTCCACCTGCCTGCCTGCTTTTTCTTCCCAGAAGGCCACCAGGAGACCTCCTCATCCCCCAGAGAGATGCTCATCCAATGCTCTGCAGGCCTGTTTCAATCTATTTCAGAAATATCCCCACAAAGCCACACAGCCTTTCCATCAGAGTGGAAGTGCAGGACCCTGGAGGATGGCTTGACGTTCCCGAGGGCTTTAGCTCCAGCACACACTTTAGGACTTTCTGCCTTATTCTGAAGACCAGAGATGAGTGGGAGCTGAGGGCCTAAAAAGCACAGGGCAGAGAGGACCTGCAACTCAAGGCCTGACAGAAACCACAGGAAACACTCCCTGCCTCCTGCACCTTTACTGGGGGCTCAGTTGGCCAGGTGATGCTCATCTCTGGTCTGAAGCCTGTGCATAGGGGCTTTGCTGGTCCAGCTGCAGGCTCGGTATCGGATTAGTGATGGACAGCCGGGACGAGGCCTATACCATGGTGCAGACAAAATGTCAGGCTCCTGAGGGGATGAGCAGACACTGTTTCAGAAGGCAAGGTACCCCCTCTCCTAGCAAAAGGCCAGCTCCCTAGTCGCCCAGCATGGGGAGAGCCACAAGGCAAAGATGGTAGAAGCTGTCAATATGAACAACAGCAGGCCTGGCAGGGGCACTTTCTGCCTCAGAAGACAATTGGAATGGAACAGGAGGGAAGCTGAGTTTAATTCACACCTGCCTGAGGGGCAGTGACTGGCTCAGCTTGGGAACCGGGGATTGGCTAGAAGCCTGAGCCTATAGCCAGGTGTACAGGGACAGAGCTTCAGGTCATTTCTGGGCAGAGGGCATAGAGCTTAGCAGCAGGAGGAGCCTCAGGGGACAGCCCAAAAGTGGGGACAACAGTGCCATATCAGGAATATGCCTGTGTTCCAAAGAACATGACCCTACAAGGTTCTTATTCGTTTCGTTTAAGATCCTCTGTCTTTCAAAGTACGAACAGGAAGGTGATCTGTCCAAAGCCACGTGGGTCTTCAGTAGTACAGCGGGATTCAAGGCCAGATCACAGCCACCCCTGTGCACACTGCTCCTCTTCACTCCATTATCAAAGGACTCACCCTCCAGTGCCTCCAACTCCTGGCCGCTTCTTCCAGGAGGCCCTCCTGGATTGAGCTGACTTCACCACATTCATCCCAAGCCTGAGCTGCTAGGCTAGTTATGGCTGCTTCTCCTGCCTCAGCGCTGTAGGCGCCTCCTACCTAACTAGACAGCAAGTCCCTCAGAGGACAGTAAACATGAGTACTCACCACTCTTAGCATTATAGCATAAGGTATAGCCGGCTTGGAAGAGCAGGAGGGACAAAGGGTACCCGTTCCTGGGACGCTCTTTCCTTCTTATGCATTTTTCATGGTACAGAGGAAGACATGGAGAATTGAGCAAGAGTTTCTCCCCTTGCTTGAGAAGTCCCTCTAACTCACAGCCCTCCACCAGGGTTCAGGCTACAGGATCAAGGATGCCAAAGAACTTGCTCTCTTTGGGCCCTTTGGAACACGTCTCCACTCTCTTTCTCAATCCATCAGAGAAGCAGAGCAGGACCTCCCCCTGCCCCCAAGCACTACCCCAAATACAGTCAACAGACTGTGGTTGCCATGGTGATCCTTGTACTTTATAAGTCCCTCTCTGCCTGTGGCACTCGTGTCAGGGGGAATCATGGGAGACTGGCCCTGACTTCAGGAGACCTACAACGCCAAAGCATCGTAGGCTATTCAGCCAATGGGGCTGAGCGGATCAAGAGGCACATCCCTCGACACATCCTAGAGTAAGGTGGGCTCTACACAGTGAGTAATTCTGAGAGAGTGGATTCCTGGGCGAGCTGGCTAGTTTTATGCCAACTTGACCCAAACTATAGTCATCTGAGAGGAGGGGGTCTCAACTCAGAAACTGTCTCTACAATACATGTAAGCCAGATAAACATTTCCATCCCTGAGAAGCTTTGGTCATAGGCTTTCATCAGAGCAACAGTAGCCCTAAGACACCTGCGGCACCTGAGGCTGTCTAAATAGATAAATGAAGGAAGGGACCGGAGAGATGGCTCAGCAGTTACTAGTACTGGCTGTTCTTCCAAAGCACCTAGTTCAATTCCCAGCACCCACATAGTATCTCACAACCATAGTCTGTAACTCCAGTTCCAGGAGATATGATGGCCTCTTCAGGCAGCAGACACACATGTGATTCCCTCCACGCAGATGACTATCAAGCTCCTGTCAAGATGGCATGAAACTCGCCAGCATACCACCTAGTCTACGTGTGCTACATAGCTGAAGATGTCCTTGAACTTCGGATCCTTCTACCTCTCTCAAATTCTAGGATTACAGGCATACACCAACACATCCTGTTTAAGACATACATGCAGGCCAAACATCCATATGCAAAAAATCATAATAATAATTTGGCGAATAAAAAAATATACAAATAATTTCATGCTAGAAGAGAGGAGCATGCTGTCAGATGGGGAAAATCCCTCCCTGCTTGGCAGCTCGGGCGCTCCTGGTGAGAGTGTGCATCTGTCCTCTGGCCTGAGTGCACAGCTCCTGCCTGCCTGCCTGACTGGCTCAGGAGACCTGTGATCCTGAGGCCACAATGGCAGTAGCTGTGCAGTTTTGTTGTTTTGTTTATTTACTTGTTTTTCGAGAGACAGGGCTTCACTGTGTAGCCCTGGCTATCTTGGAACTGGTTCTAGAGACTAGCCTCGAACTCATGGAGATCTGCCTGCCTCTGCCTCCCAAGCACTGGGATTAGAGATGCACCACCACCCAGCTCCCAGCCATTAGTAATATGATACCTATTGTCTGCAAATCCTTGGGGACTTGCAGGCTACTGACTCAGCGGGATGATGAACTGGGCCACCCCAAAAGCATGCCCCAGGAGCCCCCAAGACAGAGGTTGTGGGCATTTCCTCTAGGCTCAGTCCCACAGTTACCTGGCAACAACCAGTGTGTCCAACTCACTATAAAAGGTGCTGCAAGCCCCCTCCTCGCTCTCTTGTTCTCTTCTCCTCTTCCTCTTGCTCCCTTACCCTCTTCCCCTTTTCTCCCCAATCCCCTCCCCCTCTCTCCACATGCTCATAGCCAACCTCTCCTCCTCTTCTTCCTCCTCCTCCTCTTCTTCTTCTTTCTCTCTCCTCTCTCTCTCTCTCTCTCTCTCTCTCTCTCTCTCTCTCCCCCTTTCTCTGTCTCTACTATCCCCTCAACTACCCTCCCTATGCCCTAAATAAACTCTATTCTCTACTATGCCATCATGTAGTTGGTCCCTCAGGGAGAAGGGATGCCTCAGCATGGACCGGCAGAGGCACCCCCTTCCCCCCACACCATACTGCGCCTCCTCCAAAAATATCCTTGGCTTTTCTTTCCTTTTTATAAAACACAACAGAGGTGTCATGACAAAGCCAGGCCTGCCCACTAGCTGCCTACTGTCTCCCAAGCACCAGTGCCCAATGCCCCGGTTTTGGTCTAGGATCAGCTGGCTTCAGGTCATGTCAAGCTACATTTCTTGAGGGAAGACCATGTGACTACTATTTCAGCTATTTGTCCAGGCAAGTCCTGGCTACGTGACTTTACCACCCTTCTCTTCACAGGCCTCCAAGGAAGGCTGGGCTGAAGATCCAGCAAGAGAAGTTCTAGATGATCTGAGTTCAGAGCTAAGAACAAGCAGCCTCATGGGAGGATACAAGTTGGTCCAGATGGATGGAAAGAACTCTGTCCTGGTGATCCCTGGAAAGAATCTGAAACTAAAAGGGCAGAAGTGAGGAGCCTAGTGGCAAGGAACGTGTCAGAGGAAGGGCAACACAGCACAAAGCCTACAGCCACCCACAGTGTGGCCCTGGAACAGCACAACCTCTTTAGTGGTCTCCTGTGAGGGCGAGGAAAAATCCATTCTCTTCTTTCTAAGGAAGTGTTAGCGCCACATTAATTAAAACAGGGCAGTGGGAAGGCTCACTGGCTAAGAGCACTTGCTGCGCAATCATGGGGATCTGAGTTCAAGTCCCAGCACACACATGAAAAAGTCATGTATGGCCATGAAGTCCTGTAAGCCTAGCACTGTGGGGGTTGGAGGGAGGAGGGTGGCTGGGGCTTTTGGCTGCAAACCTAGCTCCTAGTTCAGGAAAACCTGTCTCAAGGAAGTGAGGCAGGCATTGACAGAGCAGGACACCCAACATCCTCTCCTGGCCTCCACACACATTTGCACATACGCCCCCCCACCCCACCCCCACACACACAAAGAAAGAGGACTCACGTAACATTTCAAGTTCTTGCTAGTATCTAATCTTAAGTAATGTCAGCTCGATTCCTGCTTCCCCGGGGCTTGCTCCTCAGGCTGACACAGCTTTTCCTCATCTGTCACCAGCACACAGGAGAGTGGGCAGGGAACTGAAGTTCCCCTTTCCTGGGCTGCTGGTGGCCCTCTGCATCAGTAGCAGATGTAAGAACCCACAGAGATACACATATATAATTTTATGTGGTCACCCAAATGAGATCTTTTAAAAAACATCTTTTGGGGGAGGGGGGAGTGCACTTTGAAATAATTAAAGTCTTCCATCAAATTATCCTGGCGATCTCTTTCCATGAAAAGCCTTTAATTTTGTTCTCCTTAATGTAATTCCATCCCGGCAGATGAACTTCGCCTTTTCCATTTCTTCAAATACTGTGTCAGGGCCTTTCATCAGTGGAGGGAGCAGAACAGAAAAAGGACTGGGGACGGGGCCAGGCAGGACCACAATCCTGGCCTCTCCACACCCATCCTCACAGTCTCTGCACACAAGGCACGAATCTACCCTCTAACATATCACTTCCACCTGGGAAGACTGATTCACCCATCTTCCCGCCCACCAGTGCTCTGCTCCCACCATGTCTCTGGCTCTCTGCTTGGAACAGAGAGAAGATTGAAATACACAAGCCAGCTCTGACTTCTGTCCACTGAAACCCAGACCAAAATGTTCCCTGTTCTAGGCAGATGGAGCTGTCCCTACCCAAAAGGACAGAAAGATCTAGAGAGAAATTGCAGCAGAAGAGCTGACAAATTACAATTTGGATGTTAGTAATAAAAGCAATGACACTCGTTAGCGTAGGGTAAGCCAGGCCTGGAGGCACATATCTGTGACTCTCAGGAAGGAGGGTCAGGACTTCAAGGCTAGTCTTGGCTACATGGTGAGTTCATGGCCAGCCTGGGATATATGAGACCAATCTCTATTGCTACTGGCACTCCTTTCCTATGCATAGCCCCACCCCCATTGGCACCCTAGTTCCGTGATCTTTCTAGGATGAGCAAGTAGCCCAGCTGCATACCCAGCTTTAGCGCTTCTCAAGGAATCCCTCCTTCCCAGCTGCCTTAAATAATCATGACGGGAAGCCAACATGAATTTTCACATATTCTGTTTAGTTCCAGTGAGGCCTTGCGATTGCTAATCTTTTAATAACAGGCATGTTTCGTTTATCCTAGTTCTCTCTTCGGTTCCCATCACTGCTGATCCCCCCCCTCAAGTGAGCAGAGACGTGACCCTAGCTGTATCCAGCCCCATCCTCCACCCTTACCACATGGCTATCAGGTGAGAGAGGCTGGCTATGCCTCCTCAGAGCTGTTTCCTGACCGGGAAGGAAGAAGAGTAGGAGACTAGCCAGATAAGAGACCGGAGGACAGAGAACAGTTTCTGGGGTGCTCCAGAAAAATGCAAACGAGGCTGGAGGAGGAAGAGATGGAAGAGTCTGCGTTGCAATAATGTCCTACAAAGGACTTCTGCCAGGTAGCCTTCCTCCCTCTGAGCAAGCCCACACCTGAGAGGTGCTAAGAGAACAAAAGATTATGAAAATTGAGGGGGCAGGACCAGCCCTCTGGGAGTACCTGCGGCTACCCAGAGACCAAGAAGAGGATGAAATGCACGAGGAGGCCCCACAGACAGCCTGGGCCAGGACCCTGGACCTCCGCATCTGCTGAAAGGTGAGGGGCTGTAATGAAGGTACAATACCGCCCCTGAATTGTTACCCCTACAAGTTCCACCTTGAGGGTCATAGGAATGATTGAGCCACCAGTGTGTGGCTCGCTGCTGGTGCTGGCCCTTGAAATCTCCTATCTCTGAAGCCCTTGACAAGAGGCTGAGGCGAAGCCTTGAGAAGGTGTTTGGATTGCCCTGTGATCACTGCAATAACAATTTAATCATTTAAAACGCTGTCTTCTGTTGCTCTAATGAAGAGAGAGGCTCTTTTCCATATTGTTTGTGCCATCTGTGAGCAATTTCCACATTAGCCTCTTAGAACGGGAAAGCAGAAGCCAGGCTGTGATGGAGAGAGGAGGGGCGGGGGGGGGGGGGGGGAGAAAGGGGCCCAGAGGAGTCATGCAGGCTGAGGGGGCGGGGCTGGAAGGGTCACTGGCGGAATGGAGGTAGGAATGTCCCATCCTGGGTCAGGGAAGAGCTGACGGGTGGATGCTGGCCCTCTCTCTGGGACGCTTCACTTTCTAAAGCAAACGAAGCTCCGAACTTGTAAAGAAGACAAAGAAAAGCAAATCTCCTAGCACCAAGCTTCTCAAACTGTGGGTCACAGGAACCAAGAGGGCAACTGATTGCCTGAACAGGATTGTCATTGTCATGACGAGTGCACACTGCAGAGACAACTGTCAGGAATAAGGATTCACTGTGGCTCACAGGTGCGTAGTGTTCACAGTCCCCGGCTCCCTGACACTACTGTCTGAGATGTGCAGCAAAGTTAGACATGTCATGAAGGAAAGAGTGGGCAGAGAACTGGGCACCTCATAGTGGCCAGAACCAGGAAGGAGGAACTAGAAAAGGCCAGGCCAAGATATATCCTTCCAAGGCATGCCCCAGGAATTCACGTCCTCCAGCCTTTTGCTCCACAGTTCTTTCATCTCCCAGAAGTCTATTCACATTTTTAATCTATCAGTGGATCAAACCATTGATTAGGTCCCAGCCTTTGTGATCTAGTGATCTACGGGAACGCCTTCACAGACACGCCCAGAAGTCTCCTAGGTGCCTCTGGATCTACCTAAGCTGTCAATCACGATAAACCACTGCAATTATAATCAGCATTTTTTTTTTCATCAAGGAAATAGAAAAGAAAGAAAATTAAGAGAGATCTGCCCCTCCCCCAGAGATTTCAGAGGGACTGAAAGAATTTCCACATTAGGGGCAAGAAATAAACAAAGTTGGCCAATGATGCTCTCGAGCTCAGGGATCATGTCCAGGGGTCAGGAGAACTGGCTCCAGGAGGGGCCCGATGGTGAGTGGTATGGCTACTTGGGCAGAACTAAGTACACAGTAAAGATAAGAGGTTTGTGAGTCCGTAAGTATAGGGGGTTAAAGGGTGCCAGTCTCTAAATGACAGATCAGCAACCTCAGCCTCAGAACTGTGAACAGACAAAGACATGCTTAAGTCAAGGACCTAGGACCCTAGGACCTGCCTCCTGGACTATCAGGCAGGTCCTAAATGCAGGGGCATGTATCCTCATGATAGACACAAAGGAGAGGAGGGAACAGTGTGCCCACAAAGGCAAAGGTTGGAGACACACAGCCACAAGCCAACGATGGCCTAAAGCCACAAGAAGCTGGTCCAGGCACAAAACTGATTCTCACTGAAGGCTTGACAGAGCACACAGCCCTGCTGACACCTTGATGGGCACAGACCGCTGGGGCACAGACCGCTGAGAGAGTTAATTTCTACTATTTTAAGCTGCTCAGTTCGTTCTCACTTGTTACAGCAGCCACATGAAACTAATAGAATAATGAGAAGAAAGAAAGGTAAGTAACGAGGAAATGAGGGGCAACCCAGGCATAGAACACAAGGCAGTCATTCCATCTGCGACGCACGCACAGGCTACGTGGGCAGTCTGGGCTGAGCTTGGACATATACTTACTCCTGAGTCACAGCCAACAAAGTTGTCAAGGAGGGCCCAGCATTCAAGGGCTTGGCATTTTAGTCCTGCAGAGACCGGTATCATCTCATTTCTGCCCCATCACAGGCTGTGTGACCTGAGGCAGGTCACCCTCTCTAAGCTTCCTAACTTGGATGACCTGATAGCCAGTGTGACAAAGACAGCCAATAATTCTCGAGGCTACTGGGAAGGGGGAAGGTAAGATAACCCACTCGCCACACTGCCTGGTACGCTGTAGCCTCTGTGAACAGCAGCAACAGTGTGCATTCTAGTTATGAGGGATGAGAACAAACATACACAGAGACCAGCCTGAGATATACTCCTTCCACTGTGAATAATTACAAGGTCCCTTTGCCTTACCACTCCTGCTGGAAAACCTGCGTAGACTTTGGACTGTTGAGACCAGGCTATGGCCTGCCCTAAGTGACTTCATACTGAATAAAACAGTGGATTTCCAGGCTAAATCTTGCCCTCACAGACTCCACTTCACACACAGCTTTTGCCTCCATTTGCTCTGTAAACACAGAAGACCGATCCTGGACCTTGCTGAGCATATAAACGCCACTGCCAGTCCGCACCACCCAGGAGGCGCACATGGGCAAATAACTTCGCAACTTCACTGAAACGTCTCTAATGCTTTGCTGCCATTCAGCAACCTACATATGTACATATAGAGATATAGATTTACTGTGTGACATGTGATCTGAGAGTTGACATTAGTAGTTAAGATGGGAATAAAAGAGCCTGTCTGCCTCAGCCAGCGATCAAGGAAATCAGGGAGACTTGGCAAATTGCTGCTATCAAAGCTGACATAGCTTGTGAATTTATCGTTATTCAATAAATTCTGACATTGTGGAAAGACTCGAGCATGTCCACTTATGTTTCTTACCTAGCATGCTCGTGACGCTTATATATCAGAACTGACTAAATCCACATGATTATGTGTCCCCATTTTAATAGGGAAATAAACACTTAAAGTATTAGGTTCAAGTGCTGTGGTTTGGATAATGTCCCCTAAAGGTCCCTGTGTTGATGCCATAGTCCTGACCTGTGGTTCCACTGGCAGGTGCTAAAACCTTAAACAGGTGGGTTCCACTGAAAGGTGCCCCAGTCTCAGGGGCAAGCCTTTGAAGGGGTTTTTTGAAACCCTAGCCACTTTACTTCTGCTTCTTCAAGCCCCACCAAGAGATGAATACCTTTTCTTCTACTCAGTCCTGCCATCAGATGCCACCAAAGCTAATTGTTCATGTACTGAAACCTTTAAGAGCACAAGCCAAGATAAACCTTTACTTTTTACAAATTTGTCACCTCAGATATTTTGTTACAATAACAGAAATCTGACTTGTACCAGCAAGCTCGTGCCACAAATGGCAGAGGCAGGACTGGAATCCAGTCATGAGCAAAGTGGAGTGAGCTCTAACTCTTCACAGCCTGTTCCGTAGAGGTTGTGACCACTACTCCACCTGGCTTCCTGATCATTCAACCCGTATCCCAACACCAGGAAGTGTTTCATATGTCCCTAAATACCATGCCCACTGGCCGTCAAGGAGGGGTATTCTGTGTCGGTGTGCTTTCTGTGCACCGAACAATCTTACCACACTCTATGATTACCTGTTCAAATGATTCCAATATTTCTTCCTGACAGCTCTAAGTACCCAATCCCCTGAGAGCCTGCAGAGCTCCATGAAATCAGCCGACCCCAGGCAAGAAATCGGAGCGCACAGGATAGGCTTAGCTTGAGGGGAAGGCCCTTGGGATGACCCCCAACCTTCCAGACTCAAGCCTCCTTCCAGTAGCTCTCCTGGCCTTGCTATAACCCAGAGTGACTATGTCCTCTAGCAACCAGATAGGGGGACTTTGGGCATGAGGTTTGTATCCCAGCCAGAGAATTCAGCCCAGCTGCAGAAGAGGCAGGACACAGGTAGGTAAACCCTTGTTCTCAGTGCTGAACCACCCAGCCCTGAAGATGAACAGCTGATGGGGACTCAGGCCTTGGAGTTGGTGGATGTGGGCTGAAAGGAAAGCATCTCCACTCTCTGGCTATATGATCCCAGGACAAATGGCGATGCTCTGAGCCTTGTCAAGAAAAAGAAACCATGATGTTGGCTTTTAACACATCAGGGTGGGGCTTGAACTGGATCTAACTGTGAAGGACTCTGCACAGGGTCTGGTATATCACCTATGTCCAAGAAGCAGTACTTAGAAGTAACAGAGGTGACAAATGCAGTCATGAAGCCATGTTCCCTGAAACAGTGAGAATTCAATAGATATTTATCAAAAAAATTAAACCAAGAATCTTCCACAGGGCTGTGCACATCTTCATTAAAAACTTGCCCATGAACGAATTGTTAGCGTCTTGGTCACCTTTCATTGACAGTTGTTATGAAGTACCTACTCTGTGCCAGAGATGAGTGAGACACTGAAGACACAAAGAAAAACAAGACACAGGCTGTTCTCCATGCTTAATGGCAGCCTTTTAGAAAGGCCAAGAGACCACTGTTGAGAGTCTTACTGAAGTTTATAGATGCTGCCCCAGAAAACAAACAAACAAACAAACAAACAAACAAAAACTTATCACTATAAATATGCCCACATCGGAACCTAGAGCTGAGAATTCTTTGTTGTGGTAGGATCTGGAAAGAACCAGTATGAAATGCGCATGCGAAACTCTTAACATGGTTCGTAGCACACAGGAAACTGTTGATAAATGTGCATCTATCATTAATAAGCCATGTCACACTGCCAGTCTCCTGCAGAAGTAAAGCTGGCAGAGATCCTTCTAGAACCCCGAGGGCAGTCATCGTATTCTGTTACATTCTACAAGAAACATGCTCACCCCAGACTAGACAAGCAGGTGTGGCCTGGAGGTAGGCTCGGAGAGGACAAGAGAGGCCAGGGCCCTTCCACACTACTCACACACAGTGATGGCGTTCCGATGTGGACCCGGAGGCTCATCGTGGACCCCAAATTACCACTTACCCTAGCATCCTCACCTCAAGCCTGCTTTTAGGGCTCATGGTTAGCATGGAATGTAGAACAGACACACAAGAGCCCTTTCCTAAGCACAATGGAGACACTGGGGATGCAGAGGCAACCGACCAGGACATAGGCACAGCCTGCTCGTTGCCAGAAGCCAGGGACAGGAAGAGAGGGTGATTGACAACTTTAGGTTCCTGGGAGAGAACAGACTGCACTCGGAAGAGGGGCACAGAACATAATATCTCCCGGTTCACAGCTTCCCCCAATCCAAAGTTGTGGGCAGCTGGCAATCTGGCTGAAAAGATTAGTTTTCAGCCAGACCAGTTTCAATGGTCCAGGCACCCTGAGACAGTGAGCAGGTTAGAGGGCACAGTGTACGTCACCTGACCATGGGCTGCAAAGTCCTCCCCTTGGACCACACAAGTGCCCCTTCAGAGCTCAAGGGCTTCCTGCCCCAGCTGCTGGGTTAACGCCACATAGGTTCCCAGCATTCCTGGGACAGAAATACATAGACTGTCTCCTCTATGTGCCATCTGATTCAGAGATACATATCAGTCATTCTTTGTATGCTTAAGGCCAGCATAAGCCATGTGCACAAGTACACACACACACACACACACACACACACACACACACACATCTACACACGCACTGTATATATGCTGCTCCACACTCCTAGTCAATTTTCTCTGTGCTACTTGGCTTGCAGATCACAGCCGTACATCCACCCTACACAGATTAATGACTTCCACACCTTTGTGGAGCATTGTGTCTTCAAAAGCTCACCAACATCAGCCAACCACATGGACAGTGATGCCCTTTCCCTCGGCTGAAGTATGTGGAATTCCCAAGACATAGGTTCTAGTCCCAGCTGAGAGCTGTGTTTCCCTGGACATGAGACAAAGGTAAGAACTGTGATGCCCCCACAGGAAAGAAAAAGACACAGTGAATGCTACTCACCCATGGTCAGCAAGCATGAGGATGAATTCAGGGGGAACCTGAAGTCCCTCTAATTCCAAAACTGGACTCTCTTAGTTCCACTACACACACACACACACACACACACACACACACACACACACACACACTTCACTGTTTCAACAGTCCAAGATCCCACTACAGGCACCAGCTCCCGTGGCCACCATACCTGCTGATCCCTGCCTCCTACTGCTCACACACAGCTCGCCTCTTACCAGGAAGGTGGTTGGCTAAAAATGTTTCTCTCATGTGAGCACTCCAGTCCACATCACGTGCATCTTTCCTTTATCCAATCCCCTCGTCTCTTGTACTGTGTTCCCTGTCTTGCAAAGAACTCTGCACCCTTACAGCTGGTGGAAGCTTGGAGCTCTGCTGTGTTTTATCCAAGAATGAGCAGGGACCTCCCTCTCTTTCTGTCACAGGCAAAGCCTCAAAGCCAGCTACTGTCCACCACAAGGCAACGCAAAATTAATCAAGTCATTAATGAGGGCTACATTTACAACTTCAATTGTCAAGTCTAATAATTCCCTTTAACTGAGATCTTTTGCCTTCATTAAAGTAATCAGTGCCTGTCAGGGAATGATCAGAAAAACAAGATTTCCCCTTGTGGAATCCTACACGCTATGCATTTCATCATGGGGAATCAGGCTCAGTCAATCCTTTCAATATTGCCACCCCTCAACAAGGCTAATAAGTCTTTTTGTTCTTCAGAAATCTTAATAAGATTTTTTTAAAAAACTTGAGGCACTCAATCGGAAATTAATTAATCATTAAAACATTATTTGCCCAACACCATGAGGACCCAGAAACATTTAATAAAATCTTTGTTTTCATGAAACCTAACATTATCAGAAAATTCAACCTAGTGCGGAGATACCAGCCCAGTAGGTTTCTATTCTACAAATATAATAATAAGCCATTAATTCATTCAACAAAATGCCACTTAGACTCTATTGAAGTATACTGTGCATAGATATTACCCATTACCTAGTTCATAGTTAGTAAGTTAGTGTCCTGGTTAGAACTACTAACTACTATTGCTCTGATGAAACACCATAACCAAAGCAACTTGGGGGAGGGGGGCTGGAGAGATGGCTCAGCTATTAAGAGCACTGATTAGTCTTCCAAAGGTCCTGAGTTCAAATCCCAGCAACCACATGGTGCCTCACAACCACCCATAATGAGATCAGATGCTCTCTTCTGAGGTGTCTGAAGACAGCAACAGTGTACTTATCTATAATAATAAATAAATCTTTAGGCTGCAGTGAACAGGGTTGACCAGAGTGAACAGAGGTCCGGAATTCAATTCCCAACAACCACATGAAGGCTTACAACCATCTGTACAGCTACAGTGTACTCATATACATAAAATAAATAAATAAAATCTTAAATGAAATCTTAGGGAAAAAAAGGCAACTTGGGGAAGAAGGGGTTTATTTGGCTTACATTTCCACATCACAGTCATCATTGAAGGAAGTCAAGACAGAAACTCAAACAGGGCAGGAACCTGGAGGCAGGAGTTGATGTAGACGTCATAGAGGAGTGCTGCTTGCAGGCTTGCTCCTCATGGCTTGCTCAGCCTGCTTTCTTATAGAACCCCAGGACCACCAGCCCAGTGGTGGCCCCATCAATCACTCATTAAGAAAAAGCCTTAAAGGCTTGTCTTCCTACAGCCTGATCTTATGGAGGCATCTTCTCAATCAAGGTCCTGTCCACTCTGATGACTATAACTTATGTCAAATTGACACAAAACTAGCCAGCACGTGCAATAAGGATTGATCCAGACATATCAGCCAAGAGTCGATAGGAAGTAGGTTACAGTAGCAAGTGATAGAGGACAAGATAAAATATGGCAAGCAGGTTAGGAGGAGAGCAATTCAAGGTCCGTGGAAGCAGGATAGCAAGGAGGGTTACCAGAAAGCTTCCTGAAGCAGCAGGGCTCAAGTTACAGTTCCTCAAGGAGGTAAACCGAGTCAGACTCCAATTACTGGGAGCCCCCTCTTCTTCCTCAGCAATGGTTCGCCTTTGAGAATGAGAACTGGCATGGCCATCCCAGGCTACACACACCAGGCCTGAGTTAGAACACAAGGTTCATCTGTTCAAACATGAGTGAGAAACACCTAAGAAAAGAAAGCACACTTCCGCTGTGCCTGTGTAGGTGTGTCGAATTATGTTCGTCTACTGGAGAAGAACTACCCTGAATGTGGGAGGCACTGGCCAATAGGTTGATGGCCCGGGTGGAATGAAAGGGGCAGGGGGTGAAGCACAAGCATGCTGCTTATTCACTTCTTGGTGCCCTGAAGTGAGCAGCATCCCCCTGCACATGTTCTTGCTACCAAGATGCTTTGACTTGGCTCAGGCCCAAAGCAATGGAACCGGCAGACTTTGGGTCAAAGGCACTGTTGTAATCAGTTCTTTGGGTGTTTGTCACAATGGTGAGAAACTGACTAGCCTGGTAAAAAGCACAAAGAAAAAGACATATAGCCTCGGACCTTGCTGAGCCTTCTGTCTCATGGGGTATAAGCCTGAAAGGAGAAAGGGGATTTAAGACTTGTGCCAGGCGTGGTGGCACACGCCTTTAATCCTAGCAATCGGGAGGCAGAGGCAGGCAGATTTCTGAGTTCGAGGCCAGCCTGGTCTACAGAGTGAGTTCCAGGACAGCCAGGGCTACACAGAGAAACCCTGTCTCAAAAAACAAAAAAGAAAAAAAAAAAAAACCAAAACAAAACAACAACAAAAAAAGACTTAGAAGCTAAAGGGAAATCTACACGCCCAGAAAGCCCCTGGTGTGGGGCAGTGTTCTGCCCTTGCCTCTGGGTATGGCTGCTGGGGAGGTGAAATGGGGGGGAGGGGTGGTTTGTGTGTGTGTGTAGGGGTGTGGGGGTGTTCTTGACTGTGTCTCCCTGTGCTGCCCCCATCAAATGCTGGGCTTTAAGGAAGCGCTAAAACACCACTCTGGGTGTGGGAAAACGCAATCCGAGATATGGGAAGCCAGAGCTGGTATTCCCTGACTTCTGCACCTTCAGTCACCACTAGAGAACGACAAAGAGAAGTTGAAAATGAAGTTTTGTTGGGGGCAGGGGATGGTAAGGGTCCAGGGGTGGTGATAAGACCAGGACCATTGAGGGCCTACAGACTAAGGATGGCTAGCTCTGGCTTAGCTCCTTGGTGATTGTCCTTAGCTTGGCAGCGGTTGCCTGGAAGTGCAGAGAGGCCTTCTACAGGAGATTCAGGCTGTGGCTATGTAGGTGAAGACCTTCTCCATGCTCCCCATGGACATGATAGTTGAAAGATACAGTCCTTAGTTCCAAACTGTTTATTGGTTGTTCATCATACAAATGGATGCACACCAACTTCTCAGGGCGGACCAGAGATCCAATACCTTTTGCAGTTTCCCGAAGTCATGCAAGTGACAGAATTGCAGGGAGAGGAGTTTTGCCAACCAGATGAGCTGCTGGAAATTTGGGGGTTGGGGCTCTGGGTATGTTGCTCTCATGAGCAGTCGCCATGCCGAGTGGGCTTTCCAGCGATGCAACTGTCTTTGACTAAAACTTTAAGCAAGCTCCCAGTTAAATGTTTTCTAAGTTGTCTTGGTCATAGTGTTTCTTCACAGCACTAGAATGATAACTAAGACACTGATAGTGGTAATAGTAACAGCCCCTCGAATCACATAATTGCTCGCTCTCTCTCTCTCTCTCTCTCTCCCTCTCTCTCTTTCTCAGAGCTAGAGGCTCCATGCCTCCCTCAGAGCATGCCTCTTCTATCCTTTCTGGATCATGAAGGAGATGGAAACTGGAGAAGAGAAAGGAATGGTGTCATAGTTAGGGTTTTGATTGCTGTAAAGAGACACCACTTTGGAACTCTTGGGGTAAATCCTCTGTGGCAACCTGGACACCTGAGCCCAGGAAGCCGCTAAGTCAAGGAGCCATGGTCCTGAGTTCCCAGCACCTCAACCTGAGGGCTGAGAAGGAACAGATATGAGTGAGCCGCTCCTGGCTCAACATCCAGCTGTCAGTGCAAATCCCCTCTCTGCCACTCCCTGGCCTCAGTTTCAATGACAATGACCAGACTTAGACCTGATGCTTTTTGTCAGATTCTTCCTACTGTGATGTGCTGTGACCTTGAGGTTCCCGGACAGGAAGCTAGAACCAGACAGACAAATGTCCCAGCATCAGTGACCTTGGCCCAGGCCTATGACACCAAGCACAACTTATCTCAAGGATGCCTAGGTCGGGAGAGGAGTTGGGCAAGCACCCACAGGCAAATCCTGAGCCTTTCTCCAGAGTCCCCTGAAGCTCAAGGTCCTGCAGTGTGCCTGCCTCCCCCATTCGTCCTTCACCCTCCCACCACCTCTGCCCCAGGCATTGATGAAGACCCACAACCACAGAACACAGGAGCATGTCACAGTATCTTCTGAGCATGACGGTCCTGGTTGACCATGGCCCCTGACTTCTGACTCTTCTGCACATTAGGTATGACCCCACTATGCCCTCTATCCTCCACCTAGCACAAATAGGTGAGCACAAGTGCAATCCTCAGTGGGGACCACAATGCCAGGAAACTGTCCCTCCACTGTCTCTTGCCTGCCACACACACAGCCCCAGCACGTGTTCCTGGGTTGGCAACCAGGCGCCTGCACACAAGAAACAAAGAATCTTGTCTTGGAGCGAGTATATTTTGTCTTCATTACGCCACTGTGAAGGTGTTAATATACAACTTACAACATATTAATCACCTCTCTAACTTCTAAATGCTAAATGCATCATTAACATTCATGTTTTCTTCAATTACATAGCCACTCTGGGGGAGGGGAACAGGTTGGTTCCAGTACTAATTCCATCTCCTCTGAAACACTCCAGAATCATAAAAGGCAGCCTGGGCCCCCACTCCTATTACACAAAGGGAAATTCCCGCTCTGGGCACCCAGTGGGGCTACCTGATTCCACTGAGTCATCCAAATAAAACTGGAAGACAAGGGTGAGAGAGAGTAGCCTGGTGGGAGGAGCAGCTCTAAGGAGGTCCTTCATTCATGCTAATGGGTATACCTCCTTCATCGTAAACAGACTACACTTCAGAGAGGGTAAGTGACTTGCCCCAAATCACACAGCTGTTTGGTCGAGGTAGAAAAGAGAGAACACTGACCATAGAAGAGGGGCGTACAGAAGACTGCTACAGTACAGAGCAAGAACTGCATGAAGCATGGGGAGACAAGGGGAAGGGCAGGAATACACTGGCTCAGAAAGATAGGAAAATCTGAGTCCTGTGTATGCTCCAAGCTATCTTGAACTTCACCCCAACTGTCCAGACCAAGATCTCTAAGCAGGGAGCCTAGACAGGGGATAAACATGACCAGACACAGGGAGTAGGATCAGGAGCAGCCAAGAGCACTCAAAGGTTGGCCCTCCACCCCAGGCTTCTAAATGCAGCCAGACTAAATATGACACATAATTAAAATGTCATTACCTCACAATTGTGCCATCCAAACTTCACTAGGAATTTGTCACAGATGCTTGTGGCTACAAAATCAATCTGCTATTGTACTTCAGCAAATCAGTTTCAATAATCCCCCTGCCAGTGGGCTGCAGCGTGGCTCGAAATTGAAGAAGAAAGAGACGAAAAGGTTCCTGCTGGCAGGTCACTTCCTTGTCCACAGGCTACCAGCCAGCCAGGCTCTCCAACCTTGAGATGGGAGCATCCAAGGTCAGCACACGCTGTGGCTTCCAGAAGGCTAAGGCTAGGAACTCAGGGCAGGGCCAGTAGCAATTGGACCAGCTTCTGTGTACACCTCCTGGGTCTAGGAAGACACTGGTCTTAGTGGGAGTCAGGAGCACAGACAAAATCCCTCTGGTACCTCACCATTGTGCAGAACTTCCTGACCCTCATAACTTACGTAGTAGCTCCTCTCTTCACAACAAGTAGAAAGTTCTAGAATCATGAGAGGGTCATGACCAAGGTCACCTCTCAGAAAGAGGAAGGGCAGAGAGAGACTAGTGTGTGACTGTGTATAGCATTTTTCCTGGAAAGCATACACACACACACACACACACACACACACACAGAGAGAGAGAGAGAGAGAGAGAGAGAGAGAGAGAGAGAGAGAGAGAGAGAGAGAGAGAGAGGCATGAACACATGCACAGACATTCATGTTCATACTCAGGACCTAGAATCTATAGGCTCCCAAAAGTGTATCTCAGGTAGGGCTGGCCCTGGAGGCCTGTCATGTGCCCCCTTAGCCTGATTGGTGGCTTTGAGCCCTAACTAGCACTCCCTTAACCTGCCTCCTAGCTGTCTTCTTAGCTAAGCTCACTGCTGCATTCTGGGCTGGAAGCATACTGTAGTAGTTTCCTCTTTTGCTCCCCTATCCTCGGCTTCTTCCTTACTCTGACCTTACACATCCATTTCAGAAAGAAGCTTCTAGAACGCCACTTTGACCTTGACCTCCGTACTCCAAAACCTCCTACAGCTACCTTTGAGCCCCAGGCCCCACCCCCAACACTTGGAGGAAACCACTCCCCTCAGAGCCCCTGTGGCTGCCTCTTGTGAAGCACAGACTGTTCCCACTGAAGCCCCTCTTCTCAGCACCTGGCCTCTTTCCTCCCTGGACTATCCCTGGTGACTGGCGTGCACTTGGCTGTAGTTTGCTTTCTAGCTCTCTGGTTATTCATCAGTTGGCTTCTTGGGTTTCTTCCTTAGCTGGGTCCATAAAAGTTTCTCAGCTCTTTTCCTGTCACGTGCCTTCCGCCCTTCTGATGGGACTACGATTGTGGTCATCTGAGCCCACAGCCTTGGCTGCTTCTCTACCCAAGTGAGTCTCTGATCTCATACCCACGTTCTTCTCCTGGATTCTAGATTCCACCTATTACCCTTTACCACTCAAATCCTGTGGCCGAAACAGCCACATTGCCCCCTGCCTGTCTTGCCTGCCCACAGTCACAATCTCCTGAACAATGTGTGTCCTCGTGTCTATGAGGACAGATTTTGGAGTCCAGCCAAAATCCCTTTATGCTGTGGTTCCTACAACGATAGATACATGCCTGGCCCTTGCCTCCATCCCTGACTTAACTTCCTCCAGGACCCTCCGTGAGCCCTTTGGTCACTGCCATTCCAAACATCTCCAGCTTAGAAGTGGGTTCTGTTTCTCCTACCACCCATGCACACACTATGGCTGCCTGGTTCTCCATGCCTTCTGCCCATGCATACCCTAGACAGCCCCTGGCTCGGTGAAGAGCTGGGTCCTTCTGTCATGTCTTCCCAACTGTCTGTCAGTCTTCGTGCTCAACATCTGGGCATTCGACCTATTTCCTCTTTTGTGTTGGGGGTAGGGCAGGGGTGGGGGTAAATAAGGCAATGCATCTTTATCCTAAAGTCCTCAGCGCCTAGCTTGGTACCTGAGCCCTTAGTAAGAGCTCATTCAACAAAACGGGTGTGGGAGCAAGAAAGGGTTGGAAGAGATGGAGATGTCCTGACCTACAGGAAACCAAGCAAGCCTTTGCCCTAAAGCCCAGCTACCTGCTCGGTTACTGTCTGGCAAAGACCTTGTCCTTCCTCAAATGTTTACAGTACTATGTAAATAACTTGCCCAGAATGATATATGTGGCCTTTCAGCCCTGGGCCCGCCATGGTCCATGCCAAGTGTGCTGTTGGCGTGGCTGCTCAAGTGAGACTCTGAGGAATGTGGTCTCTGTGGAAGGGTGGGTGAGGATAGACCATAAAACACGCGGGGCGCAGACAAATCTGGGCCCCACGCCATGAAAAATGTGAGTCTGTCCTTGACTTCAGTGGCAAACGAGGCGTGAAAACGTATCAAAATGTGATATTCAATATATGGATGTATTTAATATTTTATGAGACTGGAAATCAGTTACTGGAGGTTTGAAGGATAAATCAAGCACCAAGCAGACGAACTTTCAGGCATCTGTCCTGACGTGTGCTTTTCCCAGGAGGAGGGAAAGAAGAAAGGCCTCACCGCTGCCCCCCCCCCCCCACAATCCCTCCTAATCCATGACTACCCTGCCTGCCTGCAGAGCTCCACTCACCCTGTGAAAGCCTGCTGGCTTCCTTGGAGCACACTCTAGAAAGTTTCCTTACGACCACACCCTTAAGACCTTAAGACCACACCCTAGCTCACCAAAGCCCAGAGGGAGAGCATCCAGTTGCTCCAGGCTACCCTGTGCCCCGAAAACTGTGCTGTTCCATCCCAAAGAGTCTCCTCCTCTTATATTTTTGGTTGTGAGCCTAGCCTTTAACGGCTGAGCCATCTCTCCAGCCCAAGAGTCTCCTTCTCACACCACCCTACCCACCCCACGCTAAGGTCCCTGGGGATGAAGACTTGTGATGAGGTCTCTGTCACCTCAGCATCCCCCGGAGCTAGCTACAGGGAAATTGAGAGAGGGATCTCTTGCTCCACAGGCTGAGGGCGAGGACTGACTGGGAGTGCTAGATGAAGCTCTCTAGCTAGGTATTCCCTGAGGGAGAATGAGAAAGAGCTTGGGCTCCACCCAGCACTGAAACTCTGGAAAATCTTTTCCATGGGTTCCAGTCTATGGTGGAGAACTCACCAGGTCCAAGAGCTAAGCCAGGGCCTTTGTGGTTAGCATGTCATTCTCTCCGGTACCCTGAAAGACACTCTGTTATCTGTCTCCTTTAATCATGAAGGGAGGGGCAAAAAATTAATTGTCCTAAATCCTTCTCTGTATATAAGCTATAGTTCCCTCCGCTTGAGGTGACTGTCACCACCTTCTGTCTTACTATGAGCTCCCAAGTCTGTACACAAGTTCAGGATGAACTGAAAGCTGCCCGTTCATCTCACTGTGTAACCAACTCAGCAGTCAGCTTGCCTTTTCTCACCCGGGTGAACAGCGCTACCTTGAGTTCCATCTCCTGGATGTTCTGGGGAAGTCCACAGCTACACACCATCTGCACTGTGGACTCCGGGGCCCAGTTTTACAAAGCTGCCCTGAGCACACACCACACAGAGCACTCGGCAACACACATGGCCTTCACTTAAATCCCAGCAGAAGTGTCTCCAATTGTGACAAAGTTAATGTCTTCAGGAGCTGGCGAGATGGCTCAGTCAGCAAAGCGCAAGCCATACAAGCATGAGGGCCTGAGTTTGATCCCCAGACTCCTGTTCATTTAAAAAAAAAAAAAAAAAAAAAAAGTCAGGCCTGGATTTATAATCTCAGTGCTTAGGAGGTAGAACAACGACGATCCCTGACCACCCAGCCTCTCGTCAACTTAGAGAGCTCCAGGTCACAGAGAGGCTTTCTCAAAGAAACAAGGTGGATGACAGCATGTGAGGAATGGCACTTAAGGTTGACTTTTGGCATATACATACAACACACACACACATGCAGACAAGCTATTACTAGTATATCCTGGAGGGTGACTCCCACTCAACTGAAAACCAAGGAGCTGGCCTATCAAAAGGCAAAGGGCTCATTTTTGAACCCACACTCTGTTCTCTACCCATCAGCGTGGGTTTCTTTATCTTTGTGACAAGGTCAACATCATGAGAAGTGAATGAAATTGAATTAAATAAGCCAGCCTAGGTGAACATGGCTTAAGACAAATTGAAGAGACCTTTAGAAGGAGAGCAGAAAGCACGACCATAGGCAACTGTCTGCAGGCAAACTAGACCTCGGAAACCAAGGCAACTAAATTACATACAAAGCCCTGGCATGCGGTGTCTGCTGATTTCCATGGTGAAAAGACCCCAGCATAGCCAATTACAAGCAAGCATCCTGATGTCACTGTACACGGCACTGAGGAGAGATGGGCAGAATCATGCTCTCAGACAGCCAAAAAAATCAGCAGGGCCTCCCAGGTGTCTGGTGGTGAGCAGAGGGGCACGGCTGGAAATGCCTGCCCCACTTAGGGCATTCAGTCATTTCCAAGCAAAAACAAAACAAAGCATTTCTTCAGGGGGTACATCTGCCAGCAGGTCTCAGCCTATCTATTGGTGAGCTCAGCCCCGCAGATTCCTAGGGGAAAGTCAGTCTCAGCCTTCAAGCCTCCCCTTGTCTATTTTCAGGCCTCAACTGTAAGAGCCAGCATTAAGCACAGCATTAGCTACGTTTTAGCATCAGGAAGATACTAACAACAACAACAGTGTGGTTGGTTTTAAAAGACAATGACACCCCTGTGTCATCATCTCTTCAAGACTAGGGGCTCTGGGTTGAATAGCCCTATGTTCACCAGCCTGTCTGTTGACCGTAAAGCTCGTTCATTCTCTTTCCCGTGTGTGTGTGTGTGTGTGTGTGTGTGTGTGTGTGTATACACTAAAGTGTTCCAGCGCATATGCCGTGCAAAGGCATCAGGTACCTTTCTCCACTGCTGTATGCCTCACTGTCTCACGGCCTCCTGTCAGGGTCCCTCACAGAACTAGAAGCTCACTATTTCAACAGCCAGACTGGCTGGCTAGTGAGCTCTCAGAATCTGCCTCTTTCTACCTTCCAGCGCCACAGTTGTACATGTGTGCGTACTGCCATGCCTGGCTTTTCAAACAGAGGCTGGAGATTTGGACTCAGGTTCTCATGCTTGAGCAAGCACTCAGCCAACACTGAGCCACCTGCCCAGACCCTTACTCTTTTATTCTCTGAGCTGGTTAACATCCTCAAAATGGACTGCCAATGGCCAACTCAAAAGGCATATGGGAAAATGTATGTGATGTTAAGCCACTGTCTTCCTCTTGAGGTGGGTCCTCGTACTGCCAGCTATGCATTCCCAGGACCTAATACACCCTGAACTGGATGCTGAACTTTCAAGCAGACGCTGGTACTATTCCCATCCTGTATGTTCTCTTTATTGACTAACAGACACTGGTTCCAGTCGAAGAAAGCAATGGCTTCTTACGGCCCCACTTCTAGTCCAACCCACACTTCCTGACTGGGGAGACCATGTGACCCCATGCTCCTACCCACCATGCCTTTCTCGTGAAGACAATATGCTCATGAACTGAAAACTAAAATAGGCCCGTCCTTCCTTCTCTGCTTAGGTTGCTTCCTGTCAGGTGTTTGGTCACCACAATAAGAAAAGCAACAAACACGTCGACCAGCATCATAGAAGAAACAAATGGATAAAAAAAGTAAGGAAATAAATGGAGGTGAAGTTCAACAGCCCAGCCCTGAAGATTCTGTTCCAATCCTCCAAGTCCCCTGTTCAAAGACAAGGGCAAGCCCCGAGCACATGGTACAAGGCAGCGAACTCCCCACAGCTTTTTAGCTGTGAACGCTCTTCTTTCCTTGTCTCCTGTAAGCTAGACTAGGAATGCTCTCGCATACAAGGGCGGGGCTTCACTTCTCTCACCTTTGGGGCTGCAGTTTTACCCCAAACTCAGCCACATCTTACTTTCTGCTCCCCCACACCCACACAGAGTGAGCCTGTTCATTTCTTATTTGTTTTGCTTATCGTTTCAGGCGCTGTATTTCTGGGAGTGAGTCCAACTTTAAATACACACACACACATACACAAGTGAACAAAAAAAGCTACAAACAAGAGTCAAGCTCCTTGTAAATGACAAACAGGAGAATCGACACCCCCACCCCAACTATTGTCCCCTTCCCTTGGAACATGAAGGTCTTATCTTTAAATAAGAAGCCACTAAGTCCATGGTATGACATGATTCAAGTCACTCCCCCTAACTGGGCACACTTCCTTTTTGTCTAAATTGAGGGGGCTGGACTAGATCTCAAGAGAGCTTGGATTTATAAGGGTCACTGACCTCTTTGAAGCTCAGAAACAAGGCCTCCTTCATTTCACTGTCTGCCTGCTACTCAGAAGTCTGAGTGCTCCACATCCCTAGAGTCCCTGGAGTGGGGGCAGCCCCAAAACCTTGCCTCCGCATTGCTGAACGGGATCTGTCTTCTGCAGCTCTGAACTCAGGCACAAAGCCAGAACCGGCATGCCTGATCAAGAGGCACAGTGAGGAGCAGGTGGCCTCTCCAGGTGGCCCTGAGACTGGGGAACCCCACTTGCCCTGGGGTCGCCTAAGGCACTCCTTCCAGAAAGCTACCACCCAGGCAGCAAAGCTGAGGGTAACATTTGTTTAATTTAGAAAGAAAAAAAAAGCCCTCATAAAGACTTTTTACTCTTTTTACTTCTTGATGTAATGGGACTAGAACGGCTGACAGTGCAGCCAGCGTCAGCTGGATTGAAAGGCTGACGGGCAGGGACCCACTGGGGAATGAAGCCACGTTTGGAACTTTATCTGAGGGCAAATGGCATGGGCTCTAGGCCTCCATGGTGAGGGGCTCATTTCTCCCACTCACATCTGAGTCAGAGTTGCCAGTCCCACCCCACCCGGAAGCTTCCAGAATTGTCCTGATCTCTACACAGAGGTCAGAGAGCAAGGTCACTGCTGGCACATGCCCCCTGAATCAGGGCCTGCTCCAGACTACCCTGATGAGGACCTAAGCGTAGCTGATATACGAATAGCCCCATCTTCTGGGTTCTGGGCCCTAGGCTAAGGTTCCAAAGTGCTGGGTCCAGCCTGTTTCAGAGATACATCACTTAAGAGGGTACACAGCGAGGGAGGGGCACTCAGAGGTTCCCAGGTGTCTGGAGCACCTGGCCCTCTTCTCTCTCCTCATAGAAGCTGGATCCAGGGTCACCTAGATTTCAGACATGAGGGCCCACAACCCAAGAAAACTCAGAGCAAGCTTCCTGGGCCAGGTTGATACAAACCCTGATTCTAAGAGTACCTGCTTTAAAGATCTATTACCTGGGGCATGGTAGCACAAGGAGAAGGTGGGAATATAGAACTTGAGCTGCAGCCAGCAAGCTGGTCAAACTCCATCACAGGCCTGGGCTGCAGAATGACTATAAAAGCCTCCAGCTCTCTAATAGGCACTGCCTAGGTTGTGGAGGAACCATAGTAGGTTTAGGTAGAGAATCCAGAGCACTGTGGTCCTGGAAAAAGGTCATGGATCCAAGCCGCCCCTCCTTAATCCCTGAAGCTATCCCTGAAGCAGGGTCCTGCCCCACTGTCAACTCCACACAGCATCTCCCAGGCACCCAAAGTCACTGGTCTTGGGAAATAAGAATTATGCAAGCTAACGCCTGGTGGTGGGAACTTGGAGTGACTGCCAAAGGAAGGTTGGCGGGTTTGTCTTGTTTTCCATTCTCTGTGGGTTATGAAACAAACAAAAAGCAAAGACCTCAAACTACCTGAGCCATCTCTCTGGAGCAGGTTAGTGACTGCCTGTGCCGAGAGAGGATGCACCAGCTCCTGGCTTATAGAACAAGACGTTGTGAACGGTCTTTTGAGGATGGCCCTGACCTCTAAGATACAGTCGTCCAACACGGCACGCATCCCATTCTTGGATCTGGGCATAGGACCTCTTTTACCCACTCAGCTACTCACAGATGTGAAATACAGGGCATAGATGTAATTCTGTATTGGAGTAATGCTTTTTCAGAGATGAGAAGACTTTTTTTTTTGAGAAATATAGTCACTAGTAATGTGTCTAAGCTCCTGAAATAACCCTCACCAAAGCAACTCCAATTCCAGAGTATCTGATACTCTCTTTTGTCCTCCACAGGTACCAGGCATGAACAAGATGTGTGTGTGTGTGTGTGTGTGTGTGTGTGTGTGTGTGTGTGTGTGTGTGTGTGTAGGCAAAAATCATAAATATAAAATAAAAATTAGGGTCTGGAGAAATGGTCAGAGATTAAGAGCACTGACCCCTCTACCACATGGTAGCTCACAACCATCTGTAATGGGATCTGATGCCCTCTTCTGGTGTGTGTCTGAAGACAGCTACAGTGTACTCATATAAATAAAATAAATAAATTTTTAAAAAATAAAATAAAAATTAATAAATGTTTTTTAAAAAATCACTAGGTCACAATTTTTTAAGTCATAAGACCCCAGGTGGTGGTGCTGCTGGCAGCAGTGCACGCCTTTAATCCCAGCACTCAGGAGGCAGAGACAGGCAGCTCTCTGAGTTCGAGGCCAGCCTGGTCTACAGAGTGAGTTCCAAGACAGCCAGGGCTACACAGAGAAACCCTGTCTCAAAAGAAAAAAGGAAAGACATTAAAGCTAAAAGGGAGCAAGCTAGGAAGAGGAGAGAGACCGGAGGAAGTGAGAGGAGGACGTAGGAGGGCATGGGAGGGCAGTCCAGGCTAGACCACAAAAGCCCTTTCGCTAACTCAGGCCAGGCAGAACAACCAAGTGTGTTTCTATGCCACTAAGTTCATGGGTGGTTTGTTGTGCAGCAGAAACTTAACAACCACATTCTCCTTGCCATTACTTGTTAAAGCAAATAACTGGTCGCATCCTCCAGGCTTGGACAGACCAAGCAGGCCTCCAAGGTGTTCCCAGAAGAAATAAAGAAAGGCTGCCAAAGAAAGATCTGCCTCAGCATCCGAAGTCCGAACTCAAACTGCTTTTCTGCCACCTGTCAGCTATGTAAACTCAGACAAATTACTTACAAGCTGTCAGCCACACAGCACCATTAGGCAAGTTAGCCATGTCCTAACATCACTGAGGATATGAGTACGGGGACAGGGAGATCCAATAAACAGCAGGTGCTCAATAAATGCTCCAGTCTTTTTGAAGCAGCTGGACAAAATGGTCAGGATGTTTCCCACCCTGACTCCAATAAAGCAGGGAGTATGCAGAAAGGGCTCCAGGAGCCTTGCTTCTGCCTCCAGACCAGCTCAAATGTGCAGGACAGTGAAGGAGGGACAGTGTCGCTGAGACAGCGACTCGTTTGGGTCAGTGACACACTTAGCTTCTAATCTCTCAAAGGAAAAAGTCATCTCTTCCCTGCGTTCACCGCATCAGCAACTCTGTAAGTAAAATGCAGAAAACACCAGTCTTTATTCATTCCATCAAGCGGTAATTAGGGCTCGAACAGGAGTCTCCGTTGGCAGGCTTTCCAGCTCCTCTGAGCTGAGCAGCGTTCTAATTGGGCTGCAGCCTGGCTAAGGGGCTCATCCAGGAACTGGTTTCCCTTTTCCCCCCCCCCCACCCCCTCACACCTTTCTAGAAAAAAAAAAGATACAAAGACTCCGCTGTACTGGGAAATTAGACAAAGTGAGAAGTGCAACAAATAAGCAGGAAACACAGGCAGCCACAACCTGGGGGACCCCCGCAGATGCCTTAATGTAAACACGCTGGCATCAGCCGCCAAGGAAGACTGGGAAGCAATTTTATTTTTGTTGTTTAAAAAGAAGCAGTAAAGACATTGCCTTCCCGGTATACTAAGACTCAGCTGCCTCTTGGTGCTGTGCTCAGTGGAGGGAGGGAGGGACCCAGGGACAGAACAGGGCAGGTGACACCTGTTAGGTAGAGCAGCCAAGAATGGGAAAGGGAGAGGGTGGGCATGTGTGGAGCCCTGCACAGACACGGAGCCTTGTAGACACCACTCACTCACTCCCTGGTCCCTAGAGCTCCAAGCCGAGGCATTGCCATGAGAAGCATCTTCACCAGTGCACTGAAGGGACCCTGATCGCCCCAAAGGTAAGGAGCACAGCCACACAGAACCCCAGGAATGGAAAGTCAACCATCAAGGTGGAGAGACATTGCGGGCAGCAAAGCTACCAGAGTTGGCATGGCATGAGGCTTCAACGTCCCCAGCTCTGTGAGCTGCTAAATCAGGGAGGCTGGAGCCCCACCCCTCAAGGTGAGAAAAGAATGGGGTGTGGGTCAGGCTGCTGGGGCCCCTTCTCGCTTGCCCCTCCCCTTCCCCACATGTCCTCCTCCTTACCTCCCAAGCCAGCTCCTTCTCCCAAAACTTTCAAATAAGCCTACATCCGAGTCAGATATAGAGGTACAAATTTCTCTCTGAAACCCCGCCTCGGGCTGAAGTCCCACTCTGCCTTTCCTCTGACCACTGCCCCCATAAGCTGCTCTAGAACCTTCTACCTCCCAGGCAGAATCCACTATGCCCCCAAAGCCTTTTTCTCTAAATCCCTTCCACTATTCTTTCATGTTTCCCAGTTAACAGGCCTGTCCCTTCCCAGGACCTACAACTAGAGACAAGGTCTGATCTTTCAACCCCCAACGTTACAGCAGTTCTAAAACCTGTGTGGGTCGTGACCCCATTTCAGATATTTACATTATGACTCATAAAAGTAGCAAAATTACAGTTATGAAGTAGCAACAAAATAATTTTACGGTTAAGGGTCAGCACAACTGCATTAAAGGGTCGCAGCAGCATCGGGCAGGTTGAGAACCACTGGTTAACACACTGTTTGACACACGGTAGACATCTGAAAATATTAGGCAAAACCAGTGTAGCAAAGAATTGTTGGGCCTATGACAGGGCTCCCTTTTTCTGTGGTATAGGTGCCTGAGAAGCTCAGAATCTGAGAAGGGGATGCAGCACAGCCTGCTAAGAACTACAGAGGACAGGACTGAGCCGTAAATGCTCATGGGATGGGTTGGGAGCTTCCAGTGAGAGTAAAACGCTTTTCCATCAGACTGAACTGCATAGACCACGAGAAAGACTAAGGGATGTTCTACATGCCATAATACCATAGGTCAGTATGGCAGGAGTATCAAGTGTGGCAGAGGATACGGTGGGCACCAGTGATCAAATTATCCTTCTTTCTGAGCAATGAGGTAGGCAGCCGATGGCCTCTCCCTGCTGTGTACCTCTGGGGGGGCGGGGCCGGGGGCGGGGCTAAGGGCGGAGAGTGCTGAATGAGATGGAGAAGTTCAACCATTATGGAACTTCCAGTCCAGAGCGGTTAGAAAAAGAAGAAAAAAGAAAACACAAAAAGTAATTGTATAATGTACTGAGGCCATGACTGAAAACATCAGAGATAAAGATATGAAGGGTGGGAAAATCTTTCGGTGAGAATAGCCTGAGACTTCAAGGATGGGTGGGCACAGGCAGAGTGGAAAGTAAGGCAGAAAAATCTGAGCAGGCAAATACCTAACCCACCCCAGCCAGGAAAATCCTAGAGTGCCACAGGTTGGGAAGCTGGAGACCGACACACTGTGAACAAGAGGCAGGATGTCAGTGTGGATGTGTTTGTCTACAAGCGCCAGGCAGCCTTCCTAAGAGTGCCGGGAACTATAGAGACATCGTTACTACACGTGCGAGGAGCCGGCATACCCTGTGATTGAGTTTGGAACTGGGACAAGTCTTTAGGGACCTGCTCCCATTGTCTGTCATCGGAATGTAAATGGTGTCTCCCTCGTGGTCCGGTGTCCTCAACTCGCTATTCTGATCTATTTCCTGCCGCTGTAACGGTACCAAGCCTAGGCAAGTTATGAACAATAGGTGCTTGTTGGGCTCACTGTTCTGAGGGCCACATATGATGAGTGACGTCTTGCTGCAGACGTCACACGGCAGAAGAAGACACGCTGGGAAGGTACAGAAGTAGGACAGGAAAAGAAAGGTCACTTGGCACTAAGGACTCCATGATAATCGATAGCCTTAATCTATTCATGAGGACAATGTCTCTGTGGCAAATATGTCACCCCTTAACTCCATCATTTCAATATGAGTTCTGGGAGCAGGCAGCCAACACTCAAATCATAGTTCTCCTGAGGGTGGAGATGGACTTGGATTTCCTCTGATCCTGCTCTGGTACTTCAGATGCCATCCCTCATCCTCAAACTATCCAAGGGTCGACACCATCGGTCAACTCATTAGCAACATGAAAGACATGGAGTCTGGATGACTGGAAGACTGGAGACTGAGGAGACTGCAGGAGCTGGGAGCCAGGAAATAGGGATGTGGACCCAGCACACATTCCTAATAATACAAGGGATTCCTTTGGGCTTCTTTCTCTCTCATGTTCGAACCTTGTCCCAGAGTGTCACTTATGCCTGCCTCTGCTTCCTGTCTCTAAGTCCTGGATATGAAGGGATTAACCTGCAGGCCTCAGCCTAGACCTAATGGGTTCTCATGGCTGCAGGCTCTGTCTTCTGAAAGAATTAGGTACCCGGCTCCAAAGAGCTCTGCCTGGTGGTCTGGGTCTGTAGCCCCAGAGGAGTCCTACTGGTGCCACCTACTGCTGGCATGTCATCTTGCTCACTGCCACATTTCCAGGCTGAGCCCAGCTCAGTGTTTAAGCAAGTGAGTGATTGAGACACCATTTCCTTTGCTCACTCCCCTGACTTGGAAATCCAAGGCTTGCCAAATGATGACTCATGTGTGACTCAGCGGCCTGTGGCAGCGGGGTCTCCAGCCCTCTGGAGGCTGCTTCTGCTACAGGATCCCTATGTGACTCTTCCTTTGTACAACACTCACTAGATGCCCAGCACCACACAAAGGCCGTACATGTGTGGCCGATTCTCTCAGCAGCCACTGAGATGGGTACGGTAGCCTCTGTGTGGCAAGTAGATTAGGATGTTGAGAGGTTGAGAGGTTAAAGCACTTATTTGGCTTAGCCAATATGTGGCTACCTCCCTTCTTCAGTTTGTTGCTGTCTTAATTAGAGTTTTATTGATGTGAAAAGACACCATGACCAAGGCAACTCTTATAAGGACAATATTTAACTGGGGCTGGCTTACAGGTTCAGAGGTTCAGTCCTTTATCATCAAAACTGGAGCATGGCAGTATGCAGGCAAGCATGGTCCAGGAGGAGCTGATAATTCTACATCTTCATCTGAAGGTTGTTAGAAGACTGGTTTCCAAGCATCTAGGTTGAGGTTCTTAAAGTCCACACCCACAGTGACACACCTACTCCAACAAGGCCACACCTACTCTAACAAGGCCACACCTACTACAAGGCCACACCTACGAAAGCAAGGCCACACCTACTCCAACAAGGCCATACCTCCAAATAGTGCCACTCCCTGGGCCAAGCATATTCAAACCACCACAGTTGTCAGGTGGCAGGTAGGGTATTCAGGGATTAAATTACAGGTGATCTTGCTTCTTCTTGGAGTAAAGGGAGATATTGAGGCAAGTCACCATAGTAGGCGATATGGTTACAGATGGATGAAAAGTATGGTGATGCCCAAATTGATAGTCTCTGTTCCGCTTGCTCAACTCCTCCCTGGAGGTCTTGTGGTGACCTCTGACCCCACCTCCCAAGCCTGGCTACAGTCCAGTCTCAAATCCACGGTAGCTCTTCATGCTTTCTTGCTGTGGCAATCGTGCCAGTCATAAAGGACCTAAGTTAAATGTGTGTTAGAAGGGATCATGGTGCCTTCATTCCCTGTGTGCTCCAGCCACCTCTTCTAGAGAATCTTGCTGATCAGTATAGATGAGCCCTGCTTTCTCCTCTCCCTGTCTTTGTCTTTGTCCTACAAAGCTCTGGTGTCCGCTCGCTTAGACTGATGCTCCCAGACATATGGCTGGTGCTTCCGTCTCAGCGAACTAACAGATGCAAATGCAGGGCCACACTTCTTCCTCTTACTACAGTCCCATCAGCCCAAGGGCTCCTGTTCTCTCCAAACGAGTCAGGAGGGAGCTCCAGGAGGAGTAATTAATTTGAGCAGATGTGTATCAGTGTCTTAGGAAATTAAAAAAGAAAAAAAAATGTCAGGACAACCCACCTGTGCCTGCTCAGGTCACAGAGCACCAGGGATGCAGGTGGATCTCTTCAGAAAAAAACAACTTGGGGGTAGGGTGGGGGTGGTGCTGTCATCGCAAAGCCTTCCCTCCACAGAAGCCTGTGCCGCCTGGTTCCTCAAAGCTGGTACTCTTTTAGCTTATTTAAAGATTTTACAGGTCATTAAGTACTTGTCAGAGAGGCTTTGGGGACTGGAAAACTTTATGTGAACACGTCAAGACTGAGTATCAATTACGGATCATTCAGAAATGAAGATGTCATATCCTGGAAAGTGCAAGCAAGTGCTTGGGAGTTCACGCCTGGGCTGCCCAAACACGGGCGCACATGCTTCTAAGAGCTGATTGCCCAAACAGGGGCGCACACGCTTCTAAGAGCTGATTGCCCAAACACGGGCGCACATGCTTCTAAGAGCTGACTGCCCAAACACGGGTGCACATGCTTCTAAGAGCTGACTGCCCAAACACGGGTGCACATGCTTCTAAGAGCTGACTGCCCAAACACGGGTGCACATGCTTCTAAGAGCTGACTGCCCAAACACGGGTGCACATGCTTCTAAGAGCTGATTGCCCTCACAAGGAGCCAAGGGCCCCTATGTACGGGGATCGTGGTTTCCTCTCATGATGTGCTCTGGAAACAGGAGCAAGCTTCATTCTGTGCCAGTGTCCTGACTGATGTCTGCTCCACTCAGCAGCACTGTGCTCTGAAGTGAAGACCCGGAGTCCACTTTGATGGCGTTTTAAGAATTCACGTTGTATGGTGCTTCTCTCTGTTCTTCCTTTCCATTTCATAAGGACCCAGTTTCTTACCTTCTGGAATCTATGCTGTGGCCATATGGACTGAATTGGATTCCACGCTACTCCTCACTGTGTTTCCTGAGAAAGACCTGAATGCTTACTGGTGGAGAATTTCTGCAACTTTGTGGATTACAGAAGACTTTTAGACTGATGGTCACACAATTACCCGGGATGAAATAGAGACATTTGTGTCCCTCTCTTTGGCATCAGATTATTGAAATAATGAACTGTAGTGAGAACTCTGGTTTCTTTAAAAGACAGAGAAATGTTATAAGAATATATATTTTTTTTAAATCCCAGGTGTGTGATACAGGCCTGTCTTATCCGCAGACGCTGACTATGCTATGCCTCGTACCCTAGCAGGGGCGTGATTTTGCCAGCTGTAGATAGTTTTTTCGATGTGTGACATTTGGAATTCTGGGGACTTCTGAAAGGGTATATAAATGTTAGTGCCCCCAGAGGGGCTGCAGCTGCTGGTTACTGGTTGCTGGTTGCTACTGTCACAGTTTATTGTTGTTTGTCAAGTGACTGTGGGCAAAGGGATAAGAAGAAGAAATTGGATATTCTGACAGAAAGATCAAACTTGCCCCAAGGAAGTAGATGCCCCTAATCAGCAGGAAGTAGTCTAATGATATTGATGTCCTCTTTCCTCTCTAGTCTTCTTTCTCTCTACCTAGTGTTGTGGGGTTGGAAGGGTGGCACAGAGGTGGAAAAGGGTGGTAGAAAAGGAACCCATAAAGTAGCCAAACGTCCGGTTACAATGGACCTCCAAGAAACTTGCATTTCCCCCTAAGACTCGTGCTGGAAAAAGAGCAAGGCTGAACGCAGCTGGTGCCAGCCAGAGGGAAGCTTTCTCCTGAGAAGAGATTTCACACACTTCGACAACCTGTCAGAACATCTTACTGGAGAGACTAGAGCCCAGATAATGATGATTGACAGGTCCACTCCTGGACCAGGATGGCTTCAGCTTGATGCATATGTCTGGTCCTCTATTTAATCCTGAAATTCAAGTCAGGACCCTGGGGGTGTAGGGGAAGGGACAGCCACTGAACCTCTTTGTTCCTCTTCCCAATGTGGTCACACTGGTTAATATGTATGGATTTTAATGTTCCATTGAGCACAGGTGGCCAATCCTGGTTTGTTAGGGCTGCTGGGACCCAGGTTCTGGCTCTAGCTCCAGTAACAGCATGGGATAAGAATAAAAGTGAAAGGCTCCATCGTTCTTCATGAAGGACGCAGACACTGAGGTGGGTCCCCTCCTCCAGCTCAGACCTTGGTCACATCAGAGCCCTAGAAGTGTCGTAGAGAACATTCACTAAAGTACCACGTGTTGCCCCTGCTCATCTTTGATTGCATCGCCCTGAGACTCTGACCTTTGGCTCTTGGTCCCAGGGGAGTGGGTCATCCAAACTTTGCTCTGGAGTTCTAAAAGTGAAACCATAAAGAAGCCTTTATATGTGAAAATGCCACCTGCCCAGGCAGGACCCTCTGTGTCCCTCTGGCCTTTCTGGCCATCAATACCTTTTAAATATATATTAAAAGATGGCAGATGCGCCTGTTCCTTGACCAGGGCCAAGCTATTGTTTAGTAGCTACACAGGCAAGGGGCTGCCCAGGGGTTATGGTTTGAATTGTGCACCCTCTCTGGGGGCTGGAAGTACACACAGAATGCTTCCCAAGGCACAAGCTTGGTGCCTTTGCTCCTATCAAACATCCTGAACCCTGGCCTTCTCCAGGGCTTGCTCCTAATTCAAGAGGTCCCAGTACTTGTGTGAGACCCCGGGGGCAAACATCACATAGGTCCCAGAGGCTGAGCTGCCAAGAGTCCCTGACCTTGGTCTTGAGCCAAGAGCAGGTGTCTTCCATCTGCTGTGCCCTCCTTGAAATGGTCTTTGGCATTCCAGTGAAGGCCATGGTAGGACTCCAACTTCTGCTATGTAAAGGCCAAGGCTGCTGATTGGCAGCTGGGTTTCATTTGACCTTGAAAGTGAGTTAAAACCAAGCAGTTGAGATATTCTTAAAGTGTGGTCTCCAGGATATTGATGTCAATATCAGCTGAGAACCTATTATGATGCCAGGTTGGGGACTCCATTATGGTTCAAATCCCAAATGTCTCCCACAAGTTTGTGTTTGAAATACTTGGTCCCCAGCTTCTGGTACCATTTTGAAGGGTGTCTTAGATAGGGATTCTATTGCTGAGATGAAACATCATGACCAAAACGCAAGTTGGGCAGTTTATTTGGCTTACACTTCCATATCATATAGTTCATCGTTGAAGGAAGTCAGGCCAGGAACTCAAACAGGGCAGGAACCTGGAGGCAGGAGCTGATGCAGACGCCATGGAGGGGTTCCACTTACTGGCTCATTCCCCATGGCTTGCTTGGCTTGCTTTCTTTATAGAGCTCATGACTAGCGGTCCATGGATAGCCCTGCCCACAATGGGCTGGACCCTCCCTATCAATCACAAATTAAGAAAATGCCTTACAGGCATGCCTATAGCCCAGTTGCACAGAGGCATTTTATTAATTGAGATTCCCTACATCCCAGATGACTTTAGCTTGTGTCAGGTTGATACAAAACTAGCCAGAACAAAGAGTATGGAACCTTTAGGAGGTAGAGCTTAGTGGACAGAAGTAAGTCACTAGGGAAAGGCTTTTGAGGGTAGCGCCTGCCCCTGGGTTCTCATTATCGTCTCCTGCTGCCATGTGAGCAAGCCACTGCCTGGTGCTCCTCCTTGTATGGATGCAGCCATTTCTACCACCATGCCTTCCCCTGCGAGATGAACTAAAACCACTCTGATAGCATGAGCCAAAATACGACTTCTTTTCTTCCCACAAGGTGTTCTGTATCCAGGCCCCTACATACTTGAGGTGGAGGGTGGCATGTTGTGCTTTCAACGCCTCCCTGTGGATTCCCACACCTGGGGAAATCTGACCCACCACCAGGAATAACCAAGTAGGAGTTATTCTTGGGCCCATTGCAAGTTGGTTAGCAACTGTCTCCAGTTAGACCAGCTGGACTGCACAGGACACTTGACCTGTGTGCTCCCTTCCTTCTGTAACTCTTTTGATGCTACCTCTCTGTATTGACTGCTTGCACATAAAAGGTTCCCCTCTTATTTCCAGAATGAAATTCCAGGTGTCTTAACTGGAAATCAAGGCTCCTCCCAGACCTAACTCAGCCAATATTTCACTCATATCCCATCACCTACACCAGCTCTCAACTGGGGACAACTCTGCCACCTATGAGACAACTGGTAAGCCTAGAGACATTTTTTTATTCCAACTAGAGGCTTAGGGATCCAACTGCTGCCAAACACCCTACATGAACAGCAGGTCCCCGGAGAAGAACCATCGGATCCAAATGTCAATAGCCTTGCCCTCCCCTCCAGTGCCAGGCTCCCCTCTCAGCATCCAACTCCTTGGTCCCTGGCTTATGCTGTTAACCTCCTGGTAGGCCTGCTTTCTGATGGAACCCTCCCTCTCCCATAAGACCAGGCAGTCCCAATCAAGGCATCTACCTGCCTAGCCTTTGATACATGCCTCAAGATAGCCAAATGTCATGAAATCCTGTTATCATAGCTGTTGTTCTCTTGAAATCAAAGCAATCTGCATACTCAAATGAGTCCCTCATAGAAGAGGGGCTTCCTCGGACTCTCTCCTGAGGCTCCATTCATTCCCTGCCTCCTGTTCCACCTGGAACTGCATCTAATCTTGTCCCAGCTGCACAAAGAGGAGATGGAAGCCAAAGTATACTAGGGATGAAAGGGAGAGGGGACTCTAAGGATGCAGCTTTTATGAGCTGTTCAGCAGGTTGGAGCTGGACAGCTGCCTGCCAGAGTCAACCACACTCCTACAAGTAACTTCATTCTAACCCTAACCCTAACTCTAACCCTAACTCAATAAACACACTGTTTCAACTCACTAGATGCAATGAAACCATGTCTTTGCCAGGGGATTGTCCTCTCTATCTGGGGTAGAGAGAATTAGATTCCCCTGGGAAATCATACAAGGTCATGCATGGAAAGACCTTGTGCTAAGCCTGCACTTACTTTACAGGACAGCTCCCTGTGTGACCTGGGTGTGACCTGTGTGACCTTTCTCTACACGTGTTCCCAGTAGGTACCAAATCTCTGCTGGCCAAGAGCTGGCTGGCCAGGTGACCACCTCACCAAGCACTCCAAGCCCAAGAATATCACACCCCAGGAAGACCTTCCCCACCCCACCCCCAGACTCCAGCCCCAAACTCTGAAGGCTGGGAGCTATTTCACCTTCTTCTGGTTTCCAGATGCCCTGAAAGCTTACCTTGAACAGCAGATAAAAGCACTCCACTCGGTGCCCCGCCCTCACTTACCTCCCGCCACTGAGCCCACCCTCCTGAATATGCACACCCACACCTCCCACCTCTGTCTGCGCTGTAGCCTGCTGTCTGCAGCGACAAATGGAATTCATGAATACAGTTTGGCAAATCCTAGCACCCAAGTGACTGACAGCGGGTTTTCATACTGAACCCTGCTGGGCGGGAACAATCTCCCTAATCAGGACAGAATTAGAAAGATCTCTTAGTAATGCAGATGGATTCACTAGCAGCAGCACCCCTAGTCCAACAAGGCCCTTCTCTGCCCACATAATTATAAAGGCAGCTGGCTAGCCTCCTGATGCCTGGGCCACCCCACACACTTCCCAGCCTCATATCTGAGAAATAGTGACAAAGGTTATCCAGCAGGTCTGATGTCACACTACTAAACATACATGCCACCTGTCTAACCAGGCTAGACACACAGGATGGATGACCTGGGCCTGAAAATCGACTCCCAAGAGCTCCACTTGTGCACTGCACGTTCCTGGTCCAAGCATCTTAATGCTCCTTGAAGCTCCATCCATCCGGAGAGATCACAGTGTAATAACCACACCTGTATGACACTGGACAGGGCACTGCACACATGTCCATCTCGTTAGCTGTCATTATCCCTATATGAGATGCCAAAGGCTTAAGCAACTTCTCTCCAAGGAGGAGCAGAGCTAGACTCAAACCCTGAGCTCGTAGATCCAAAGCTCATGTTCCTCTCCGCAAGAAACTTTCTCCACAACAGCACGTCTCCCATATCAACAAGACTCCCAGCAAACACTCCTTCACACGCCTGTGGTCACAGCCCAGGGGACCTCTTGGCCCTGATTGTCATCAGTGTCATTACAGTAGCCTTCTCTCTGCTCGTTCGCTCGGATTCCCGTTATGCCATCACAGCCTGGCATTATAAAACAGCCGGTCATAAACATCAACTTGATTACAAGCCCAGACTCTCGCTTCTAATGCATAAGCATGTGTGATGCGTGTGGAGAGAGAAAGAGACACCTCTGTATTTTTGGTTTTGTAAAGACAAATCGTCTCGATTGCTTAATCAATAAAAATGCCTCTCTAACTCCTAGTGTTATTACAAAGCAATTTCGGACAGAGTGAGAAAGAAACAGCAGATCTGTATTCCTGACAGGGCAGACAGGGTCTGATTAGGCTGATGGATGGAAGAGCAGACCCATGCCAGCTCACTGACAGCGTGGTATGGACCCCCAGGTGCTCCCGGGGCAGAGAATGGAGAAAGAAGTGCCTTGCTCCAACCATACCATTGACATGACAGGCCAAAACACAGAGAGGGTGTGGATAGGGGAAGACAGATGTGCCGTCTTTGTCAGAGCAAGGACCAAAGGGCAAGGAGAAGTGATTCCTTGGTGAGACATGCCTGTAATCCCAACACCAGAAGAAGGGAGGCAGGGGGACTACAATTTCCAAGCCAGCCTGGGCTACACAGGAAGGCCCTATCTCCAGGACACTAAGGTGGGGGCAGGGAGACTAAAAAAATAGTACTCACCCCAAAAATAGCACTGTGACCCCTTCTCCTTGTGCCTACAAATTAGGCACATGGCCTTGGATAAGAGCCCTCTCCTCCTTGTTGGCAACACACAGTATAAGAAGGGAGAAAGCCATGATCATTCTTTTACAGAAAGTTTGTCTTTGGTCCCTCTAAGATCCCTTCCTGAAAATAAGGGGCTCACATGACCCAGTCCCGCTTCTCTTCCAGCCTCAGCTCCTGTCTTCGCACCCACACACCCCCTCACTGGCTGTTCCTTGGCAGCCTGCTTTTCACACCTTGGGTGAAACCTGTGCCTTGGATGACCTTTCTCTCGAAACACAACTCCCCAGATTCTCTTGGGGAAAACCTCCACTGTCCTTGAAGACCTGCATAGGTGGCCTCCCAGAAGGCTCTTCCCTGCCTCGCCCCCATATGCCAGAGACCACCCAGCCCCTGCAGAAAGCTGTTGGCCATCAGCAATGCATGGTGATCTGTAGGTGGGTTCCCATGCCTATTCATCGCTTTGTGTACATTAACAGCTTGAAAAAAATGTGCATTGCAAGTTCATATCTCTGTCCCATACTCCAGACTCATATGCCAGCTATATCCCAGATGGGTACTGACATGCCACAGGGGTATAACTAAGACATGACTCTGAACATCCCCATGCAGTCTGGCATTCTGAACTATTTGCTCAAACCAAAGCTGACAGACACCCAACTCTTCTGTCTCGTCAGGTTCACGTCTCAAACCAAGTGGCTTATCTGTCCTGTCTCAGGAGAGGAAGGACATACTAAAGACAGCTAAGTAGAGCTGAAACTGTTGGATATGGATTTTCAAAAGAAAGAAAGAAAGAAAGAAAGAAAGAAAGAAAGAAAGAAAGGAGGGAGGAGAAGAGAAGAGAAGAGAAGAGAAGAGAAGAGAAGAGAAGAGAAGAGAAGAGAAGAGAAGAGAAGAGAAGAGAAGAGACAAGACCAGAGTCTCTCTCTCTCACTGTATATGAAAATAAATCACGGTAAAAAGCCACAAAGGGTAAGAGTTCTAGGAATGTCTTGTGTGACCGTGGATTAGGCCATCAGTTCTCTGATACAGTACCAAAAGCACAATCCGTAAGAGAAAAATTGGTGACTTAGCCTTTACAGAAATTAAGAACTCTGCTCCCTAAAAGGCCCTATTAGGAGAATGGAAAGAGCTCAGAAGGGCTGAACAAGGGGCTCACGGGCCCCACAGGGTGTGTCCTAGATGATGCTCAGCCACCGCCACACCACCACAGCCACCACGAAGTGACGCAAGCCTGTATAAAAGGCAATAATAGCCACCCTTAAAGGGAACTCTGATAAAAGTGACCACATGAAAATGACTCGTAAGGACATTATTCCCAGTGAAATAAGCCAAGCAAAAGGAACTGGCAGCAGGCAGTTCAGAGGTGCCTAGACACAGTCGAATTAATTGAAACAGAAAGTAGAGTGGAGTATCAGGCAACGAGGTGTCACCATGGAAGTAAGCTATAAAGACGTAAAGAGCTCAGATGTAAAGAGTCCCACTAACTGCGAGTTTGTACATGTATTCAATGCTAGGGAACTAAAGTTAAAAACAGTTACTGTAGTAAGTTTTATGGTAAGTGTATCTGGCTACTTCTAAAAAAGACAAAAAAGAAACTGCCAGCTCTGGGCCATCTGGGTAAGATTATCAGAGAGCAAATCTTTCTATTGCCATTTTCTAAATGACAATAAAGGGGGGTCTGTGAAAAAAAAGAATCACGTAATTTAATCTTTTCCATTTTTATAACTATACTTGTTCTTTTGGTTTAAAGAGAAGAAAGGAAGGAAGGGAGGGGGGAAGGGCTGCTACAGACTGGCAGAAAGTATTTACAAATCACATATTGGATACAAGATTCATATCCAAGATACAGTTTTTTTTCAGTCTCAAAATTCAACAATAAGGCAAGTAACAATGAATAAAAAAAATTCAGAAGACAGATTTTACAAATAAGCAATTGGGAAAATGCAAATTAGCCCTGCAGTTACACACCACTGTGCGGGGAATGCATTGCCCGGGTTTTTATTTAAAGGATAACAGTATATGCCACTGAGGACGGAGAGCGGCCAGAGTCCTCGAATTGTGTTTGCATCTAAAGCTGCATTTGAGTGTGTACAGCAGCCTGATTTAAAGCTGCTGAAGAACTAAAACCAGCCCAGCCCCCCTCCACTGTGAAGGAAGAAACTACCATCTCTATACAACAGAGTACTTACTGCTCAGGAGTAAAACGGAGTAAAAATTTCATCTCTGCTCCCCACAGATACATCCCAGATGCATTATACTGAGTGAAAGAAGCCAGACCCAAAAGCTACCTCCTGCTTGATTCCATTTATATGATACTCTGGAAAAGGCATGCCTCCGGGGACAGGAGAGAAAAAAAAAAAAAAAAAAAAAAAAACCCGGATCAGTAGCTGCCAAGGCTGTAGGCGGGAGGCGGGCTGACTATAAGGAGCAAGGGGTGTTCCTTATCTCGGTTGTAGTGCTGGCTGTAAAACTTTGGGGCCCTCAGACATCAGGAAACCCTCAGCAGAGCGAGCCTCATGACGTGTGTGCTACACACCTTCTCGACAACATGCCAGCCCAAGGCCCGGGCTGCCCACTTAGGGTTGGTGCCTGCCAGGCCACCCCATCCCAAGCTCTGCCAATTCTCGTCCAGCCCACGGCAACTCAGAGCTTCTTAGCTTCTCCTCCCCTATAGTTTATTCTTAAAAAGCTGTCAAAATTACTTTTTTCAAATATAAATCACACAGTGTCACTCCCCTGCCTAACTCCTCCAATGTCTTGTCGCATTTTAGAATAAAACCCTAATCCTTCCTGGGGGTGCAAAGTGAAGCCTGCCTTTCAGACCTCAAACTTCTTAGTCAACACCCACCCTCTGATTGTGACCACCACCCTGGCACCTGCCCACTTTCCTGAACATACCAGGCATGTCCCCAGTGAAGGGCTTCATCCCTTGTCCCCAGTCTCCATGTGGATCTGATATGTTACCTCCCTATAATTGACCGAACAATTCTCACATTTCTCCTGCAAGACTCACAGCTCATTAACCCTAGGGTTTTCATCTTGTCCTAAGACTTGTCACTTCCTGATTCACCACCCCCCCCCCCCGACTGCACCTGCTCCATGACAGCACCATCATCAGCCTTGTTCCTGGCTAATCATCAGGTGGGACTGCACACAGTAGGTGCTCAGGGCAAGGCCTGCACACAGTAGGTGTTCAACAGATGCTTAAACTCGGCTTTTATGTTCAGGTAAGAGTCTGTCACTTAGCCTTCCCAAAAACTCTCTGAGGACACTGTCATTTAGACAGAGGGAAGCCAGGCGCTGCCCCTGGGGCCTTCCTGGCCCCACTATGGGTGGACAGAGAAACCTGGCGAGTTTGGATTACAGTAGAGATGAACTCAAACTCAGCTTCATCTGGTGTCTCTGGATAAGTCTCCTCCTCCTCCACTACTCGGAGCATGTGTGTGATAGGCCAGGGCAGGAAGGAGGCAGAAAGATAAAGTAGGCCAGAAATGGCACCAGCTAGCTTGCTCGGTCAAGACCTCAGCCCTTGTCCAGCCTGCCACCATCCTTGCCCAACTCCCACGGGCCTAAGGACAATTGGTAAATGTTAGAATTTGAGATCCAAATCTGCCGAGTGGTACTGAATGCCAAGTATGAGGCTGGCACCGTGCTAAGCAATTGTATGTCCCATTACAGAAGGAGGTGGAGGCAGGATTCCAACTCGTGGACCTACTATGTTCCAGAAGCTCTAGCTTCACTCTATATAACCCCATAACCTTGGCAATAATACCCTTATTTTTTGTTGTTGTTGTGGTTTCAAAGACCATACATATTTTAAGTGGCAAAGCCTTCTGAAATAGCCCATGTCCAGGGCTATTTCTATGGTATATGTGGAGCCATGCCTTCCCTTCATCGGTCAGCCCAAGAGGCGGAGCCCCATATGCAGCCTCCCTTTTGTACCCCAGGCTGTGCCCACTTCTATCTCTCCATTGTCCCACTTGCTGCACCAGGGTGCAGACACGCAGCTAAGACTAGCTTTCCCCAAGTAACCCAACCCCAAGAATAGGGACAATGTCCTCTTGGTCCTCTCTCTTTCTCCTCCCGCCTCCTTTTCTGTCCCTCCACCTCGCTCTCTGTCTCACTCTACATCTGTTTCCTGCATTCATACACTTACATACACACATGTATGCACACACTGCCACTACTCCTTTGCCAACTCATTTCTTCCAATCACAGCTCTGGCAACTGGCCACAAAGAGTACAAATATTGAAAGGTGGTCTGGGCTGTGGCTGCAGTCCTGGCCAAGATGGTAGTGGTGGTGCATGCACAGGGGCCTGTACTCCTTGGCAGCCAGGACCTGTAGCTGAGAAGACAGGAGACAGGAGGGCAGGGACTGACATAATTTCATGTCTGGCCTTTTCTAGTCAGCAAGCAAAATGACTCTGCGATCCCCCAGCTCTTTAAATTAGCTGTGTTTTACAATCCCCTTGTCTGGCAGAAAATGTCCCATTAAATCTTAATGATCTGCCTTCCAAGAAGCGTCCCTGCCCCTTCATCCCTAGGAGAACTTATCTCTAGAATTCCAAAGTGAGGGGCTAGTGGGGGAAGGGGGCAATGAGCACTCATAAGATGGGGTCCCAACCATCTCTCATTGGGCAGATGCCTTCAGAACCAGAAACCAGACCAAGAGTTTCCCCATTATCCTGGTCTACTCTTCCAAAAGAACCTCATGGCTGGCACTGTCCTCCCAGGCACAGTCTGTCCCCACCAGGATGACCGTCACCCCTTCTAGCTATTTGTAAACATCTGACTGCCAGCGACCACTGGCTCCAGCCCACAGGGACAGTTTGGGACAGCAGTGAAGCAGGTCCCGTTTCACCTGTGCTTAGAGAGACCGGAGGAGAAATTTTCCTTGAAAAGAAAGCTGTCACATGACCTTCAGGACTATTCAAATATTAACCACCTGGATAAACAGTTTCTTCTCTGTTCTCATTATCACCTCTCCGGCTAGAACTACCGTGCAGTATTTCTCTTTTATATCCAGAGGAGGCAACATTTAGGGTGATTCCTGGGGAGAGGGGAAAGATGAAAGGAAGAGAAGGAGAAGAACCCAGAGGGAACCCGAGTCCCTACCGCTCCCCACCCAACTATCAGGTGAGAAGGCAGAGACCTGAAGGCTGGCCCCTGAACCAACCCAGCCCCGAGGTCCCAGCGGGACACTGAGGATAGATTCCTGAGGACCCACGTGGCTCCGAGGGGTCTTTGCATGCCTCCAGCCTCATCACTCCTTGGCCCTCCCTAGAGGCACAGCGGGGGGCCAGGATGACTCTCCACGAGCACCCACAGCTCCTCTTCGCCAGGGCTCCTTGTCGCTGACCCTGAATTACACCTTCCACAGTCTCAGCTGGGTTCTCCTCTCCGGTCTATTCTCTCCTCTCATCACCTTAGGCTTTCACCTCACTCTCCTTGGTCCAGAGGAGACACAGGCATTTGGGTCTCAGCCATGTGTCTTCCATTGCCACCTAAAGGCCTCATCAGTCAAGGGCAGCTGCCTCCATACGGAACACCACCCGTCCCTAGGCGGGGAAGCCCAGGTTGTCCGGAAGTCCAGGCTCACTGAACGGAAGAGATAAATCTATTACCAACTTCCATCAGTGCAACCAATTTGAAAGTTATTATTGTGAGTTCTTAAGACGTCAACAATGAGGAATCCTATTGTCCCACTAATTAATTCAGCAATCTCCATGAAATAAGAGGAGCCATAATTGTCATTCCAAACTCACCCCTCGACCACTGGAATCAACTAATTAAACAACAATCAGCCAGCACTGGGCTTTCAAGGGGAAGATGGACTGTTCCTTTTTATAGCTGCAATTAGGCGACACATTCAATAATCAGAATGAAATACAAATTCACCCGGGAGCCCAGTAAATTATGGCCATTCATACTTTGTTTTCCTCTGGTTACCTCCCAGAAAATAAAAGGGGTGGCATCATGACATGCAGCAGGGTGTTGTCTGCATTGCCTATAAGCCAGTCCTTAAAGTACCTTCTAACTCAAGGGGTCTGTTTGCCGTGTGGTTCAGAGGAAAAAAAGAGAAGGCTTCTGCTGACAAGGTCCTGCCCAAGGCTACACCCAGAGGAGATTTGAATTCCCTGTGGTCTCAGAGAAAATGGTGGAGAAAAAGACAGGAGTGGGAGTCCTGCACCACGATCGGATCCACACCCCCCACTCACACACTCACTCGATCAAGTGTAACATCCAGCCAGGTGTGCAACAGATGGGAAACCCTCTGCGTGTCCAACAGAAATGCTTCGAGCGAGGAGGACGGCTTTGACGACAGTGGGAGCACTCACGCCCAAGGAGAGAGAAGCAAAGTGAAGCAGACAGAGTTCACAAGAAGCCACTGAATCGGGTACAGGGCAGTGGCTGGGCGGCAGGGAGCGGAGAGGAGAGCGTGGGACGGATGATAAATGGAAAGATAGTCACTCTGAGATGCTGTCAGCCACCACAGGCTGAGGGGAAAACACTCTGTCTTTAGAAGGTGCCAAAATGGTCACGTCCTCCACAGGGGCTGCCAGGATCCAGCTGCTGATGGGCCTCCTGAGCAACAGGAGCTGGGGGAGGGGTGGGAGCATAGCACAAAAGGCTGGAGAGAACATTGCTCACTTGATCCTTCTCAAACCCCAAGAGAGCAAATTGGGAGTTATTTTTCAGAACTAAAGCATGCCATTGCTTTAGACCAGTCAGGTAAAGGGATTTCTTTGCAGACAATGGGGATCTTACACTTTCAGTGTTAGAAGATCTCTGGAGTCAGAGGTCTCTTTCTCGGTCATTCAGTATAGACATGGGCATGTAGCAGGTTACATAGAGAGACTTAGTCCCGGCTCGCCTCTTTCCTCAGCTGGGAATCTCCAAGCCCAGAACCCCATGAAAGAACGTGTCCAGGAGGCTGAATGATGTAAAAATGTGTCTGGGGGGGGGGGGACACTGGTGACAATTACCTAACAAAGGAGGTTTTGTTTAGCTTATAGTTAGAAGGGATACAGTGTGGTTCTGAGCTATAGAACATGGCTTGGCAGTTAAGTGCATTCATTGCTCTTCCAAAGGACCAAGGCTTGTTTCTCAGCACCCATATTGGCAGCTCAGAACCTCCTGTAACTCCAGGTCAGACTCACTCTTTTGGCCTCTTTAGAAATCTGTACACATGCACATACAAAGAAACTGGTACGTGTGTGTACATACGCACACACATAAATAAATAAATAAATAAATAAATAAATAAATAAATAAATAAATACTTTTTAAATTTTTTTCCAAGAGCAGATAAGAAGTGCGATCAGACTATGGAAGTCCACCTCCCAGTGACCTACTTCCTCAAGCAAGACTCTACCTTCTGACGGTTCCACCGCCTTCTAAACAGCATCACTAGCTAGGGACCAAGAATTTAAATATACCCCACTCTGAGAGATATTTCCTGTGATGGTTTGTATATGTTTGACCCAAGGAGTGGCATTATTAGAAAGTGTGGCCCTGTTGGAGTAGGTGTGGAGTCACTGTGGGTGGGGGCTTTAAGACCCTCACCCAAGCTGCCTGGAAGTCAGTATTCTGCTAGCAGCCTTCAGATGAAGATGGAGAACTCTCAGCTCCTCTGCACCATGCCTACCTGGATGCTGTCATGTTCCCTCCTTGATGATAATGGACTGAACTTCTAAACCTGTAAGCCAGCCCCAACTGAATGCTGTCCTTGTAAGAGTTGCCTGGGTCAAGACATCTCTTCACAGCAGCGAAACCCTACTAAGACATTCCCCATTCTTCAAACCACAGCAAAATGTGTCCATTTACTTGATCGAGCACCGATTCCATAACATCGATGTGTAAACACCTCAGCTCAGTAGAGGCTACAATAGCCGTGACCAGAAGGGAAGGGAATGGCAATAATGAGAGGCAAGATTGAGGGGTGACAGCCTGCCAAAGAAAGAGATCTTCAGTGGAAACCTGAATAATGACCCAGAGTCAGCCAAGGCCTCTGCTTGCTCATCTGTAAAATGGGAGCGATAAGAACGTCTTTGTAAGCCTTAGTGAGGTGATTACTGGCACTGTCCCCTGTACACGTTGCCATGGTTACTGCTCAGCTTGCCCAACATGAGATGCCACCCCCACCAGCCCTGTGGAGCCTCAGTATGTCTGCCACAGGGAAGAGGAGCCTCACTTGTTCTTTAGACACCCATGATAGGCTGGAGAAAAGCCACAACGTGGAGAACAGAAGCAATAGAGATAAATGAGAATCAAGACAGAAAGGAAGGGCTGGGGCCAAAAGACATGAAATGTTTCATTTGAGGTCAGTGATGGGGAACTCTGCTTAAATCTCTGTGGCCATAGACAACCACTATGAGCAGTGAGTGACTCGGGCAAGGCCCAAGAGGTGACAAGGTTAAAGACACACAAAACCTCTGAAAAAGCTGTGTGGTTTCTTATGAAGGCTGTGGGATTCCTGTAACTCTGTGTTCCCAGCCCCCCTCCTCGCCCCCGGGACTGCTAGCCTGGGCTGGATCAGAGTCTAGCCTTCTCACTCAAGTCTCATCTTCTAACTCTGGAGCTGTGAGGTGAGCCACCAAGGATTCAGGGCCCACTTCCCTCAGCTTGCCTAATCATCCCCTTTGTTCGACAGTTTCCATATTGTCTGTGGGACGGTTGCCGGCCCCCAAGGTGACAACAGTTTTCCTGAATGTTCTCAGGGTCTAAGGCCCTTGAAGAGTAGCAGCCCCAGCCAGGTAGGCCAGGAGATGGGTTAACAGAAGCTGGAGGCACCACCACTGTCTTACTGCAGTCTGGCTTAGTGTCGGTCCTGACCACCTCCACACATTAGAGTCTAGAGATTCCTGAGCCTTAACCTGAACCCGTGTGACCTCCTGGTTCTTGATGTAGCTCCATCCACACACTGTCTACAGCAGCCATGACCCCAGCCTGGACTGCAACTCCAATCTCCCCCCCTTCTCTGTCCACAACAACTTAATCAGGGACCGGTCCAGATCCTGAGTCTCCCAGTTTTGATTTTCCATTGTGGGTCCATGTCCTCCTTCACACAGGGAGGGCAGATTTGAGCTGGGCCTCACAGGACCATAAGCTGTTGCTGAGCTGAGGCCTAGGTTTGCAGCTGTGGTTGGTCCTGGGTAGAGTGAGCAGGCATAGCCAATAGAGAAACTCCTCACTATCTATTCAGCTGCTTCTCAGCATCAAACTGCCAAGGACTTCCTCATCGCACCCGGCCCTCAGCAGTAAATACAGATTCTGATTTAGAGTCCTCAACATCACAGTCGAGGGGAAATTCTCACAGGCGAACCAAGATTCATACTCTGACGACAATGGCAGGATTAGCTTTATTGATCAAGTATCAGCATCATCAAAGACAAATACTTACAGGGCTCTTGTTCACACACAACAGCTGCTTCTCCTTCAACCAGGGAAGGAGAACTCACTCGCAGGATGTCTTACAGAGCCCACAAAATCAACCTGGTTTCATGACTTTAATTATGGGCCACTAGAGGTCATTAGCCTTAAATGCACTGTAAATACTTCAAACTGAAAGACGCTGACTTTATAGTACCAAAGCCTGGAACTTCATTAGATGGGTAAGACCGAGTGAACGAATGAAGGGAGGAAGGCACAGAACAGGGACATCTCTCCGTGGCTGCGGCCCTGATTATAGAATTTATGGATGACTGAGGCCTCTTGCTTTTCCATCTTCTTGCAGAACATTTAATGGCCTTCCTGGGGTCATTTCATTACTAATTTGTACCTTAATCAGAAGCAGGGGGGGGGGCGGGGGGAGGAAGCAGGAGAAACAGAAAGGAGTATGTCGCAAATCAATCAGCGTTGTTCCCTTTAACAGCTCTGGGAGAGACTTGAGTGGATGCGAACATTGAGACTAATGGCTAAAAGTTGAGCTTGGGAATTATCTGTGCGTTTATTTATGCATGACTTCTGGCATCCACTCTGCCTGGAAACCTGCCCAAGAAGATGAAGCTTTGGAAAGTGACTGATAGAGGGGAGGGGAGGGGAGGAACAGAGCGGACCAGACAGCACCTCACCCCCAACCCCACCTGAACAGGCAGCCTGCAAAGGACTCCTCCCTACCTCCCACCTCAGTATGTGGGCACACAAGGTGGCTCTCAAAGGCTGTCAGCAGATGTCACTGCCCTCCTCCCTCAGGTGCCTGTTCCATGCCTACAGTTTCCCAGTAAAGGCTACAAGGTACGATGTAGAGGGGCACATAAGTAAGGGTGGAGGGGGCACATAGGGGCCTGAAAGTTGTGTTCCTTCTAAATCCATGTTTTGACATCGGAGCCCCCGAGGTGAGTATGGAAACTTTCCAGGGTGATGACATGAGGAACGCAGTGCCCTTAGAAAGAAATAGCAAAGCTTATTCTTGCCTCCTCTGTTCCACATCAGGACAGAAGGACGTCTGTCTGTAAACCAGCAAATGGAACTGGATCTGTCAGCGTCTTGTGTTTGAATTTCTCAGGCTCTGGATTGGTGAGAAATGACCATTTGATGTTAAAGCTATCCAGTCTCTAGGAGTTCCTTCCAAAAGCTCCTACAGACGAAAGCAGGATGCCTTCAGAGTAGCATAAGGAGGCTCCTGTGACAACAAGGAAGGGGGACAGCAACGGTCACGGTTCTTATAAACCACATTTCCCACAGTCAAGTACCCCAGTCATCCAAAAAAGTGTGAGACATTCAGGTCGCCACTGGATACTGGAACTTCTTCCTGGCAGGTCATACTGTAAACGGAGTCAAAGCAAGGGTGCAGGGCATCAGAGAGGCAAACTTCAGCTGAGGAGCCTGCCAGACAGGCAGAGGACAGCAGATGAGAACATGTGCACAAGGCAGGTCTGTGGTCTGTGGTGAGGGTTAGGGGCAGGGGCTGTTCCCATCCAGCCAATGGGATCAGGAGTGAATATCACTGTTCTGAGGGAAACCAGCAGGGGTGCCACTTAGCGTGAGGTAAGAAGGTCTCTCCAGTCAGCCTCAGTGAATATCAAGCCCCTCCTGCAAGGCTAGGTAAGATCCTAGGAAAAGAGACCCAGCATGGGGAAGGAACCATTATGCACCAAGCATAGAAAGCAGCCAGCCAGAGTATGAGAGAGTAAAACAGACCATGGGCACCAGGGGGATGCTCATTACCAAGTCCCCAGCAGCGGACTGACTGTCCTTGCAACCAGGGAGAACTCCTATAGAGCATGCTCCAGCATAACAACACAGCAAACACACAGTAAGATCAGGTAGGATCCCAGGAAAAGGAAGTGTAAGGGACAGAAAGGCTAATGGGGTTCCAAGGCAGAGAACAGCTTGAAGCAATCCCCCCAAAACATCACTGTGACAGGTCTGGGGAGCAAGTGACACAGAAGTCTCAAGTAATCAGCCAAACAAACCAACCTAGAGGAAAATCTACAAAAAGAAAAACAAGCAACAACAAAATCGACCAACCAAAGAAACAAATACAAATTAACCGAGCAGTCACCAATGTCAGGACAATCCCAGACATGAGGAGAGAAATAATAAGGCTGGTAAAATTGAGTGAGATGCTCGCTGTGAAAGCGTGAGAGCCCCCGTTGTAATCTTACACACCCGTGTAGAGGGCCATGAGTCTATAACTGCTCTAGAGTAAAGGCAGGAGAATCCTGGAGGATTGCTGTTCAGCCAGTGTAGTGGTTTAAATGAGAATGGCCCCTTTAGGCTCATATATTTGAATGTTTGGGCTCCAGTTGGTGGAACTGTCTGGGAAGGATCAGGAGGTGTGGCCTTACAGGGGAGGTGTGTCAAGGAGACTTTGAGATAAGCCTACCCTGTTCCCAGTTAGCTCTCTCCACCTTGTGGCTATATGTCTCAAGATATAAGTTTTCAGCTACTGCTCCAACACCATGCCTGTCTTCTTGTTAGCATGTTCTCCACCATGATGGTCACGGATGCTGACCCTCTGAAACTGTGATTCCCCAAACAAACTCTTTCTCTGTAAGTTGCCCTGGTCATGCACAATGTCTTATCACAGCGATCAAAAAAGTAACCAAGACAGGTGAGTCTGTGAGCAACTTGATCTCAAAAACTAAGTGGGAGAAGAAAATGAGCAATGTGAACCTCTGGCCTCCATGTGCGTACTCAAGGGCGTCTGCACACACTACAGGCAGACACCACACTCACACAGACAGCCACACCCACCAGCCACACCCACCCACACAGAGGAAACAACTATGACACATGAGTCAATTGTGAATAATATTCAAGTTGGCATAATAATGTAAATTCTGAATATTGACTTAATGACTATTTAAAACAAGAATCAGAGGGGATGGCAGTTTAAGACACTCGAATCTCATTACCATAAATAGAAAGTTCAATAATGCATGCAATCAATGCATTAAAATATAGCAACACACGTACTATAAAAATAGGTACAACTGAGAAGAGAGAGCTAGAACCTGCTGTGGACCATTGCTTCAGAGAAGAGATGCTGGGATGCGGAGACAGAGCAACACTACACCATTAGAAGCCTTTCAAACACTTCTCTTATAACCTAAAAGCAATGATCATTATTTTTCTTAAATTCCCAAGCCTGACCCTCTATGGCTGACAGTGAAATGATCCCCAGTCACTTGCGCTTCATCTTTCCCTAGGGGGTCTCTCATTCATTATTGCTCCTAGCAGCCAACTCTCCTTTCATATACGGCTTTGCTTATGCCTTAAACTCAAAAAAAAAAACACGTTTGATGAGATCAGAGAGTGGTAAAAACACCAGTGGAGAAGGGACAAGAGGACACTCCCTCAGCTAGCCCCCTCCCTCAGATGGCTCCTCCCTCGGCTAGCCCCTCCCTCCGATGGCTCCTTCCTCAGATGGCTCCTCCTTCGGCTAGCTCCTCCCTCGGATGGCTCCTCCTTCGGCTAGTCCCTCCCTCAGATGGCTCCTCCTTTGGCTAGCTCCTCCCTCGGATGGCTCCTCCTTCGGCTAGCCCCTCCCTCAGATGGCTCCTCCCTCGGCTAACTCCTCCCTTGGCAAACTCCTCCCTCAGGTGGCTCCTCACTCAGCTGAAGGTCTTAGACCCTTCAGACCTTCCTTTCCCAGTCCATCCAGTCCAGTTCCTGCCACCATTTAGGGTTTTCCATTGTTAAAATTGTAGAGTCCACGGCTTCTCCCTGGTCACATCAGGGTCCTTCTTGCCATTCCCACTTCCTTGTTAATGACGCTCTTTTTCCCCCCATGACTGACACCATGTGTTTGGGGGAAGCTAACCTTCACTCCCCCAACTCAAGTCAGTGAAACATCTCTGTCATTTACTAAGGGCTATCTATAGACAAAAATAGGAGGATGAAACTAGACATGGTAACTAACTACCATCATCCAAGAGCTAGAGAGGCTGAGGCAAGGGGGTGGCCATGCGTTTGATGTCAGCCTGAGCTGACATCTATAGGATGAAAATTTGAAAAGGGAGATAGGGGAAACAGGGCTGGTATACCACCAGCACAGAGCACTTGCCCAGTGTGGTAGTTTGAATGAGAATGCCCCCCGAAGGCTCATGTGTTTGAATGCTTGGTCAACAGTTAGTGAACTGCTTAGGAAAGATCAGGAGGTGTTACTGTAGAAGGAATGTCACTAGAGGTGACCTTTGTCGTTTGAAACACCCACACTCACGCTATTCTGAGTTAGGCTCTTGCCTAACTTTAACTCTGCCTCTTGGGGATGTCTCAGCTACTGCTCCGACACCATGCCTGCCTTCCTGCTGCCATGCTCCCACCATGATGGTCACAGAGTCCCTCCGACATGGCAAGGCTTGGTCATGGTAACTCTTCACTACAATATCATTGTAGCTAAAACACCTAGTATGTCTGAGGCCTGGGTTCTATGCCCAACATCATCCAAACAAAACCAGAACAGTTTGGAGAACGAGAAAAGGAAACCTTTTACCCTTGGGTAAAGTATTAAATGTATTACAGCCTTAGTTTTCTCACCTATAAAAAGAGGCGATCACATCTGTTCCAGTCCCAAAGGGCTCTCAGCACAAACCAGACAGCCCCTCAAGCAAGAACTCGTATTATTGCTGTTTCTATTATTATCAGTCATGAGTGTGTGTGTGTGTGTGTATGTACATGTACTTGCCCATGTATGTGAATATGGAGGCCAGAGAGGACATCTGGGGTCTCCCTCAATCACTCTCTATCTATATTTTGAGGCAGTCTCTCTCACATAACCTGCAATTTGACCTCTGGGCTAGACTGGATGACTTGCAAGCTCCCAGGAGCTTCCTATGTCCACACTCCATCCCTCAGTGCTGAAGCTCCAGGCATTTGCCACCACACCCCTCTTTTCATTTGGATGCTGGAGATCTGAACTCAGGCCCCAGGCTTTCCAGCAGACACTGTTACCCACTGCGCTGTCTCCCCAACTGCAGCCATGATCGTTTTTTTGGAAGGCAGCAGGCTATGGAGTCTCCTGCCTAGCTGGAGACCCACGTACTGAAATAAAAAGCTGGCATCTTGGTCACCCTTGTGTCCCCTGTGAGCCACTGGGTTCCAGCAGCATGGTCTATTATCCAACCTGCAGCCATGCCAACTACCCCACCCGCAGCAGCAGACGCCCGGGGCACAGGCCTCACTCGGTGCCTCAGGCAAATGGCTCTGAGCACCTGTGCCACTTCCCTTCATAAAACCAAATCGCTCACTAACGTTCCTCAGCTCCTTTCATCCGAATGGCAACAGCCGTTGTTCTTATTGGATTGTAGATGAATCACTTGAAATATATTTTGGGGCACATTATAGAGGCAATAACATAAAAGTAACCTGGAAAATGGTTCTGTTTTGTTTTCTACTTTGCAAACCCAAACTGGAGCCTGGGGTTGTGTTCCAGATTTTTGTCGTCTTTTTTAAACAGAGGTCTTTTTTGCTTACTTCCTCTTCATGCTGGGAGAGGAGACAGGTAAATCTCTCCTGGCTTGGGAGGGAAACCCTTCAGGGAATCCAGCCTGGTATCAAGGAGGAAGGGCTGGGTGAGAGCAGGCAGACCCACACCCTAGACTTGACATCTGGAAAATGTGGCTGAAAAAAGACATTCACCTCAGGCTCCACTGAGGACAAAAGTGAAGATGAAGAACTGAGGCAGGATAATAGGAAGAACTGGCTCATCTCGAGACAGAGGAAGATACAAGAGTGTACAAGTCTTGGCTGGAAATCTTCAAGGGCCAGACACCTACCTTTGAAAGCTCAACAATATGCCAGATACACACTCAAGACACAGAGTTATACTCCCTGATACTCCAGATACCCACACGCAATTCAGAGCCACGATCAAGCATCTTGGTAGAGCATATGGGCTCCCTGCTGTGGCCAGAGCCTTCTTCTCTGCCCTGGAGGCCACCATTTCCCCCATTTTCTTCCCCAGTTCAGAAAGTGCTGACCTCCTTCTGGCTGCCTCCCCTTCAGTCCTGGCACTCAGAACCTTCAGCCCGTCTGTTCTAAACCCTTGGCTCTGCTGACTCTGAGAGAACTCCCTGTCCTCCACAGCTCCAGCCCTGGAGCTTTCTGCACCATGCTTCTGGAGCCCTTCAAAACCTTCAAGGTAAGAACAGAGAGAGAGCCCTAGGAATATCCCTCTCTGTTGACGTCAACAATTAGAAATTCAGCTGGATGGCGGTGGCAGTGGCGGTGGCGGTGGCGGTGCGTGTCTTTAACCCCAGCACTCTGAAGGCAGAGGCAGGCCGATCTCTATGAGTTCAAAGCCAGCCTGGGTCAACATAATGAGTTCTAGGACAGCCAAGGCTACAAAGAGAAATCCTGTCTCGAAAAACCAAAACCAAACAAAAAGAACTAGAAATTCTAGTTCAGATTTAACTGTCCTCCCTCTGATTCAGGAAGCAAAGCCTGCCGTCTAAAGTGGCTTGCAGGCTATGGGGATAACTAAGGGCCGTGTGTTAAGCGTCACCCTCCTCCTGCTCTGCAGAGTCCAGACAGCACACACTGACGCAGCTTAGGCATACAGTGAGCTCGAACCCTTCCTGAGCCCCCAACCCTAATCTAATGCCATTGCAGACTTCTGTGAGGGGCCAGGCTTGCGTGGGTAGGAAGGGATTTGAGGTCGAATCCCCTTGCTCTGCCTGGCTGAGACTCAGAAAGAGAGGTCATACGGCAACCAGAGCTGCCATTCTACTGGTACCATCCAGCTTAGGGTCTCTCAGTGGCCCAGAACTCATCAAGTAGCCAAGGTGAGCTGTATACTCCGGCATCTGCATATCTCTTCCTCACTAGAAGGGTACCCATCACACCTGTCTTTTTTTTTTTTTTTTTAATACGAGTTCTGGGAGATCAAACTTGGGTCCTCGTGTTTGCAAAGCAAGCATTTTACCAACTGAGCCATCCACCCAGCCCAAGAAAGGCTTACCTATATCAGGAGATCTCTTGAAATCCCTGGTGCTTACGAACTGGAATTGCTCACTAAACGGCCTCTCAAATGAAGGGGGTTTGAGCTTTTCTTTTGTGAAGTAAAATCTGAGCCCTGGGGTAATAAGGAAATAGCTCCAAATGCAGGCTGCCATAGACCAGACCTTGATGGAAAACTTAACCTCTGTGGCCTGGCTCTGATCTTTATCACCAAAATGACACTTCCTTGTAACAACACGGGGCTAAGTAAACACAAGCCGTTTATTTCCCTACCCAGCTTAAACAAGGAGGCAAGACCAACCTCTGTGTCTCAACTTTCTCCTCTACTTCCTGTCTTGCTTTTTTTTTTTTTAATCCCTTTAGGAAAAGATGGCTGTGTCCATTCCCTACCAACTAATGTGCTATTAGTTAAGTTTTCTCCTGTGGCCAGATATTACATCGGAATTGTAAGTGGAAAGAGCGAGCCGTTGAACGTGTCAGGGTGGCGGGTGTAATTAATGAGATGAGCGGTAAGCCAGCCCCTGCATTTCTGCTGGGTCTCATTAACCGCTGCACACTGCCCTGGCTGGGAGGCCTCGCCCACCCATCCCTCCCCACTGGCTAATCTCTATAGTACCTTTTACTCCCCTGGATCTGTTCGATGTTTTATATTCCGTTTGCCAACGCAGGGATGATTCAGAACAAGACTGGGTTATTACAAATTCAGGAGGCACTACACACACGGCTGTCATGTTTTAGTTACCCTTTCTCTTGGTTTAATAAAATTTGCCACACTAATACAAAGCCATCTTTTATCGTTTTCCCCGCCGTTGTAACAACTTGTCCGGCTTCCCTCCTGCTAATTAAAGAAGGAGACCATGCAACTGCTCATTGGAAAGTGGGTTTCCGGGGGAACCTGTCAATATCTTCTCAGTCACTTAGCTCTGGGTCTTATGGTCCTTTAGCCACTCGCTCCTCCATGATTGGAGCCCTAATGAGGGCGGCAGCTGGTAGCGACATGACAGACATGCCCCGCGTGGCGCGCTGGTGGGAGGGCAGACGCAGCAGTCCCCAGGGGCAGGATGACGCGGGCTCCGCAGCCCGTCCTCCCACGCCGCCCCAGCTGGCCCTGACTTGCTTGCGACAGACTCACCGGCAAAGGGTCCCCCAACGCAAGAGCGAGCGGCGGGAGCTGGGAGGTGGGCGGTGAGAAGCGACCCCCGCCCCCGGGCCGAAGGATAACCGGAAAGGGGAGGAGGCAGTGGGTACCAAGGAAGCAGGGAGGGGAGGACAGAGAAGCAGTGCACAGAGCCGCCCTTGTGCGAAGTCCTGAGTCGGGTCCAATCAGCCCGCTCCCGGAAGGCCCACGCGCCACTCTCCAGCCCACTCGGGGACCTCGAGGAGCCCCAGTCCGCGGGGGCGGCGCGTCTGCGCCGGGTACATCTGCCCCCGCTAATTGCCTCACTACGGCCCGGACTGCCGCCCTTTAGAGGGACCGCGGCAGGCTCATTAGCATTCCCGGCAGCCGCTGCCTTGGCTATCCAGGTTGGTCCACCAACTGGGACTGCCCGGACCAAGGAAAGCCCCTACACTGGGTGTTGACATTCCTCAGGGCGAGGCAAGAGTTTCTTCATCAGTGGCACCTGTCTCCTCTAAACGCCCAACTGTGCGCTTGGAGCCTCATTCCTGGAAGGACCTTGGGCCACCTGGTCAAGCAGGGACAATGTCAAGGTCAAGCCGGAGGAGTGGGGGTTCTGGGGAGGGGAGTGGGTGACGAGTGATCCTCAGATAAGCACGCCATAGTCCTAGCTCCCTCCCAGAGCAGCGCAGCCACAGGGATTCCTGGGCCGAATCCCCTTATACGCACACTAATAAGTTTACAAATGGAAGCCGCTGGCGCCTCTTGGAATAAAAGGCAGAAGCTCTGCTCCGGCCCTTCAATGGGAGCATTTTCCCCCTTAACAAGGGACTGGATTCAGATGCCTGGTGCTGTCTGGGCAGGGTGAGTTGCCAGAGTAACCAAGGCCTACCGCACACCAAACGCAGGGAGGGGCTGGCTGCAGGCTCCAGGACTTGCCTAGGTGCTAGCACACCCTGATCCTGCACTGCCCTCTTTTTGACCCATTCCTCTTAGGTATTTCCTCTCCCAACCCAGTCTTCCTAAACCACAGGCTGTCCCAGAATCCCGACCCAACCTCAAACTTTTGATAGGCTTGTACGTAATGCAAGACACGCCCCCAGAGCACCTATTGTAGATCCTGTATCCAGCCCTTCCAGACCAGCTTGGAAGCAGAGTGCATCTTAGCTGTGCTCAGAGCAGCCTGGTGGCATAAGTGACCCCAAAGAGGAAAAAGCAAAGCCTAGGATTCAGTTCTTTGCTTGAATAAGAGGCGAGTCTTTCTTATGGAAGGGCAGTGAGAAACTGAGATCCAGGGAACGAAACTTTTGTGAGAGAATAGGGAACAAAGCCAGCTCACCCTCCCCCACCCCATACACAAATAAACAAATAAATCATTATTTTTAAATCTTCAAGTTTACATTTCATCTCCGCTACCCCCCCAAAAAAAGGTAAAGTTACACTTCACCTTAACTTCCTCTCAGGAACAGCAAAACACAGCGATCTCGTAACTCCTTTTCTAGCTCACTGTTGGGCATCAACGTACATCCAGATCCCGGAAGTTGTTTTTTAGCTTTTTAGCATCCAGAGAATCTAGGCTATAGAGAAACCTGAAAATGTGCACCTGCACACACACATGCACACATGCACACGCACGCACACACACACGTACAGACACACATATGAATGCACAAATGCAGGTATTTACCCTCCCCTCCCCCATCCCCACACACACCTCAGAATGTCTTGAAGCTAGCCTGCAGTTAGGCTAAAGACTTCCCAGTGGCTGCCTTCTAATGGGCCTGTCTGTTAGCCTAGGAAAGCCACCAGGTCCTGACCACACGGGCACTGATTATGTCTAGAACAGACATGATTTTCTCACAAAAGGAGCCCCTTTTCCAGGTTGTCCCTGTGGGAGGACACAGTGGAGAGGCATACTTCACCAATCCAGCCCCTGGGAGCCAGGCCAGCCATGTGCCTGCCTGACATCTCAAGCACAGCCCAGAGGCCACAGTACACGCATACTGAGTGCCCACTGTCACCAAGCAGCCGGACCATGCATAGCTGAGGCCTGGCTACCCACTCTGCCCCACCTCGGGCCATGGGTCTTCCCTTCTCCCCACGCGATAAGGACCACATGTATATAAGGACCACATATATGTAAGGAGCACATGTATGTAAGGACTACACATATGTAAGGCACACATGCATGTAAGGAGCACATGTATGTAAGGACTACACATATGTAAGGCACACATGTATGTAAGGACCACATGTATGTAAGGACCACATGTATGTAAGGACCACATTATGTAAGGACCACATGTATGTAAGGACCACATTATGTAAGGACCACATGTATATAAGGAGCATATGTATGTAAGGACCACATGTTTGTAAGGACCACACTTATGTAAGGACCACGTGTATGTAAGGACCACATGTATGTAAGGAGCAAATGTATGTAAGGACCACACTTATGTAAGGAGCACATGTGTGTAAGGAGCACACATGTGTAAGGAACACATGTGTGTAAGGAGCACACATATGTAAGGAGCACATGTATGTAAGGTGCACACATATGTAAGGAGCACATGTGAGCACACAGAGCCCTGGCTGCAGATGAAAGGAGCTAGAGGTTCAAGGGCCAGGCTCCCTTTTCTCACAGGAGTGCACTCTTTAAGGAAGAAATAAATATGCTCCTGCCACATCTGACTTCCCCATGAGACCAACATGAGGACAGTTAGGACCTAGGTACTTCCCACCCTACCTGGGGAGCACAGGCAGGGGCTGCCAGGCTGGCTCACACCCTCTCAGATGTTTTGCAGCTTTAATCCCTCTAAGCAGATGAGATTTATGGCCCACTCGACAGAAATATTTAATTTTCCAAATGTCTATTATTCAAAGGCTGTGGAAGTCTCCAGCTCCAACATCTCCACATTAATATCCACCTCAATATCCACTGCAGGCTCAGACCCAGTAAACAGCTTCCCAGTAGCATGGAACTGAAAGGAAGAGAAGGTAGCTTTGGCAGAGGAAGGACCCGTAGAAAATCCTCACAGAGTTCAGGCTGTCCCCACCACCCTTGTCAAGTCAAACTAGTATACATCAGCATCAGCATCACCACCACCACCATCATCACCACCACCACCATTAACATCACCGTCTTCATCATCACCATCATCATCACCGTCATCATTGTCATCATCATCTTCATCCTTTAGGCTGTCCCTACCACTCTTCTCAAACCAAACTGGTTTGCAGCATCAGCAGCACCAACGGCTTGCTGTGTGTGATGACTGACTAATCTCACTCACAACAACTGGACTGACTACGAACCACCTTGGAATTACAGGTCTGGGTGTGTCTTTGAGGGTGTTTCCAAAAAGCTTTAACTGAGAAGATAAGACCCTCCCTGAACACAGCTGGCCCTCTCCTGTGGATGGAGGCTCTGGCCTATTGAAGGGCGTGAGCTGAACACCAGTGTCCCCCTTCCTTCTTCCTGATGGAGGACATGGTATCCAGTCACCTCGTGTCATTGCCACCACAATGAACCCAGTCCCTTCTAAGGCCACCAGCCAAAACAGATCCTTTCCTCTTTAAGCTGTTGTCCAGTGCTTTGCCACAGCATGAGAAAAGTGCCCAGTATGCACTGCGCTAAGAAATCTGTGTGTGTGTGTGTGTGTGTGTGTGTGTGTGTGTGTGTGTGTGTGCATGCTGTGTGCACAGGTCCGCCTGTGTGTGGTACCATTGCTCAGGTGGCCACCACCTTGTTTTTTTTGAAACAAGGTTTCTCAGTAGCAGGAAACTAGTGAAGCTGACTAGGCTAGCCGGCCAGCAAAACCCCAGGGGCCACATTCGGATCGGACTCATTGAGCCATCTCTCTGTAGTAAGACATTTTAATAGGCATGTAAAATAACCAGTATGGCTATGCCATTGTGTAGGTGGATGAGGGCACTAAGGCACAGAGAAAACTAAGCTCACCCCATGGCTGGAACTGACACAAGTCCCCCAACATGGCTGACTAACCCTTCAGCGATCCAGGAGTCTCACCTGTACTGTGCTAGCGCTTTCTACCACTAACTCCTGTGCCAACCGGTGTTTACTTCCACGTCTCATTGTTAAGCAGATTCACCGATACGTTCTCATGTGAAGTGTCTCTGCCGCACACGTAGCCTGGCTGTGGGCCTCTCATAACAAATGTGAGATCTCTTGCCTACCAATTTCTTAAAGCCTGTTTGGAAGTCGAGGTTTATATGCAAAGGAGGCAGAGAAGCTACACCAGCTCCACACCGAAGGGCTCAGCTGTCTCCTACACAAGCAGGAAACAAAGAGTTCTGAGCGAACAGAGCGAGGACCGTCTTGGGCCTCTGTCTCTGTCAGTCTCTCTTGTACTGATTCTGTTTACACACGCTCGCTCAGCGCTCAGCAAGGGAGAGGGCAGAGCAAGCATCCTGGCAGAGATAAGAGGCGACTGTTAAAGAGAAGAAGGGAAGAGGAAATGGATGAAGAACTGGAAGCTCAGCCTTCTCCGGCATCTGGTGTGGGGAAAACAGAGCGCACTCCTAGCCCTGGGCGAAGCTCCCCATCAGAGCACGGGAGAGAGTGATGAAAAGAACGATCAGGGGCTCCCTGCTTGCTGTTTAAAGAGTGCCTACGTGGGTTGCTTCCTTCTCCTGTCCCTTTAAATGAGCCCATGCCATAAAAGTAAGCAAAACATTTGCTTTAATTTCTGGTGTCTCAAGGAAGAGTTAATCACATTCTCTTGGAAGGCAGATAAACAATGAGTTAAAATGTCACTACGCACCCTACCTGGTCAGCACCTACTGGTGTCCCTGGAAGACAGGGACAGATTGTCTGACCCTTTCTGCTCAGTGGCAGCCCAGGTAAGCATCCAATGAGGCCCAATCACTGCTGACACTGAGTGTTAGCATCCCCATGTCTCCTTCATCCTCAGCCAAGGAGGCAGGGAAGCCAAGGAGTCTGCGCCCTCCAAGGCTAGATCTAGGGCATCATCCCTCCAGCTCTGAGAAGGGCAAGCTTAGGAATGGTTGTTATCACCAAGCCAAGAAGGCTTTGCTATGCCACGAGGGGTCAGCTCCCATCCTTACTGGTCCAGAAAGCATCCCCGCTTGAGTCACAGCAACCAAACCCAGCTAATGAGAGACAAAGTTTCTCATGTCCTCTTGCCTGGTCCTAAATAGCTCCAGTTGGCTTCTACTTAGGACAGAGACAGGAAAAGGAAACGCTGCAGAGGGTCCACCAGCATCTCAGTGGGAAAGCCTTGGTTTAATCTCCAAAGCAAAACACTCATAGGGAATGGGTCAGGGCAAGACAAGAAGCATCACAGAGGACAGCCTGGACATGTCACAGCGTCCAGAAGATGACTCTGCCCAGTACCCATGTATGTCCCAAATGTCCCCTGAACCCCTATCAACTAAATACATACAGTGCTACCTGTCTGTGTTATCATGTCAGCCTTCCATTTTTATTAGCAGGTACTAATTGTAGACTACAACTGGTTTCATTGTGACATTTTCACACACAGAGACAGTGTCCTTTGATCAACCCCCCCCCCCCCGTAATCATCCCCTCTCACCCCTCTCTCGCCTCCAGTTGGCCTCATTCTCTTTGCAAATAGCCTTTTCTTCTCTTAAAAATACTTTTTTTTTTTTTTACAGTGCGTGTGCAAGCGCTTGCCCATGCACGCATGCACAGGTCACAGCACACACATGGAGGTCACAGGACAACTTGTAAGCGTTAATCTTTCCTCCCACCATTTAGATTCCAGAGACCGAGCTCAGATCCTCAGACTTGGCTGCAGTCACCACCCCTGGCTAAGCCTTCTCACCTGCCCCGATGGCTACTTTCACGTTGGTGTTATTTATCTCCGTTCCACTGTGAGGAGCAATGTGATATTTGTCTTTCTGAGTCTGGCTTCTTAAATAATGATCTCCAGATCCGTCCATTTTCCTACAGATGACTTCCTCTGTGTGGTTGAGCAGCAGAGCACTGTGCCTACTGATCTTGCCCGGTCGTCTGCTAGCTCTTCTGTTCTGGGTAAACGGCACTACATCAGCGTGGCTGTCTGGGCAGAGCATATCCGTGGAGTTCTTAGTGTTCTCCACTTGGCGGATGGAGAATGACCCAAAGCATCTCTACAGTACTCTCACGCAGGCTTACCTCGCCTAACCTCCCAGCAGCCCTCAGAGGAAGTCATTTCCTTCAGACACATAAGGACACTAAGGCTTAGAGAGGCCTGAGTGTAACTTGCTCAAAGTTGCCCAGCTGGTAAATGTCGAGACAGATTCTGTTTGAGGCCTGTTGGCTCTGATGCTAGGGACCACAGCCGTGTGTGTCTTCATGATGCCATCACCAACAAAAGGGCAGAGAGAGAGAGAGAGAGAGAGAGAGAGAGAGAGAGAGCAAGCCAGGCTTCTCAGATGGCAAATCTGGGGAGGTGGAGAAGGAGGAGGAAGACCCTTCTGCCTCTACAAGAGACGGTTCCTCATTGCGGCCTCGTGCTGCTGGCTGCTATTTCAAGGGCTGACTCTCATGATGAATGTGCTCAGGGCACATGTGAAATGTAATACATCTTGATTTAGTGACGCGCTTGATAGGTCGCCTGATGAAATTTTACTTGCAAAATTAATTCAGATTGTCTTGGCTGGGTACTGCCGTCACCTAGACAGCAGACAAGCGGGGGAAGTATACACAAGTCGTCAGGAAAAGATACTTCAAGGGGCAGGGCTGGGGCACTAGCAGCAAGCACGGCCCCTTGGGATGCTGCAGCAGCAAGCATTGTTTTCCTTACCTCGAGGATAACAGAAACATAGCCTGTAGCGGGGAGATGCCAGTCTGAACGTAAGAATACCCAACAGGGTATTAAAGGGGAGGGAAGGCAAGATGAACTCACAGGGCCTTTGCAGTCCCCATTCAACGGGATGAGCCATGTCCCCAGCCTGCCCATCAAGGAAGCTCAGAGAGCAGTCACCCATCCCAGTCAGCACACTGTGAGTCTCAGCCAGGGCAGCTCTCAGAGGAGTTGCAAGTGGGCGTCTTCTGTGGACATGAGGAGCAGGGGTGCTGTCAGCTCATGGGGACTCAAAACAGCAAGGACGGTGAACCCCCAGCCCAACGCCAGGAGGCCAGAACCTTAGTGAGGGACAAGACAGGTCATGGAAAGAGAAGCTGAGAAGGAAAAATCCACCCAGCACAGGGTCGACTAAACCGACACAGGAGGCGGGAACATGGCTGCCACTCATAATTAACGAAGGAGGAAATGAATTACTGTAATTATGAACCCACGGAGCATGGTTTAAAACAAACGTGTTCCTCTCAAGTACCCACAGGAGAAAAGAATATAATACTTTTTTAAAAAATTTAAATATTTTGCTTAAAAATTTTATAGTGCAAATAATGCATTTTGATCCAACACCCCCTCTAGCCTCTCCCCATCCCCCACCTCTTTGCCTTTTTTGACCCGATTGTTTTTTTTATATATACGCTGCCTATATCTGTGTAGATGTAGGACCATCTACTGGAGCCTAGGTAGCCTCTCGGGAACTGTATCTCTAAAGAAAACGGATTCTCTCCAACCCCACCCCCAGCAGCCATCAGTTACCAACAGCTCCTCAGTTAGACTTCATGATTCCCTCCCCCGCCCATGCCAGGATTCTAGCTGGCTTAATCTTATACAGGTCTTGTGCATGCAGCCACAGCCAGTCTGACTTCATGGGTGCAAAGGCCCTGTCGTGTCTTTTAAATATCCTTTTGTAAGCATCCCCCACTTCTCACTCTTACAATCTGCCCCCTCTTCTCCAGTGACTCCTGAGCTTTGGGGGTGGGGGAGGGGCAATGAGGGTGATATAGCTGTCCCATTTAAAACCAAACACTCGTTTTCCCTGCGTTAACCACCATCTACTAAAAGAAGCTTCTCTTTTGGAAGAGCACTAATCTATAGGCATAAAGATAAGAACTTAAGGAACAGTTTATTACTGTGTTGATTTAGCAGAACAATAGTATTAGGTTCCACCATAGGTCCATGACTGAGAAGCCTCGTAGGTCTGTTGTTGTTGTTGTTGTTGTTGTTGTTGTTGTTGTTGACCCAGTTAATGGTACCAGATATGAGTTGCATCTTGTGGATCAGGCTTTGACTCAGATCAGAAAGTGGTTGGTTACTCCCATAATGTTGTGTTACTATTACACCAGTGAGCAATTCTTGCCAGGCCTGGCCTAAAGCAAAGGGTAAGGTTCAGCCATTCCAAAATCAGATGTTACCCATTGGATGTCAAGGAGCCTAGAGACAGAGAGACTAGGCCAGAGTGGGCCAAAGAATAACCAAGCTGACCAAAAGGCAAGCCAGTAAGCCCAAGGAATCTGGCCAGGCTCTTTATGGAGCTGACGGGGGGGGGGGGGTGGGGGGGGTGGGTAGGAGTGACTTGGGGGATGGGCAGGAGTGACTTGGGGGATGGGCAGGAGTGACTTGGGTGAAGGAGCCCGATTCTTCACCTGTACTTGGTATGGCCCTCATAAAAGAACACGGTATGGGGTGTGGCTCGCATTCTGAGCTCAACCCAAGCCGTCCTGCGACGGACGAGTGGTGGGAACCACAAAGAATGCGATGGCTTGGACTAGAAAGGAAACCAACAGATGGGGAATGGTGGTTAGAATATGGGTGTATTTTAAAGGTAGAACAAACAGGGTTGTTTGGGGAACGGAACATGAGTGGGAGATACAGAAAGGCATTGTGAACCGGGACATAAATACCCCTGTCTGAGTCATTAGGCTGAAGCTCTGGTGGTAAGGAGGTTTCTAGGTATGCCTACCTACCTCCCCTTAATCCCAATCTGTGCCACCGGGTGGTCATCTACAAAATCCATGCCCCCCGGCACTAGAGAAATGGCTCAGTGGATAAGAACGGGAAAGGCTCCTTCAGAGGATCTGAATCTGGTTCCCAGCATCCATTTCTGGAGGCTCACGGCTGCTGTAACTCCTCTGGCTCTCTCTGCTGGGCCTCCAAGGGCACTGCATTCACATGCCCAACCCCATACACAGACTTGAAATTTAGGGAAAAAAAAAAACCAAACCCTAATATGCTTTTAAAATTAATGCTTGCAAACCACACATTCAAGTAACAAAACATAAAAATCAGGGCCAATGTAGTGGTATGGTCCTTCAATCCCAGCACTCAGGAGGTAGAAGCAGGCAGTTCTCTGTGAGTTCCAGGCCAGCCTGATCTACACAGTGAGATTCTAGCCAGCCAGGGCTATCTAATGAGTAAGTCGATATCATAGTAAGTTTACCATTTGTGTTATGCAGCTTTTATAGACATCCTGGGCCACCCTGCCCCTTCTAACTATCTGATGACTAGCTTTGAGTGAAAGCAGCCCTCTGCAAAATGAAACTCCAGCAAGACCGGAAAATGCTTGTCTCTGAGAACTGCTCTCAAGTAGTCAAGACTGCACCTAGAAACAAACCTATGACTTGGACCTGGTAAGCAACTGCCAAGTAAACACCTCTGTTGCCCAAGACCAACGGTCCAGCATGTCCTGACTCCCACTGGGCAGCAGCAGCAATGCATACAGCAGTGGGTAGCATCCCAAGGCCTTGCCTGGTGACAGCTGAAAGCAACTTGCACACTGTGTGCCACACACAGCTTCCCTGAGGGCCGGGAGCAAAGGGCAGGCAGACCTTCTAGCCCCTCCTCCCAGCTTGCTTCCTAGGCCTTGGGTGCATTTATCAGCTCTGTGAGCAGAATACAAAAGTCCCCAGACATGATGTGGCAGGAAAGGCAGCTGAGCCTGAGAGGACAGGCTACAAGTTGTTTACACCTGGCAGCAGCTTGAGCCCAGCGTGGGTTTTACTGGAACAAGGTCTGGAAGTGTGAGCAGGCGAACCCAGAACAGGCTAGCAAACTTTCTGAGCAAGCTTGATGCAAATCAGACTTGGAGAAGCCAACGGTAGCCCCCGTGCCTGCTGTGTCAGCGCTCAGTGGGCTTTTGAAGCTTTCATCTGGCCCTGGCAGCCTCACTGTGACTTCTGGGTCACCAACCAATAATGAGAACTCCCACACCTAATGCATAAATATGAAGCCATTTTCTGGAGTTTTGTCTCGGAACCCCAGCAGCAGAAAACCGGGCCTTCTGGGGTTCGTGTCCCCATCTGCAGGAGATAAGCATGAGGTTGTGAAACAAACAGGCAGACCGTGCAGCCTGCATACCTGCAGCACATGAAAACTATGCCTGTGGCCCCAGCAGCCTCCTCACGTCTCATCCACTGGCCTGGGAGTTTGCTCCTGGGATGTGACAACGTGGCTGTGGCAGTATCGTCACCTCCTTACCTCCTCCAACATTCACAAAGTGAGCGTGCTTATCACACTCTCAAGCTGAACAGGCCCTCCTTGCTTAAAAAGAGGATTGCAAGGGCTCACCAACCATGCCTGAGACCAGACAGAAGAGGAGGCCAAACTGTCCCACTGGACCAGTGCTGAGTGTGCGCAGAGGACCCAGAGGAGGTTGGAGCCTATGCAGAGGCTGCAAGGCTGGCAGACACTGTCATTCAGGGAGAATGGACCCTGAGGACGTTCGGATGGCAGAATTCTAATGCTGGGAAAAGGCGGAAAGAATAATTCATTGGCACCACCAGCCACCCAGGGCTGTTTAGGAATATAAACAGGCTCTACCAATGGTATGGGCTCACAAACTTATCAAGTGATATTTCTTCTGGGCCCATTTGGCTCTGACTAGAGTTTTTCTGAACTTATATATTTACACTCATCTCCTTCTTTCTATATTCCTGCAGCTTTATGGGTACCCACAACAAAGGCAACGGGTATTCTAGATTCTGTCTCTCTCTCTCTCTCTCTCTCTCTCTCTCTCTCTCTCTCTCTCTCTCTCTCTCTCTCTCCCCCCTCTCTGCGTCTGTGTGTCTGTGTGTGTATCTGTGTCTGTGTGTGTCTGTATGTGTGTGTCTGTGATTGTGTGTCTGTGTGTGTGTGTGTGTCTGTGTCTGTGTGTGTCTCTCTGTGTGTGTCTGTCTCTGTGTGTGTGTATAGCCTTTGCCCTTATGGGAAACAGAAGCCTACCTCCCAGCTCTGGCTGCCCCACCTCCACACTGGTTTATGCTTTGAAGCTAGACTATGATTTCAAGCCTTGGACCTTTAGGTCCTGCCCTGCCCTCCTCTCCTGCACTCAGTCTGCATGCCAAGCACACCGTCCACTTTCCTGGACAGCAGGAAGTCTCACAAGGCAGGCAATCACAGTTACTCAGCCTGAGCTCAGCTCAGCAGCCTCTTGCTTCTCCAACCCAGCCCGACCGCTGACTGACCCCTTTTAACTTCCTCCCTCATGCTCCAGGCTCTGGGGAAGCAAGTGTTGTTTACTCGTTCAGGACACAACCCCCAAGTGTGGGTCAGGCTTTCTTTCCCCTGCAGCCTCTTGGAAAATTAGCCAGTTTCTCTTTCTCCAGCCAGGTCAGCTTCACCCAGGGTCTAACACTTCCCCCACCCGCGACTTCCTCACTCTCCACACCAGCTCTCTGACAGTGTTCTTTCCTGCTCTCCAGTGAGCTCCAATTAGGCAATGGTTCTCTCAGGATTCCTTGGAAGCACTGAACAGGGCAGTCACCCCTCTCCAGTAGCCACTCCTCCAACCTCTCTTTATGGCATCACCTCTCCTGGTTTACTCTGGCTTTCTAGAAGACTCCTGTCCTGCTAATACAGAGTCTCAGAGTTTGGCCACGGGCTCCGCTGCTTCTCTAGGTTAACCTATGCTCTTCACTCCTGCCAGCCTGGGAGCGGTGATGCCAAGACCCTACTTCCAGAGCCATTTCGTCCTGGGAGATCCTCAGGTATGCACCAGGATGGTGTGCCATGCATGGTCTTGCTCTGTAAACAAACTCCATCCCTACCACACTTTCACCGACAATGGGAGGTCTCTAGAGAAATCACAAAGCCAAGCTGGCTCCTTGCTCTTCGGATTCAGCCTCAAGTCCCCGTAGGTCCCCTTGATGATGCTGATAAGACCCTACGTGCTGATCCCAGCGAAGTTATTATCCAGGTCCCTCGGGCAATGGGTTAGCCTTGCCTCCTTCCTGAAGTCTCCCAACACTCAACTGGGTGACTCCCATCTCCATCTGTTAGGGAAACAAGCAGACAGAACTCTGCCACCTCCACAGACCTCCCTCCTACTGGCCTCAGAGTTGCTGTCCTTCCTCCCTCCAAGGGTAAGGCTAGCCCTCCTGTTCTCTGAATCCCAACATCTCATTTTGTCACCCCACCCCCTCTACCTCCTGAAGTAGAAAGCTCTGGACACTCTGCTGGGTCCTGCCATCCTCATCGCCTCTTGCTTGGCCACCTCTGCAGGAGGTCCTTGTCTGGCCTGGCAGTACAGGCCTGTAAGTAATCTTAGCTACTTAGTTGAAAGCTGAGGCGTGATGATCTTGGGCTATACGTTCAAGGCCAATTTGAGCAATTGAACAAGACTCTGGCTCAAAAAGAATAATGAAGAGCTGAGGGTTTAGCTCAGTGATGGCACACTTGCATAGAATATGAAAGGTTTGAGTTCAACCCTAGTTCCACAAAAAGAACTAAGGAAGAAGTATACAGGCAAGAGAACGGCACCTGACCCCGCATCCCCTCTAACCAGCATTTCACTTGCCCCTGCTTGACTGGGGCACGCCTCAGGGATCTCTTCCACGATCCCCCACTCCTCCCCTATTCACTCCTCAGGTACCCTGGTCCCTCCAGTGACCATGACTGCCATGTTGCCAAATCCCACAGATACAGCTATGCCCCCCCTCTTCCCCTACCTGGGTGAAGTGACTCCCACTTCCTGTCACCCTGAAAGTCTTTTATGTGCCCTCTTAGTACCCAGAACCAGTGGGCTTCTCCTTTCTCTCACCTCCTTTGTGCATTGCAGGGCACACACCTCTGGGATGTCACCCTCTTGCTTAGCCTAACCTTCCTTCCTCCGTATCCATTGCTGACAGAGCTCTCCACTGCTCCCAGACTGTGCCTGGCAGAGTTTAAGACCCCATTCCCAGCTCTCTTCTCTCTAATGCTTGCCTTCTCTTAGTCATTGATGACCCCGGGTTCTAGCTGCAGCCTTGAGCTTCTGTCTGGGCGAGAGGCTGACAGCCAAGTGTTGCTGTGGTCTTTCTATTTAGTTCTCTAATCAACATCTGTTAGTAGAGAACTTCTGCCCTTCAGTGCATTTACTCCCTAAGTCCTGCTCGTCAACCATCCGCCACAAGCCCATCCTCCTTTAAGGACCTACAGCCAAGGCTCTGCGTCTTCCCCTGGAAGTGTTGCTGTTTCTGCATCCCAAATACCCCAGGGCTGTGGCATCCATCCCATGACAATGACCATGTCAGTCAGGTCATAGTCCAAGCCATTCCTTCTCCCCCTATCTGAGTGATCAGGACAGCTTCCTGCGTGGTCTCCCATTTCCTGTCACCCTGAACGTCCATTCTCCATGTGGCAGCTACCATGATGCAAACGGGGACCCCATCATCCCTCTGCTCGGAATCCTTCGATGGCTTCTGAATGCACTTAGACTCAAGCCCATTGCAACTGACAGAAAGCCAACGCAAACTGGCTTAAATGATAAAACTAATTTACTGAGAGCGAAACGGCTGGCTTGTCAACTTCACATCCTCACACCTCAGAACCCAGCAGGCCTTTGCTCAGTGCCGCTGAGCCCTGGCACTCAGCTTAGAGGGCTCAGGCACCAGGCTCTCTGTCTGCTTAGCAGGGTCCCTTATCCCCTCTACTACAGCAGCTTCTCCCTTGCCCAGCACCTCTCCAACCCATATTTGCCAGCTGCTGGCAAGCCCGTCTCCTCACCCTTCACGGTCTTATTCTGGCTCCTTCTAGGAGCTAAACAGCTATACTTTGGGAGGAAGGGCCAGCTAGACCATCTACCGATCAATACTGAGTCATGCCCTCTTAAAGGACACTGGCCTCCAACATGTATTGCTTTGTACCCTCTGAAGGTGTCACAGTTTGGGTCGGTCCACACTGACTTATAGACCCCCCACACACACACACACAGTGGTTTAAGTGGAGAAGGGACTCTTTTGATGAAAAATATGCAGGAAATAGAATACATCTCTAGATCCCATAGTTGGCTGAGATGGCGAAGTGACAAAGAGGGAAACCCTGGGCCAGGTACCACATGCACCAAGCTTAGAACTACCCACCTTCTGCCCTAGCCCCGTGTGCCTTCCAATTTCTAGAAAAGGTGTATCCCTAGCAAAGGTACTTCCCACACAAGGCCTCTCTTCCCCCTGTACATCAGACGACCTCTATACCAGAGGCTTCTATGATTCTCCTCGTCTAGAGGATCTGCACTCTTTTCTGTACTGGTAGTTCCAAGGTCCAGTCTCTCCTCCGAGATGTTTTGCTCTGGAGTTCTCATATCCATGGCCAAGCCTTCTCTCTATGAGCGAGGCCTCCCTTAGTTACAAACATCAAAAGATTGTATCATTCTTTCTCCTAACACCCTCGGCTTAGGGGAGGAAGCCCAAGTCCCCCCACAAAGCTCTCTTGCATCTCTGAATTCTAGCATCAAAACATATCCCCTGTCCTCCTGATCCCATGCCACTGTGCCTTTGTGCCTTCGCTGCGGCTGTTCCTGGTGTTAGGAATCCTCACCTTCTCTCTAGGAAAATCTACTTAGCAATCAAAGCTCTGCTCAGATGGCCCCTGCCTCCTCCCCATACCTCCCCCAACTCAGATGGAACAACTTCAAGAAGACACTCAGGGTATCCCGTTCCCCCTGGTCTCCTACCCTAGAAAGCCCTAATAGCACGGCACAGTGAGTGCCTTCATACAGTGAAAACTCAGAGAGGCAGCATAGGCCTCAGCATCCAGAAGGCCTGCTCTGTGATTCAGGCTGAGTTACCTCCAAACCAGACCATGAACCTTGCCCCACCATGTCCGAGTTTCCCTAGATCCCTCTGCTGTACATGGTAGCCCTCCTGTGCACATCCTCGCCCAGCCAGAGCCCCACCCGCCCTGGCAGTTGCCCAGCTGCGTCCGCATGCATTTATCTCACTAATGAGAAGTTTCTTAAAGCCCTAATAAGGCCCTTTCCACTAAGCAGGTTCAGTAACAGATTCTTATAAAACATAAATTCAGTACATTAAAGCCAGATTTCAGCACATTAGTAGACCCACGGGGGAGGGGCCCGAGTTTATCAAACACCAAGCAGTTGCTGTCATTTAATTAAAAAATAATAATGAGGCGCTCTTGTAATTTCTGGTCTCTCTCTAAGAGAGACCAGAAAACTTCCCCGCATGGTTTCGCATGTCAGCTGTTGCTGGGGGAAAAAAACCAAGTTTTTGTCAAGACAAAAGCCATTTCTGGATGGCTACAAACAAGAAGAAACCTTCCCTGCCTGGCCCACTGGCCCCAGTGTCCCAGAAAGGGCTCTGTTCTCTTATCTGATCACTTCCCTACACATATATTCTGACCAAGCTCCCCCTCATATCGCCATATTGTTTTTTCATCACCCAAACAGCCACCTGTTGCATTGCCCATGTGCCAGAAGCCAGACATACAAAGGCTCCTGGAAGGAAGTCTATGTACTAGGAGAATGCGTGATCTGGCCAGGAAGATGCTAAGGACTGCAGAGAGGCAGCCCAGGACATCCTGGAGACAGAGAGAAGCATGTTGGGGTCTCTCAGAGAACCTTCTTCTAAAGGAGGCTTTATTAAGAGAGGGACATTGAGCTGGGTCCTGAGATTAGAAGAGATGAGAAGGAAAATAACACAGGTAGATGAGACAACCAGCACAAGAGGGACTGACATGTGCACAGATGAGTTTATGGAGAGAACTGTGCCAGATTCCAAACTACTGAGTGTCCAGGCAGGATGCCAGGGCTCTATGTGTGGACGAGGCTGAGCTGGGTTAGTGGCACCCAACTCAACCCAAAGTCTCATTCTAAACCAGCAAGGCCCAGGAGTGAGTGAGATTGGAGGGATCAAAACATACTTGGTTCCTCTAACAAAATTAGCACCTCTCAAGTGTCCATGTCCAGCGTAGTCCCTGGAAACCCACAGTTCCATCATAACCAGCTCTGTCCTTGATCCTAGCAGCTCCGTAGCAGGAGAGTAACGTTGGAAAGCAGAGAACAAGGAAGTCTGTCACTCAGAAAGTTCTAACAGAGATGCTGGCTGGGTCTCCAGGAGGCAGGACTTGAGGCTCAAAAACTCTGTGTCTCCATCCTGCCAGGGGCAGGCAAGCATGTCCCCTCGGCATGTGCCATTCCAGAGAGAACTATCCAAGCTCAGCAGTATTCTCCTCGTTTCTATGGCCACATCTAGTTTTAGTCCACTTTTCCTATGTGCTGAGAGTTACAAATAGAACCGGGAGTAAGCCCATCCAAGCCAGACCAAGGCCAACGAAATCACAAGACCTGATAAGGGTCCTGGCTCCCCTACACATGGGGTCCCCTATAGGATGCAGCCCCAAACTGTCCCTGCTAGGAAGCATGGCCACCATGCCTGAAGGCCAAACCACAAAGACCAAGAAATCTTGGTCACTGGCATCGAGGATACCCAAGGTGACACAGCATTGCAGTAACACAAAGGAAGCCCTTCGACTCCCTTCTTGAGTCTCAGAAGTAGTCTCAGCCTTCACAATGCCTGAGTTCGAGGCCTTTGGGGGGAGTTGTGATCCAGGAGTTCCTGAAAGCTGTGAGTTCTACCTCACAATTGCAACCAAGATTCCCAGGGTCCCCAGTAGGTGAGACTCAGAGAACATCCTCCCAAGTGCTCAGTAAAACCTCGTCCTCTTCTTACCTGCTTGTTCTTCAGAAATTCATGTGACTTCTCGGTTTCCCTTGCACATGAAAAGAAGTGATTACGTTTAGCATCTCGAATCCAAACACCTGAAATGCTCCAAAGTCAAAAACTTTGGAGCATCAGTATGGTGCCACCAGTGACAAAATGTCCCACCTGGCAGGTGACAGTCAGAACACAGAGGCAAGAACATATGGCACGAAGCTCTTTGCAGCCTCTAAGTTGTACGTCTGACACGAGTCTCATGCTCAGGCTTAGGTCTGATCCCCAAGATGAGACATTATGCATTATGAATATGTGAACTCTTACAACTCAAAATATCCTGGCTCGAGAGGTGGTTCCATGGTTAAGGGCCCCTGATACTCTTGCAGAAAACCCAGGTTCGGCTCCCAGCACCCACACGACAGCAAACAACAGGTGTCTGTGACTTCAGGGCCAGGGAGCCAACACCCTCTTCTACATCTGAGGGCACCTTCATGCACATGGTGTGCATGCATACACTCTGGGACACACGTATACATGTAAAATAACATAAAATCTTTTTTATTAAAAGAAAGCTATAAATAAGACATAGTCACTCCACAGTGCTTCAAAGCACGTAAGAGTCATGCATCCTGCATGGCGACTACTCCATACATGTCGGTTACTGTTACCATTGACAACAGTGTAAGTGCTGGGTTGTAAACAATTTCTACCCTCTTACATTTTCCCTGCTGTATATGGGCATATGACTATTAAATAATAATGGAAATGTTGGGAAGATAACCTTCAATTATTTAATTTAATGTAGCTTTAAAGCAAAGAAACTTCAGAGGACTGGAGGCAGGGTGGTGCTGAGTGAGCAGACCTTCATTTCCGGTTCTACTCTGAACTCTTCTTGGAAGACACATGGAGGAGACCTGCTGGAGACAGTGGCTCAGAAGATGGCGCCTGCAGCTCAGTCGGTACAGTGCTTGCCTAGCATGCCAGATCATCTCCCAGAAGTGCAGAAGCTAGTGTGTGGCACAGGGCTGCAATCCCAGAACTTGGGAGGTAGAAGTAAGAGGACCCAAAGTTCAGGTTTATCCTCTGCCACACAGAGAGTTCAAGACCAATTTAGGCTACATGAGATACATCGGAAGAAGAAAAGGAGGAAGAGAAGGAGGAGGAGGAGGAAGAGGAGGAGGAAGAAGGAGGAGGAGGAGGAAGAGGATGAGGAGGAGGAAGAGGAGGGGGAGGGGAAGGAGGAGGAGGAGGGGAAGGAGGAGGAGGAGGACTAGAAGAAGAATCAGAAAAACTAGAAGAGGTCGGGCAGTGGTGGCGCATGCCTTTAATCCCAGCACTTGGGAGGCAGAGGCTCCCAAGGCGGATTTCTGAGTTCGAAGCCAGCCTGGTCCTGGTCTACAGAGTGAGTTCCAGGACAGCCAGGGCTACACAGAAAAACCCTGTCTCGAAAATCCAAAAAGAAAAAAGAAAAGGAAAGAAAGAAAGAAAGAAAGAAAGAAAGAAAGAAAGGAAGGAAAAAAAGAAAAACTAGAAGAAAAATGAGAAGAACTAAGATAATTAGAAGAATTGGAAGAAAAAGAAGAATTAGAAGAAGGGGGAAGGAGGGGAGAGGAAGAAGAGGAGGAGGATTAGGAAGAAGAAGAAGAAGAAGAAGAAGAAGAAGAAGAAGAAGAAGAAGAAGAAGAAGAAGTAGTATTAGAAGGTATTAGAAGGGAAGAGGAGGAGGAAGAAGAGGCAGAGAAGGAGGAGGAGGGCAGGGCACAGAAGTTAGACTCCTGCCAGAACCAAAATGCAACTGGTCCAGCAGCCGGCACCAGATCTGCACCATCTCAGGCTTGCTTACACCTCTCAGGCTCTCTGAAAGCTCCTGGGCCACAGGGGAGTGTGAGTCAAGATAATGACATCTCAGCTTCAAGTGTAGCCAAAGCACCCTGACCCTGCTCTGAATAACTGTGGAGCCTGGAGCCCTTCGAGCATCCTTCCTGCCTCAGTTTCACTCTTCCCCACTCAGAGAAAACAAAGATCCTTCAGCACAGGCAGCTGTGGCCACACCCCTGACAAACATCATTCTACAAAGTGTTAGATTAGGTAATAATGTCCTTGTGCCTCTCTGCCCCAGCTCCCCAGTTTTCTCTGATAAGTCTTTTGGCAAACAGGGGCGGCTTTGGTGGACATCTCTGTTGGTTCCTCCCAGCCTTCTGTTTCCAGACCTGGTCATTCACTCCCATGGCAGGGCCAAAGCTTTTCAGCCCCACAGGGCATCTCTCTTGTTTGTAAGCTGAACTTAGCCTGCTCCAAGCCCACAGAACTATTCCCAAATGGGAAGGGAACTGGAAGGATAGATCCCCCATTTACAGCTGAGCTGCAATCCTCAAGTTCAAAATGAGTATTTCTAACCATGTTACCAAGGTTTGATTGTCATATAAAAAGCTGCACATATTTGGTTTCTGCCTGTTATCCTAGAACTCAAAAGCTGAGATATGAGAATTGCAAACTTACAGTTCTGGGCGACACATCATAAGACCATGTCTCTAAAGGATGGGTTTATTTAGTTCATACAGCCGAAGAAATGGTAAGTTTTATGATTCACACTTATTGTTTAAACCATCACCTGTCTATGGTCACATCTGTTGCCTCCCCTCGTCATTGTTTATGGGACAAAAGCACAACATAAGATCTACTTTCTTTACATTTCTAAGGGTCGTTGGTCCTGATCATAGAGCCGATGGGATTTAGAATCAGCTAAGAGACACACCTCTGGCCATATCTACGAGGGCATTTCAAGGTGTTTAACTCAAGTAGGGAAGACCTGCCCCCAGTGTGCATAGTACCTTCCAAAATGTCTCAGGAACAAAGGCAGTTTGCCTGCCTGCCTTTCCTCCTTCCGGAGCAAGTGCATCTACTACGGCTGCTGTCATCCTCTGCTGCCATCTAGGCTCAGCATCTTCATCCTTCCAATTAGACTCAAAGCAAGTGACTTCTGTGAGCTCCATGTCCGAGATTCCTGAAGCATTCAGCTTGTAGACTATGTAACTACTGTTCTCTCTGCCTCTTCAATGTGCTAATAATATTACATTCTTTGGGGTTTGTTCCTCTAGAGAACCCTGCCTGATACCAGCAGCATAAGCCACAGGCACCAGGAAACATAGGAGCTTGATAGAACAATGAGTAGCTCAAACTTTGTACTCTTAGACTAACACCCTTATTCCTCCCCCATCCAGACCACCCATCCTTCCACTCTCCTCTCTGGCTCTGCCTTGGGAGCTGGCTATTTCAGACTGCACACCAGAAAGCAATTGTTTTTCTTGGCATATTTTACTTAGCATAGTGCCCTCTGATTCACCCATGTCACCAGATATTCAGGATGTTTGTCGTTACGGCTGAATGGTATCCCATCACATGTATATGTGGCATTCTTTTGACGCCATTCATCCACTAATAATCAATATCTTGGTCACTTTGAGTGACCAAGCATTCAGTAAACACAAGCATGTAAATATCTCTGTATCTGGATTGCGTTTTCTTTCAGTAGATCCTGGGTCCCATGGTATTCCACTCAAGTTGTCTGATGAACCGCCACACAGCTTCCCACCATGGTGGTACCAATGTTCAGCTCCACCTTCGGTGTGCTGGGGGTCCCATTTTTGCTGACACACCTGTCATCCTTTGTCCTTTTCATTCTGGCATGCCAATGGGTAGGAAATGGCATCTCACTGTGGATCTGCTTGTGTCTCCCGAGGATTAATTACTCAGCGCCTATGAGCATCTTTGACACACCAGTGAGCCATATGTGTGTCTTTGCTGGAGAGCTGCCTCCTCCTCCGGCCCGCTGCCTACTCTCCGTCTGGTTATTTGGTTTTTCCTATGGCACTGTGGGAGTCCCTTATGTATTGTAGATCGAGGCTTTCTCATATTGTCTCCTGCCCTGCCTGCTCCTTCCCATCCTACAGATCCACCCTCACCCCCTGCTTGGACAGGGTTTCCCTTGTTCACTTCTACTACTCCGCTGTCCAAGCTTTTGACAGCATCCCCCACCCCCAAACCACTGCCAGGCCCAATGTCCAGGAACTTTTCTTTTGCACTTTCTTATAGAAGTGTTATAGTCTTGGGTCTTTTTGCTGAAATCTTTAATCCATTCTCAGTTGATTTCGTGTGATATAAATATGAGTTTTCTGTCTTTCTTTCTTCTTTTTTTTTCATGCATACATTTTGTTTTTGCCTTCTGGTGTTTGGGATCCAATCTGGGGCCTTGTATGACATGGGCAAGCACTCTATCACCAAGCTACATCCTTAACACTTGGATTTTTTAAAAAGGGTCTCACTCTATAGCCCAGGTTAGCCCAGAACTCTCTTTGTGGCCCAGGGTGCCCTCACACTTCCAGTTCTGCCTGTACCTACAGAGTGCTGGGGTTAAAGGTGTCAGCCACCACACCCTGCTGTTTGTATGTTGATTTACATTTTCCCAAGAGCATTCACCGAAGAGCTTTTCTTTTCCCCACTGAATCTGCTGAGCACCTATGTTACCATGATTGACCGTAGGTGTGCTTTTGATCTCTGGACATTGTTCAGTTCTATTCATTGATGTGTCTGCTTTTAGTGTCAGTAGCACATGGCTTTTATTACTATAGCTTTATAATATAATTCAGAATGAGGAAGTATGACACCCCCAGCTTTGTCTTGATGGTCAAGATTGGATTGACTTCTGAGGTCTTTTGTGACTGCCTGTGAATTTTAGGACGACGTTATTTCTTCTACTTTCTGAACACAGGATATCCTTTTTCAACTAAACAGTGTTTCTCTTGGTGCCTACACACTGTGGCTGTCCCAAGTGGAAGTGGTTTATTCACATCAATTTAACAAACACTCCTGAGGCTTTCCTCGGCCCTCCTTCAAGAAGCACCAGCTCTTGTGGGTGAAACAGAGGGACAAAAAAAAATCCACACTGTGGGAAATGCATTTTACAAGGTTTGATGCTGGTGGGAAAAGGGCAGCTCAGAGGAGCTCTGTTGTGGAGGCCTGGAAGGAAGTGAGCGAGGTGAGGAGGTAAAGGCAGAAGAGCCTGAAATGGGATCCGCTGCGTCACACACACAGCCTGAGCATCCCACAGCATGAAGGATCCCACAGGTGTGGCCAATCAGTCCTATGGCTGGCACTACAGAGGGTGGAATAAAAGATACCACAGAGAGAGGGCTAGACAGCAGGCAAACAACAGATCCTGTGGACTCTTTGGAACCACAGACCCCTTGGAGAATCTGAAGAAAGCTATTGATCTTGTACCCGTATTACAAATATTCACAGTTCTGTCTGTGTAGAGCGCAGGCTTCCCGCCTTGCTCGCCATCACTAACCCGGGGTGTGAATTCTCCCGAGCAGCCTCAAGAAAATCAACCTGGAATGCCACCTCTTCCCTCTGCCGTGGCCTTCAGATGGCTCCGACCCTGTACTCGATGGCCCGAATCCTGAATCTCTTACACACTGCATTAGTAGGACATGTTTTCTCAAATCCAAGCTGCCCCGCCCTTCCTCAGATGCCAGGGCTGTGGAACCCTCTCTGTGTGGAGGCCTGGAGCTCTCCTGTAGACCTGAGATGGCTCCATGGGTATCTTCTCCCCAGTCCTGTCTCATGCATCTCCCACTTCGTCCCCTGTTGCCAGGTAGCCCCTTCACCTGTGACAAAGCCTGTGCCCTAGCACCATGGTAACTCAACTATTTCCAAAGAGCCTCTGTTGTACAACCTGGGAAGGGGGCTCAAAGGGCCAGGCAGTTAGATGGCTGGCTCCCCCTTAGCTGGTCTCCTCTCTCCTCCAGGAACATCATAAGAACACAAGACTCACGTACCCTGTCTAGAAATGCACCATCCAGCCACTGCAGGGGCATTTGCTTGTGCGTTTGGTAGCCCTGTGCAGCTGAGAAGCACTGACATGGTTTTAACTATTTAATCGCTTTACATATGTTGGTAATAACGTTTGCTGGTAGCAGCTCGAACTAAGCTGCAGATCAAATAAGACTCGTGGAACCTAAAATGCTTCTAGTTAACTCCCTGGCCTGCTTCCTTTGCAGCAGATGGCCACAGGGGGCACAGCTGGGCTTCCTAGGAGGAACAGGGGACTGGGGGAGGGGGGCGTCCATCTGCAAAGAAGGACCAGGAAAGAACACTTGTCCTGTTGCTGGAAACCCAGAATGAGGCCACATTGCAGAGGCTCCTCTTTCTATAATCTGCTACTAAGTAGCAGAAAATGTGAGGGATCGGAACCTTAACACTGGAAACTGCCTGTGGCTTGCCTTCAGGACGCCCAGGATTTTGATACACTTCTTACCCAGATGTGATTCAGGACAAAGGAGACTAAATAGGGTGGGGTGTCCCACAAGAGTTCCACGAGCCCCAGAGGTTCCCTCCCACCCCCACCCCCACCCCCGGCTTCAACATGTGAGGAAGCTGGTTTTCCAGGGGATCCCACCCGCAATGATACTCCACATGCTGCCTCCATAAACCTTCCTTCTGCCTTCTGGTGTCTCCCCGACTAATGTCCCTTACCTGCTCTGGAAAGGCAGTGGTCTATGGTTCAGTCAGAGAGTTTCTGGGGGCAGGCAGCAGGGCTCCTTTATTCCCCTTTGCACCAAAGTGCCTCAGATAGTGACAGAGGAGAGAAGCCCTGGCCCTATAGGACCCTGCCGTCCACTTCTCCCTACAGAGAGACCATCCTAGCTCTGCCATGCAGGTGGGGGTCTGCAGCCCTGCAGGTAGCATGGTAGAAGCATCCGGTAGTGTTTCTTGTTAATGTACACATCCAAAGAACCTGTCGCTAAAATGCTTGGCTGGTTTGGATTTTCTGGATTTTTCCAGACTTTGTAACATTGACACTGTCACAATGAGATATTTGAGGGAGATGACCCAAGTCTACACATAAAACTTAGTTACGGTTCACATACAGCTTATACATGCAGCCCACAGGCAGCGAATTTTATACACTATTTTTAATAATCTTGTGTTTGGCTGTGATTAATCAATAACCCAGTGTAGAATTCTCACCCCGTGGTGTTGCACCCAGCTTTCAAACAGCTCTAGACTCTGAAGCACCAAGGATTTTGTTAAAAGTTAAAAGACGTTTAACACTGACTTGGCCTGTAGAGGAACCCAACTTTTTTTTTTCTCCTGACCTCCCCATCTCTAACAACAGAGGTGGAGTTAACAGGAAGGACGGCCTGTCTCAACTCTCACACAAGCAGCAAACGTTAAATGCCTGGCCTGTCTCTGCTGAGGCTAAGAAGGAGCCAGAGGCGGGGTGCCCAGGCAGCCTGAAGCCACGAGAAAGCCAATGATAATGGCTAATGCAATACACACAATTTCATTACTAATGTGAAAACTGATTCTAAACTCACAGAGAAAGAAAAGGGAGAGCTGGTTGGAATTCTAAGTCCGAGGGTGGGGGGAGGTACGGGGTGGTTGAATCCTGTGTTGTGCTTTTTCCAAGGACGTTATGGGCAGAGAGGATAGTTAACATCACCAGAGTGGCAGCTACCTGGGCATTCTCCACTAGCATGTGCCCACCTTACCAACTACTGTGTCAGAAAGCACTCTGCCCAGAAATCCACCCCTTCTCGTCACCCTGGAAAAGAACGGGCCTCCCCATCTGAAGAGGCAGCTTCTTGCTTCTTATAAGAGCAGGCACAGCCTACTCCTGTGCCTCTTCCTGACTCTGTGGAAGGGCTTTTGTGTTCTATATAGAGGCCTGTTTGTAACACTAAAACCCACATTCCTTTACTAAAGGTACTTAACGTAAGAGCTTTATTTAAACACTGGTCTTGGCTGCCAGTCATGGACTTGTTTCTTACGGCTGTGCAGTTCACAGATACATACCTCTGACCTCCACCCCAGATCTGCCATCCAAACAGGGAAAACTCACTTGAAGCTCTCTTGCTTTGTGGCTTTTAAGAACAACTGTGTGTGTTCTCCAGCAAACAAACACGGGAGAGTGTGTATTTATCCTACAACAGATGCATTCATTCATTATTGAGCATCTACTTTGTGTGTGGTATGGAGCCAAGAGGAGGCTGTGAACAGCTCCCCCGAGCTCCCCCGGTATGTCGGCGAAGGAGGCGCACACTTCGAAAATGCCCATCTATAATGCAGGTGGATGAGCGAGCTAATAGAGGTGTGGACTGCGTGCCTAGAGAGGGAAAAGCATAATGATTGCTTCTGTCTCTGGCCTGGGGAGAGCTGGGGGGGGGGGGAATGGCTGCTGGCTAACGCTCCCCTAGGCAGTGCATCCTGGAGAGATCTCCAGTCAAACCCACCTGCCTTCCCCTCACAGAAAGCAGCTGAACACCCCCATCCTCCCAGGCCTCCTGGAGGGCTGCAGGGCTGCACAGTGCTGAGACAACTCTAGCCCCACCCACCCCTACCCACATGTTCCCCAGCCTCCCTGCTCTCACCCACTATCCACCTGGAACCAAGGCTAATGGGGACAGAAAAGGGGGTCCTGGTGGGGCAGCCGTCCGTCGAGACAGTCATTCAAAGCAGACAATTAGTCTGCTGCTGCAGCAAAACCTCAGACATACAGATCTGTTCTCCATGGCCCCTTTCCTGCAGGGAAGGCCCCCAAGGCTCCTCTACCATCTTGCCAATGATCTTCAAGAATTCTGCGTTTGTCTCAGTGTGAAGTCTGAGCCCTGGGTACAGTGCGAGCTACTCAAAGTGCAGTGCCTTGAACCTTCGTGTCTCCTTCAGCCAGCACCTACCTCCAAGTCATCTACCTGAGTGAACTTGAGTGAGGTCCTCCCATCCTGGGTTTATACATTTGGTGTGTGTGGGTGTGTGTGTGTGTGTGTGTGTGTTCGTATGTGTATATGTACATGTATGTCTCGTGTACATGTTTGTCTGTGTGTGTACATGTGTGTATGTGTGTGGTGTGTGTGTACATGTGTGTATATGTGTGTGGGTGTGTGTATATATGTGTGTGCATGTATGTGTTCATGTGTGTATGTGTGTAGGTGTGTGTGTGTGTGTGTGTGTGTGTGTGTGCGCGCGCGCATGTGCCTGCCAGTAGTTTACATCACATGTCTGCATCAATCACTTAATGGAGCTTAATTGGAGCTTGCCAATTTGACTACGCTTTTGAGTAGCCTTTGAGTCCCAGGTACCTGCCCATCTTTCCATTTTTGGCACTGGCATGCAAGCATACATCACCACACTTCAATTCCCAGGACTGAGAGGCGAGCAATCTCCACTGGCCCTCACGGCTGAACTTTGAAACTCAGACGTCAGACTTTCTCCATGCTGGAGGATAATGCCACCTCGTAGGTTGGGCCCTTGTGTTCTGCCCGTCCACTCTACATGTTGATGATGTCATCCTGCAGTCTTGCCAGCCTGGCCTCATATGTGAACTGTACGGACAGCTCAGCCAGGACATCAACAAATGTGTCAAACGTGGCAGGCCCAAGGATGACTCCCTGTGGCAGCCAAGACCTATAGAACAAATCCAGTAAGTGTCTGCCACATGGAGATGCAAATGACTGGGCAGATCCACTGGCAAAACCGGCCTCTCTGTGTCCACCCAGATCTGATGCCTGCTCACCTCAGGACGGTCAGACCTCTTTCCTCACAGATAACATGGCTCCTGGCTCTCTAAAACTGAGGTGCCCAATTTGAAGATACTTAGACATAGTAAGCTTTGGAAAGTCAGAAGAGTAAGCGAGTTGACCCAAACTGACCTCCGTGAACTGCTGTCAGCCCTACTGCAGTCTGCTTTGTTGCCCCGTTGCTCCAGACCCGTCTGCTCCCAATTCCCTGGCGAGGTGTTGGGAGAAAATGGCCCCACACTTGCTGCTTTAGAGTCTTTTTTTAATCTACCTTTTTCTTCATTGCAAAAACATCTGCCTGCTTTCAGCTCTCTGGCGCATCTCACCCTCCCCACGGCTTCTCAATAACATACACAATGCTTGCAGAATTGCATTTATAACCTGCGGCTGCCACGGGGGATTGCCTGCATACCTTTGTTTGTCCTGGCCTCGGTTTGTGGGCCTGGCTTTGGCCCACTATGGTCTGAACGCAGCTCGGCAGCCAGGAGGAACCAGCCAAGCATGCCACGGTATCCAAGTGCAAATCGTGCCCACGGATGGAAGGCAGGGGCCCGCCTCTCCTCTGCTCTGTTCTGGAAGCCAGGCAGGAATGCGTGTGCAAGTGTGCGTGCACGAAGGTATAAAAAGTTCAACGGGCAGCATAATAATAATAGAGTTTATGTCACCTCTACGCTCCAGTGTAAGTACTTCATATAGTTAACCCATTTACTCCCCCACGAGAGCCCTGTGTGGTGGAGTTGCCATTCTTTCAGATTTGCAACAAACATAAGCAAGCCCCTCAGCTGCAGTGAGTCTGCACAGGTTCGCCTACCCACAGCAGCAGGAGCCCATCCCAAGCTTTCTATGTCATTCCCTCCAGTGCCCCAGTATGCCCTACACTTCCTTCACATCCCAGCCCTTCTAATTATCATCTGAACATTCCAGGTACCTCCACGTCACTGTACCTCTCTGTTTTTGATCTTGGCTCTGCTTGGAATATTCTTTCTCCTCTTGGCCATATAGAAAACTTCTATTCATACTTCAAAACCCAGTCAATGTCACCCTTCCTGTGAAGCATAGCTACTCCTATGTCAAGGAGAATGCTTTCCTCCCTCCCTTCTGGTCCTACAGCAAGTTGTTGGCACTATGTTATGTTAGAATCATCTTTGTAAACAGTAGAAATTTCTGGAACGTGGATGGAGGGGTCAGGAAACTGGCATAAAGTAGGAAGAATAAAGTAGGCAGGGGGCTTTCCCTTTATCATCTACTCATTACATTTTGACACCTACTGTATACAAGGCATCATTCTAGATGCCTACTGTATGCCAGGCATCATTCTAGATGCCTACTGTATGCCAGGCATCATTCTAGATACTGGGGACAGAGCAGTCAACAAACACAGTCTCACAGACCCTGTGAGAAAACGTCTATTTATACTTCAAAACCCAGTCTCCTTCATGGGGGAGATGAGGAATAAGCAACGAGTAAGTAAACCCAGGGTGCATCAGGAGGAGGTGTGTGCCCCGGGTAGGAACAGAAGAGGCAAAGAGGCCAAAGCCCAGGAGAGGGCCAGGGCTGCTTCGGCATTAGATCCTGAACTCTGACTCTTACACTCAGTTCCCACTGGGAGGTGCCAACCACCTACCAGTGGGGGTGATACTGCTCTTCCTATCACCCTGGGAATTTCCAGGATGACAGAGAAAACACAGGGTCACTCTGCTGCCAATGCCTACCTCTACCATGGTAGCAATGAGCCAGGCCCATCACAGCCTCAAGGAGGTGGACAGAGCTGGGCTGAGCACCCTAGCATTCACAGTGGTCACGTGCACCTGTCACTGGGTCACATCCAGGCACATGGCATAGCGCCCACCCAGCCCACAGGCTGTCCATCATCCAGGTACAATGGCATGATGCTCATAGTAGGCAGAGGATTCTCCTCAATGTAGGTGTGGTCATGCTTTACAAGAAAGGTGATATTGACAGGGTTTTGAAGTAAGCGTAGGAGTTTTCTGTATGGATAAGAGGAGAAATAATATTCCAGGCCGGAGAGGGTCTGCATCCTGACCAAAGGCCTGTGGAGTTTTAGTCATAGGCCCAGGACTCAAACCAAGTCTGCCTGACACCTGGGACCATGACTGGACCTACATTAAACCCTGGTAATTGGTTTGTTAGTGAGGAGTCTTGTCTAGGTCAGCCCCAAGTTCACTGGGAACAGACATAACACTTCATGAGAAAACATGCCAGGCTGGAGGGGAGCCTTGCTCCACCAGGCAGCCTAGGAGTCTGCAGTGAAACCAGAAAAGGCCTCATCTTAGCTTCTCAGCAAGAACACAGGAGGCTTAGCCAATGGCTCAGGCTCCAAACCTGGCTCCTGATCTAGCCTGGCGCTTCCCTCCCAGAGCTGACTCTTCCCTCCTCTGCTGATCCTGGTACCTCCATCCTCTTCCTTCAGTTCCTGCCCCACCCACTCTACTCCCTCCCCTGAGCAGAGCCTCCTCCTCCCTCTCCACAGGTCTTAAGTCTGCAGCCAAAGGCTGCACCACCATGGTCCTGAGCCATAGTGCTCCCCTTTGGTCACCCCTGCCCTACAAAAGTAAAAACAAGCCAACACAAATCCTGCTCAGGCCTTCATGTATGGGCGCATAATCCCTGGATGTGGGCCCTGGCAGGCTCCTGTCCCTTACCTCTGCCTCTTCACACCCCAAAGTTGCCCTACCTGTTGGAGCCTTGGGACCATAAATGACCTGGAATGGCCATGTCTTCAACATCTCCTATCTCCCAGCATGCTCTGCACTGGTCCTCCATCCCCTTCTCCCTGCCCTCTCCACCGAGGGGAATCCTCCAGACTCTACCTGACCTCACTGCTCTGCTCTGACTGCAGGCTGTCCAGCAGGGCGGGGCCAACCTGCCTCGGGGTTCGGAGCAGGTGGCAAATCTTGTCCTGGCTCTGCCTTCAGTGAGATACATTGTTGACTAAAAGCCAGCTGTTGGCTGTCTGGAGAACCTAGCCCTCAGAAGTCGCAAAAACTTGCAGATTAGACCCCATGTGAGAGCCCACTGTACGCACTCCTAAACTGGTTAGCCTGATCTCTGCCTTGGCCTAACCTGGCTCAGCAGTAGTCTTGCCTCCAAGGAAATATCTCAATCCTGGGCAAACCAGCGAGTGGTTTATCCTGATCTTCACCCCTTGCTCTGTAAACTCGTCTTCCCTTCTCACTGTGGAGGCGCACCCCTGCCCCCCAGATCCAGACCCTGCACTCCTCTGCTCCAGGTGTGCCCTAATCTCTAAGCCACCCCATCTCCCTGAGGCGCTCTCCAGACCTTCCCACTCTCTCACTTCTCAGCGAGACAAACAAGCAGCCTGGTCACTAGGCAAACGTTAAACATTATTAAAATTCTGTTTTAAATTGCTGTTGTTATCAACAATGCGTTCTTTTAAGTGTTTGTGAGAGCTCCTCGTGTTTTCCTATAAACAAGCATAGACAATCTAACTTGTTGAGGTTGGAACAATCTGACTTGTCAATCGCTGTTGGACACACTCCCGTTGCTGAGGCTGCTGAGGCTGTCTTTAAACAGGAAAGATCGTTAGTCAAACAGCCAGCCCAGCTACCCATCTGAAAGCACCAGCAGTACTAAAGACTCCACTGACACCTTGAAACAGCTCTACAGCAGACTACAGAGGAACGCCCCGACTCCTGAGCACAGGGCTCCAGCCAGGGTTATTGAGAACAGCTTGCATCAGGCCTCTTGCTGTCACAAGCTTCAGTGAACTCTAGATGACCCCGCAACCATTTCTATCTTGGCCAAGAGGGACCACTTTGCCTGGTAGTCGGATTGCTGTGACTAAAAGGACAGGCAGTGTTTGTCCAAAACACAAGGTTCGGTGCCTGCGATTGGTGCTAAGAGGCAAGCCTGTGATTGGTCCAGACAAGTGGCTGTGATTGGTCCACATAGACAGATGGCCGTGATTGGCCCAAGCACTCCTTCTCCGGCTATATAAACGTGCTGCTGCTGCGCTCACCCAGGGGTCCACTGCTGTGGACCTCCTTTGGGTATGCAACATCGGGAGTGCTATTCCTTGCCTGCGTTCAGTAGCTCAGGCTACACTGATAACACAAGCAGCAGCAGATGTGGCAGAAAGCTCCAAGTTCAGTAGCTGCAGCGGCCACCATCATGGCAGAGAACAGCAGTAGCATCTTGACAGTTGAAGTCCCAGTAGCCGTGGAAAGGGCCCCAACGACAGCTCTTGCCGGGCATCTGATACCCAACACCAGGCTCGCGTCTGGTGCCTAGTTTCCAAATCTCAGCCAAGTCCTTTGGACCCAGTCTACTGGGAACCACTGCCTGAAAGTCGAAGAAACAGCTGCAGAAGGCCATTGGCAGGCCCACCACTGGTGGTGTCTTCCCAGAATTCCCAGAAGCAGCTGTAGCCTTGAATCTATGCAGTGATGGACGGCGAGGCTTCCCAGCCGGTGCCGGATGCCTCTCTCTGTGTGATCCCGCCTGTGTCTGGTGTTCTTGCTCCTGAAGGGCCTGTTGTGGACACTCGGGCTCCCAAATGCAGTCCCAGGAGAGACAAAGACCCTCGAGTCATTCCCATGGGAACCCCTGAGTTGGTAGCACAGGTGAGTGTCTCTCAGCCTACTCTCTGCACGAGCCTGAGAAGGGGCATGATATGGACCAATCAAGGCCTTTTGTTTAGGTCAACCGCAGCCAGAAAAGGCAGCTGAACAATTCCAGAGCAGCGAGGGCAGAAGATACCGTGCTTACTCAAGAAGGAGAAAAGGCCTCGAGGATACAGAGAAAAGAAGCCATAAATCCTGAGAACCAAGGACATGTCAAGTTGCCAGAGTCAGAGGGTCTGAGATCCCAGGCTGAGAGACACAGCAAATCACTCAGTGTCCCAATAACTGAGACATGACTAGAACTACAACACTAGGTGGTACCACTTGCCATCCCTCTGCCTGCCCACTGCCGCAGACAGCTTACTGCCGCCAACCCCTGAGGGAAACAGACTCACGGAGAACAGCTTCTTGTGTATCTACGATTTCCATCTAGTGAGATGAACAGACCCTCAAGCCAGCTGACTGGGGACAGTCACACATCCCTGTACTCAAGTGACTAAGAGACAACCATGGCCCCTTAGTCGTCAAATCACAGACAATGTGCGGCCTCACCACATGGCACAGACCTTCTACCAGACCTTCCTGTAGCATCGTATCTTTGGTGTGAACCCTCCTCCCTCCATCCTCCTCCTCCCCGGGTTCCTGCAGTCCCTGCAGTCCCACTGGGGACACTACTTCTGGTATCTTTGGATTTTGCTTTGTTTTGTGATGGTCTCACCACAAAGCCCAGGCTGGCCTCCAACTTGCCATCCTCCTGCCTCAGCCATAGCATCCTGAACACTGGAGTTCTGTGTATGCACCACCACATATGGCTCTCCCATGTCCGTGAACCCAGACCCTGAGTGTATGCAGTAGTAGCTCTGTCTTCTGTCCTTTCCTTCTCACTCTGGGATCGCATCTCCATCTACCCCCGTTCTAGAATCTTCATTCTCACTGTCTATGTTTCCAGGGCCGTGGTGTATATTCAGTTCCAGGAGGATATCTCTCAGTTGCTTCAAACTTAACTAATCTTAGTAAGAACTGAATCTACTACATTCTATTGTTACCCAGGTTCCCAACTGCCCTGTCTTAGGTACTGAGTGTCAACTGCTCCCAGGAAGAATTTGGGAAGCATATACGACCGGCCTTCTACCCACCACTCTCAACAGCTCCTAATGGAGCTCCTGTCTTGAAGATTCTCCCTCCTTCCTAACTCTCAGAGCTGTCCTGTCATCTGTGCCTCGACCCACACTTAGTCTCTCCCCTACAGATCATACAAGGCTCCTAGGCACCCAGCCAGCCCCTGCCTCCAGCCTGTATTAGCCCTGTCCATTTTCCACACAACAGGTCCAATAAAGCTATTTCTGCTTAAAACCTTCCAGTGGCTGCTTCTGGGGTGAAGCTACAACATTTTGGCACACACATCAGACCTAACCTTTCTTATCACCTCTTTAAGCCACATAACAATTACGAGGTGGAAAGAGAGAATGGGGGAGCCAGCACCCCTGAATTAGCCTGAGTTCATACCCCTAGTCCTCCACCAAGGAGTCTCACTGAGCTCTGTCAACAGGGCTTGCGTGTGACAAGGGACAAGTCAGACCACCCAAGAAAAGCCCCTCGAGTAAGGCCCTGCGCTCGGTGAGTGTGCATCTACAGCTCACTGTCCTTAGGGTGAGCATAGCAAGTCAAGGTGCATTCCCTATCGCCGCCCATCTGGATGCCTACTGCCAGTTATGACTGCAGGCTTGTCTCTGCTAAGGAGGTGTCTCTGCTGGGGCAGCTCTATCTTTTCCTCTCCAGCTTCACCCAAGAGTGGCTGGGCATCATGCTTCCTCCAGGAAGCCCGTCCTGCTGCCTATGCTGAGAAGAATGTCCTTTTCCATGTCCACCCCCTACCCCCTGCATTGGCCTCTCCATGCTACCCGGTATCTATCTGTTTCCCGACTAAATTCCGGAATTCTTCCTCGGTGCCGATCACAGGGCCTGGCATAGGATTGGTTCCATCCGCACACAGCCCAGATAACCACAGACCAGAGGAACTTATGGAGCCAGCAGCCCAACCTGATGCATTCTGGAACACTGCCCTTCCCGTGCCCTTCCAAAGAAATACTCAGAATGCTAAAAATCCCCCAAAGAAAGGCAGCAAGCGGCCACTTCTGTTTTTGTCCTTGTGCCTAAGACTTCAGAAAACTCTGTTTAAAGAATGACTCGTGGGGAATCCACTTGGGACAGTGGCTGCAGGGGGGCCAGGGGGAGCAAGGCTGGAGCAGGGAAACAAAAGACCTTAATTACAAAGCCAGTGGAATGAAACCGGTTCACAGGTGCAGAGACAGAGGCCACATCAGAAGAGAAGCTGGTCAAAGCCAGCAAGATTTTCCCCGAGTATGAGGCTCCAGGGGAAGGACAGAGTAAATCAAACCTCTGACAGACGATCAATGGACATCCAATTAACAGTCACAATATTACTAATTTACACAAAATGTCTAAACAATGCCCTTTCTTCCTCAGAGGAGACCTTGATTCAATGCCTCCCAGCTGTTGGGGACAGTCTCTACTAATGCTGAAAGACCACTGGACCAGTGCTCCAATCCAGGGTAGGCACAGGGACTCAGGCAGCCAGAAGGAAGTGGGCAGAGAGCTTAGTTGGGGCTTGGGAAGGAGGGCCACGCACTCTGACATCAATAGCCCTGGGTTTCCAGTGGACACTGATGCCCTAGCAAAGTCATTCTCTGGGTTGCCACCCCTTTGGGGGTTGCCTAAGACCAAAGGAAAACACAGATGTTTATATTACAATTCATAACAGTAGTAAAATTGCAGTTATAAAGTAGCGATGAAAGTAATTTTATGTCTGGGAATCACCACAAGGTGAGGAACTGGATTAAAGGGTCGCAGTGTCGGGAAGGTTGAGAGCCACTGCTCTTGGAGATCTTGTTCACTTCATTCGATGGCTCAAAGAAAGCAAAGTGCCTTCCAGGTGGGCTGAGGTTACTCACACTGAAAGCATTCGGGGCCGGAGGTGGGGAAAGGTTTCATTTGGGATTTAATAGGGAAAGACAGCATGACACCTACTCAGTTGTGACACCCCAAAATTACTGAGTAACCCTCTGTGACATCCAGAGACCAAAACTACCAGGTAGCGGCAAGTGCCTTGAGGAGGCAGGCTGAATCAGTTCCAGTAGCGACTCTGGACTGACCTGCTCCCTTGCTTCGGTAATGTGCGGTGACACCCGCACCCAGCTGGAGGTGGTGGCAAACAACAGAGCTGATGCTCACACTGGAGTACTGCGGTCTAAGCGGATGCAAGGGAGAGGCAAGAAGGAACTTCCCTCCCTCCTTCCACAGACAAACCACATGGGAGCCACAACTTGGAAGTCCATCTCTGACAACACAACATGATAAAGGATGCTTCAGGTCCCTCCACCGCAGAATGCTCCTCCCAGTGCCATGGAAGTCCTCGAGACTCCAAGCTCTAAGCAAAGCCACAGCTGGAGGGCAGTGTGAGGACTGTCTTCGGGTATCTGAAAGGATATTAGACCAGAGAGTATGATCTCTTCACGGTAGAAATGCACAGGGAGTTTTGAACCGTCACCAGCTTGCAAGCAAACTAAGTCCCCGAGACCTAAAATGACTCCTAAATTATCCAGAAGCAGGTCTCCTCTCAGTTTATTTGTTGAGACAGGATCTCACATAGCCTAGGGTGGCCTTAAACTTGTTATATAGATAAGGATAGCCTTGGACTTCTAATCCTCCTGCCTCTACCTCTGGAGTACTAGGATTACAGGCAAGGCACCGTCACACCTGATGACTGATGAGCAGGATGCCGGCCGGGCAATGAACCTGGGGCTCTGCCAACAAAGCTCCACCCACAACCCTCATCTCGTTCAAGTGCACATTTGTGATGCTCCAACTAGCAGCGTGTGTCTGCTGATGGTGAGAGAATGTCACTGCCCCAGAGCTCCCCTTCCCCGTTCTTTCAAGACCCCTGCACTCTGCACCTGCATGGACTCTGCTCTTTCAATCTTCCTACAGTCTTTGTGCATCATGGCACCTACAGAACATTCTCGGTTCCCTGTGACCCTGAGGATACTCTGTGTAGTATTCTCAGCTATATGAGGCAGAGCCCGGTCTGTCCTATAAGCCAGTTATGGCAAGACAGAGGAGCTTGCTGGAGCACAGGGACAGACTTCACAGGAAACGGCTTCCTGAATTAAGGATTTTAAGCACAGATGTCTGAAATAGATATTCGGAAGCTATTCACCCAGACAACAGCCTCCTCCTCAGCCTGCGGATACGCAGCCACCATTGGCAAATATGCTTTCCAGCAAATTCTGCCCTGCAAATGAACTACTCCCCACTCCAGAGACGCTCCCCAAAGAAGCCCTGGCGGACTCTGCAACAGTCAGGTCCCCTGCCACTCTGTTCACAGAACACCTTCCCTGATTCCCTCTCCCCACAGGCTGTCCACCGATTCATTTACTCACCATTATTTTTAAAACTCAAATTTTATTCGCAGTGGAGCACAAGTAATAAATACTAATACACTGTTTGCACTTGAATTAGCCTGCATGTCCAGGGACCACAGAGCTATTTGTCAAAGGCGGACATCCCACCCCACCTGCACCTTGGTGGTCAGAACATAGGCTCTTTCAAGGTCAGACTCTTAAGTGCATAGCAAGAATAAGATATGGAGGGCTCTAAGGACTCAGGCTTAGTGTCCCATGATTCCTAAGTGGGCCACTGACCTACCCAGAAGGAAAGGCAATTTAGGGAAAGCTCCCTAATATGGGGACCACAGGCCTAGCCATGGCCTCTATCATGCCCAACAGGGAGCCTAAAGAGGGAGCAGGCAGCCGGAGTTCAGTATGGCAAGCACTCCAAGGGAGAAAGGGCATGGGGCTGTTTCTGGAAGGGACTAGGATAAGATAGGGGAAGAGCATCAGGAAAGGAGAAGTCATAGGAATGTCAGAGGAGGAGGGGAGATGGAAGCAGAGATTCCAAGCTGGAGGGACAGCCTGTGAAAAGATCCTGAGTCAGGAACCGAAGGCTACATTGGGAACCAGAAACAGCACTGTGATGGGTTCTTGTCCAGTGGATGCAATGGATGAGACCTCTCTCCACAAGAGGTTTGTGCCCTCAGCCAGCCTCCAGCCAAACAGGAATGACCAGAGTATCACACTGAGCGGAAGCCTAAGATATAGACCACAATAAGCAAGCAAGACTCCTAGTCACATGTGTGTATGCTACTGCTGAGGACTAGGGTCTGAGACTCCAAGAATGAAGGAGTGGATTGACGGAGGTCTCCCTGACAAAGGGAAGTGAGGCTGCCTTAGCTGGGAAAGGGGGGCCCTTCTCCAGCACTGGACCCCCTTTTCCTACCTGCTCAGGAACCTTGAATCATAATGCAGCTTTACACACTTGCTTTGTTGCTTATAAACACAGATACAACATCACCACCTCTCCCCAGACAAGGCCACACATCAAACGTGCCTTTGTATGAACTGTGAGAAAGGTAGGTAGGTAGCATCCTCCTCCTAGGTCCGGCCCTGCCCCAGGTCATCAGCTAGGAGCCTATGAAGCTCTGGGGAGACAGTGAGGAAACCACACTCAGTGGCAGCAGCTCCCCCCCCCCCCGCCCCCTCCTCTGCTGGGATAAACTCTGCAAGTCTCCCTCCCTCACCTGGTGAGAATGGCTAGAGGGTTGCAGCCAAGCACCCCTCTTGTGCCTACAGCCTCTTCTAGTCTTTTTCCCTCCCTAGTTCCAGAGATTTCCCCCAACCCCCTCCCTCCAAGCTCCTGCTTCTCACTAATTCCATTCTGGAAGCATCTCCAGACTGGGGGCAATGCAGGAACTCAGGATATCCCACTCTTGACGCAAAAGCTGCAGCTGGGCAGGACCAGCAGCCAGAACTTCAGAGATGACACAGATGGGGGGACAGACATCCAGTTAACAAGGGGTCAAGGCCACCAGTGCTGCACAGCCAGGTGTCCTGCAGACTCCCCTGGGTTGCGAGTGCCAGCTCTCTGGGGCAGGTCTGGCCTGAGCCACACCTCTGCTGTCCAGCTGGCTGGGTGACTTTCAGCAAACTCCTCCAACCTCAGTTTCCCCACTAGTGAAGGTGAGTTGTTGCAGGATGGGATAAGAAAATGCATGTGACCCACGGCATAAAATGTTCAAAAACCACCACCTAGTATTCTTGCTAATGTCACCTCATGTCTCCTCTCCAGTGTCCTGTCAAATGGCCATTCTTCAGCAATAAGGCCCTGGCCATTACCTTCATTATAAGCACTTAAGTCTCAAATTTGGAAACTGAAGTAGAAGGCAGGGGCAGGAAAGCCCTCCTAAGTGTCAAGTCAGCTAATGAGTGCTTGTGTTAGCCATGCCCTAATCACAAAACGGAATGTGGCCAGCAATCCAACGGCTCCTGAGGGCCCCTCCAAAGGTACCTGCTACCCTGGCTTCTGTTACTGTACTTTGACATTTATATGAATAAAATTACACTAAATGTACTGGATGAACGTTACGATTTAAGGGGCCTTGTACAGCTGCTGCCGTTTTGGTCCCTTCCTTAGATGTGCCCGCTGGCTTATCCTGGGCTGTGAAGTAAGCAAAGAGGGACTCTCCTGCCGGCTGTCCAGCCCTCTCCTGTCTCCTCACTCTTACATTAGACAGCTTCCTACAAATCAAGTTAGCCCCTGCCCAGGAAGCTAAGTCCTCCCTCCCCACATTTCGGCTAGCTCCTGGAAGTTCTTTTAGATTGTATACAATCAAGCTAATTTAAACCAGCCCAGCCCAGCCCAGCCCAGCCCAGCCCAGCCCAGCCCTGCCCTGACCAGGACAACACAACCAATTGGGGCTATCTAGGTGGATCTATACACACCCTATAGTCTCTTCTCCATGTCTTCAGTGGCTGGCTAGCAGGTGGGTTCTGGTAGGGGAGAAAAGATGACATTCAGCCAGGCAGCAGCAGGGCTATACCCTCTCTCTTTTCATGAAAGGTCATATGGGAATAAGGCATGAGATCAATGATCCAGGAGATAGGGGAGCCTGGATGGAATCCTGATTTTCTGAGTCCTCTCCAAGAGGGGAGCTGTTTCTCCTCTCTGAGCCTCAGGTTTCCCCACTTAGAGACGAAACAAAGCAGTCTGTGCTCGGGTCAGTTATCACAAGCAGATCTTTGCTTGCCCATGGAACTCACACTAGACCATAGGTTTCCTTCAATCCACCTTGCAGGCGCTGATGTCAATCAGCTAAATGGGTAAAGACGGGGAACCTGCTTATAGCCCTGAGTACTACCAGGAACATGGGCCAGCGTCTACAGGAGTCCATGGTGCAGGCTGGGTGGGCTCAGGGCTAGGTGATAAAAGGTCCCACTAGATTAGAAGTCTTCCTGGATCCCTGTGCCTCTTGTTCTCACACAGGTGGGTCTTCTCCTAGGACTCTTTTCCTCTGATGCTGAGCCCACACACTACCAATGACCTTCACATAACCACGTGGGCTCTCTATCAATGAATTGGCGTGTGCATGGGCCCTAGATCACACCAGTCACCTGTACTAACACCCCCAGATCTGGCTTCTGTTCCCAGAGTCTACTTCTCATCCACGGAAGCTGTGTACCTCACCCCGATCTGCAATCACAGCTGCTACCCCATACGCCTCAGCCCAAGATGTCTCCATCCAGTTCCCCATCACAGACTCCCTGGTGCCAGGATCAGACGGACCGAGATCCAGGCAGCCCCCAGATTATCCATGTACTGCTTTATCTCACTCTGAGCCACACTAACCTGAGGGTGACTGTGACATACAAGATGAGAAAGGTAGCTTTCAGATCCTCACAGTGGACTCTCAACACCAGACATCTGTGTGATGAAGGTCACCTGGGCACCCTCAGGCTCACTGAAAATCCAGAGTCCTGGGATATAGCTTCTGTAGCCAGGCACCTCCAAAGAAATCCCGCTCCATGTTCACTGACTACTGAGCACTAAGCACCTGCCCCTTACTGGCCCCGCCCTCACTGTTGAGCACAGGATACTGAGTACACCCCACTTCTATAGGGCCAGAAGGCGATCTGAGGACTTCCCTAAAGCATCCAAGCAATGCCTGGCTTCTCCTTGCCATCATCCACCTGGCTACGCCCAGGGAGAGATGTTACTCAGTTCCTACACTCCTGGTGACTGTACGCTCCCATATACACATCTCCAGCTCTTCGGAGAGACCCTAGCCAGGGAGAGGACACAGTGCTAGAGCAAACAGGGTGGCATTGCAGTTCAGCTGTGTGACCTTGGACAAGAGCCTGCAGGAAGACTAACGATGATAGTGTGGGGTTGCCTGACGGTGAGGGAGAACTCAAAGTAACATCTCAGAACAGAGGCAGAGAACAAGAAACACTGACCCAGGACACAGGACAAAGGTCAGCACTGCCCCCAGCCCCTGTGCCCAAGGTCAAGCTTTGAACAGCTGAGTCGAGATGAGAGCCCATCACGGCACTGGCTGATCCTGCCTTGCTGATGGACCAATCGCTTTCTTTGTGTCTGTGCACCCCACCTGGTAGAGGTGCTGTAGCCAATGTACTTGGATGCTGGCAGCACCTTCTTTTTATGAAGGAAGGTGGGTGGTGCTGTTTTAGCTCAAATAGACTGGTGAGCTTTCTCCCTTAGTTGTCCCAATCTATGCTCTTAGATTTGGGTCATCTGAATTTGGGGCCCTCGGATGGGCTGGGTGCAACATCACCTAATTACCAAGAAGCTCACGGAGCAGTGGTCCTTCTGCCCCAAGACTTTAGACACCTAGAAGATTTGGCAGATAGCGGGACACACTTTGTAGGAGCCAGCCTCGGAGTGTACCTGCCTGTCCCCACCATGTGCCCATAAACTTACAGTCATAAACGGATGCCTAGCATCTGTGGCATAGCCCTGAGGGACCAGGGATGGAGTAACTGCTGCCTCCACCAGGTAAGTGTGTTTCAGACTCCCCAGCTGGCCCACTGTCACCTTCCTGGCCATGGGCTTTCTGTGTTTACACTGAACTCCCAGGGAGGTGGAAATCGAGCGCTGGTTTTGTTTCTTGCAAACTGGGAATCTTCACACCCCAGTGGGTTCCCAAGGAGCGCGTGGGGGTGGGAGTTGTTGAATGAGGACCCAAAGCACAAAGACATGGTTGGGCAGAAGGTAAAACCTAGTAAATTTAGAAGTCATTTGCACCAACTGAACATCCACAGCATGTTAGGCGTTTGGAATGGGGATGACACATTTACAACCACCCACAGTAGACATCTTGAAGACCAGGAGCCTGACCCCAGCTCTAACCTGTACTCTGGCTCCATTCACCACTAGGTGCCACCTGGGGCAAGCGATGTGCCTGTGGGCCTTACATAGGGAGGAGCATAGCAGCACCTACTTCTCTGCATGAGAGGGCAGCTCAGGACACACTGCATCCAGAGGAGCATCCGAGACACACGGGCACTGTATGATGGTCGTTCTCAGAAAACAAGGCGGGGACAGAGGCTGGAGAATCATCCGCAGGAACACAACTTCAAGATCTTCCAGGAACCAGATCCTGTGATCTTTTTAACCTACTGGCTTTCGGTCTTCCCGGCAGCCAAACAAGCATCGCTGCCTGGCAAAAGCCGCTTTATTCTGCATAAGATCCTTGGCCTTGGGAGGAACAGGTGTCCCTGAGGACCCTTTGGCCTCACCCTTTGGGCATGTGGCAGGTGACCTTCCATCTCAGTCCTTAGACAGAGACTAAACCTGGGGCAAAAGTCCTGACCCTGACCTGGCTTACCCACAAACGATGGGGTGGCTTCCTCGTGTCACTGACATCTGAGACAATGGTTCCTAGCAACCCTTCTGAATCAGCTCTGTTGAGGCCCTGCTGGTAGCTTAGACACATGGTTCCTTTGACCCTAGATAGATCTCTCCTTTCTCAGTCTCTGATTCTGAATCCAGTCTAGACTCCATTGACTTTAATAATAATAACAACAACAATAATAATAAATGAAGGAAGAACAGACAGGCAGGCAGGCTCCACCACCTCCCCAAAGAGCAGCACAGGCCATCCTTTTACCAACCTTCCTAGAGACACCCTACTCTACAGCGGTGGTTCTCAACCTGTGGGTCGGGCGCAACCCCAACAGGGGTTGCATGTCAGCTGTCCTGCATATCACATATTTACCTTAAAATGCATAACAGTAGCAAAACTACAATGAAGTAGCAATGAAATCATTTTATGGTTGAGGGACTGTGTTAAAGGGTCCCAGGACCAGGAGGCTTGAGGACCATTCTCTGCTCTGCTGTCTGGAGTGGCAGGCTCTGGCATGAAGCCAGAGTCATCCTGCTGGTGTGAGCAAGCACATCCACTGCCCGGCACCTCCCTCACCTGCTGAGGCCCCCACAACACCCCGTTGCTGAATCTGGAAGAGAGTGAAGTGTATAGCTGAAAAGCTATAGCACTAACCACTGTCCTGCCAAGCCTTGAGGGAGCAAGTGGGGGCATCCGGGCCTTGTCACCCTAAGAGAGCCAGCAGAGGGCTGCTCCTCACTTCAGTGCTGGAGCCTCCATGCCTCAGCAGGAGTCAATCTAGTCCTCTGCCTGGCTGTGCCTCCATCTTCCGTCATCTGAAACTTTTCTTTTTTATTAAGTGCCCTGCAGCCGGCCGCTCACTTACACATCTTAACCTCCTCCGGGCTATTGATTTCTCATTCTATTAAATCCTCCTCTTTAACTGTAGCCCTTAAACTCCTAGTCTAAACATGTATTTACCGCTAGCCACCTAGTCTCAGGTCAGCACTAGGACTTCCCAGGTCGGAGAGGTGGGCTCCTCATTACATCCTCCTGGTCCCTAGCAATCTATCCTCCCCAAGATTCTCTGGCTGACTCTAGGGATACCCCAGCTTCCTTGTCAGCCTCTCCATAGCCAAAGCGGCAGACAGTATCCTAAACACAATCTAAAGGATGCTAGTATAACCACCTAGCCATCCTCCCACTGACAAAGCTGCTTCCTGAGAATCAGATGGGGAGGGGGACTGGCTGCGGAGGAGGAGACAGGACCTACTCTGTGCTCACAGTGACTGTGTAGACTTCTCCAGGCTTTCCAGGCCTGAGCAGCCATTGGGTACAGCCTCAGAGGTCTGCCAGCTTGGGGACCTGGCAATCCTTGGGACTGTTGCCTATACAAACAAGACCCTGTGGCTGGACACAGATAAGAGGAGTGGGTCACAAATTCAGGAAGTGTGATCTGAGCGTTGAGGTTAGGACTGTCCCCTGCAGTCTCGAGGCACCACAGCCTACGCATTTTTCTCTGTGGCAAACACTGGATCAACCTGAGTCGAAGACCCTTAACAAGGACAAATATTTACTTGCATTTGCTCTGTCACGCTTAGGGACATCTCAATGAGCAAAAGTGATATAGTGGCTCCTGCCTGCTCAGACAGAAACTCCACTTGGTCTCCAGGAAGTGACAGATACTGAGATGAGCTGGACTCCGGGTGCAGGTATCATAGAGGAGGGCAGCAGAGTTGGCAGGGGGATGGGAGGTGAGATCCCAGAATCAGACCTGCTATGTGACAGTCCTCTGGCAGCATGTGCCTGAGGCTCTGCTCTGCCTAGGACTGCTCAGTTGCTATCTAGGAACTTCATGGGCCACTAACCCAGTCGACAAATGCTCCACACAGTCTGGGCAAAGAGGGTCCCCTTCTGGCTTTCTTATTCCTAAAAAACTGCATCATTCTTCTCTCTGGGCTAGGAATCTCAAAGCTATCCCAACCACTCTCTGCTCCTTCATCTGCTATTACCAACCTGTCTGCTGTGCCTTGGAAATGTCATTCAAGTTCCCCTTTTTCATTGCCATCACCCCCGCTTAGCCCTCAACCCCTCTTTCAGCATAAGACTTCTTGGTCCAAGAATCATCAACAACTCCCCCAGCCTGCTGCAACCTGCTGAGTCTTTCTTGTTGGGTCGGGAGCCTCTCAGATTCAATTAAGTCTGTGTTCCTCCAATAGAACCCTTGGGGTGGACATGCCTTCTTCACCTGCCCTGTCCAGTCTGCCCATTCCCCCTGTTCCCTTTCCCCTTGCTCTTCTCGGACAGCTCCTACACACTCTCCTTCTAGCAAAGCTGTCCTATCCCTGAGCCCCCTCCCGACTCCCACATGCACACATCTGCACATAGCATTCATACATACACATTAATTATCAAGTTGCCATTTTCAGCCAGAACAGGTGCCTGGAATGCTTTTCACCCGAATCCTATATGGGCAGAAAGAATGGTGGATGGATCCCTGCTGAGCTCAGGGACAGACTCTGAGTACCCTGGGCTGCATGCAAGTGAATGGGGTATCCAGCCATCCCTGCTTTTGAAAGCAAATGCTGCCCAAGTGTGGGGAGGAAGCTGGAGTCTGAAGCTGTCATTGGTTCCTGTCACAGGACAGAGTATGTCACATTGTAGAGCCCCCAAGGACCTCAGTCCTCGTTTGTAGAGACCCAAATGCTCCTACCTGACTCACAGGGCAGCCAAGTGATTGAGCGAAACGAGCAGAATTCTCGGCCAATACAATATTAAATTGATTCTGTCCTTCCCATCCCATAATTTAGACAGCCTGATTCTGTGGTATTGGTTTGTTGTTGGTGGTGGTGGTTTTTTTGTTGTTGTTTTGGTTTTTTTGTTTTTTTGTTTTTTTCTTTGTATCAGATTTGTTCAACATAAGGTGTCCTCTAGTTTAGGTAGCAAAATGTTATAATTAAGTAACATACAGCTTTTACATTCCCCACTATGAACAGAGCCAAGTTACAGGGGCTGAAGGGCAGCCCTGCACCACTGGAGGAGAGAGAATGTGAGCAGGTATCAGGCAAAGGCTTTGCCCCTCAGGGATCCACTGTCTGGGTAGGGACATGTGCAAGGACAGATCTGTCTCAACACCTGGCAAGGCTAGTAGCCGACACAGCCTATGGAGGGAAAGAGGGGGAGGGGCCATACCGGGAATACATCCCAGATGCCCAACCTCGACTACCAAATCCATTGGCGGCAGCCTTACAAAGCAGAGCCCATCCAGGTTTTACAGGTGAGGAGAACAAAACTTAGAGAAAGGTTAGGCAGCTCTGCCAAGGTCATGCAGGAAATGTTATGGGGATAAGAACTCAGGTGTATCTCCAGTTAGCAGCTAGGGTTTCTGCTCTTCCATGCTATGGAAGGTTCTAGCAACTCAAGTGGTTGTACAGGGCAGAAAGGAGAATGGTGTGAATGAGGCCATGTGGTGCCTGTGCTGAGGGATAGACAGTTCACTCCTGAGGCCGTGATGTGACATGATGCCGGGACCCACATACAGAGGGCCATCAGTGCTAAGCAAAAGCCTGTGTTCTGTATCCTGTAGCCCACGGATGAGGAGGGTGTCTGAGATAGGGACCCGCTCTGGAGACCAAAGTGGTCATCTACACTGATGCTGGGAGATTCCATTAATAAAAGGGTGAACGGGAAGCATAAGCTGGGAGGGGCTTTCCGGGCAGCCCAGAGCAAGAGCACTGGACTACGAACCAGAGTCTGCTGGGGCAAGTATAGTTCTCTGAGCTTCAGTTCCTGTGGGCCAACCAATTTGGCTGCTGGCAGACACAGCAAAGGCTACTGAGGATGAAGTGGGCCGGCTGTGCAGCATCCAGAGGCCTGCAGAAGGCTGTCACTCAGAAGGGACAAGTACTCTGTGGTAGGACCAACACGCCTCTTCCAGGCACAAAGCACAGCACAGCTACCCTCCTCGTCAGTGACTCTGGCTTCCTGTTGGGCACTGGGCTTTCTGGCTCACCCAGGCCTGCTTACCCTCTTCCTATCTCTGGGAACTGAAGTCTCTAGAGAGCAGCTGCAGCTCCTCCAGAAAAAATGCACTTCCCTCTGTCATGCAAAAGTTCTCTCTGCATTCTAAGGGAGCCCAGACTGGAAGGCTTTAGAACAAACTTTCAGAGCTGAGAAAGCTTCCGTCAAGATTGAGATGTCTATTGGAGAAAGGGAAAACATGAAAGCCCAACTCCCCCCGTCCATCAAACCCACTCTGTCCCCCACTGCTAGAACCAACCCTGCCTTCAGGTCTCAAGTGGCAGGTCCAGGAAAACAGAGGGTGGCGCTGGAGACTGACGCAAGGCTGGTGGGCAAGCCCAGGCCACAAGAAATGAACATAATCTGGAAAATTAAACAAACCCAGACACTGTAACGTGTGCATATTAGATTAACTCTCTAAAGGGTCACGACCTTGAGGAATACATCCAGCCAGTGAGGAAAATAATAAACCTGATTAACGATGAAGCATGAGCCACGGCCTCCGCAAAGAAAGCCAGCCTGAAGAGGCCCGGCGGAATTCCAGGGGCTTCCTTCCCTGGCAGAGCTGGAACTCAGCCGACCTCTCCAGCCCCTTGCCACCACTAGGACACTCCAGGATCAAAGCAAGACAGGATTGCTCCCTCTCAAGCCACACCCCTGCAGCTCTGACCCAGGGACTACAAGGCTAGCTTTTCCAGGTGCTCCCAAAAGGGACACTACCACCAGACGACCCACTGGAGCCAAAAAGAAGATAGTTCTCTTTGTCCCTGGCAGGGCTCAGATCCTCTTGGCCAACCCTCAGCCCTCCTGCCCTGGTCTCAAGAGATACCTACTTGTCAGGCACAGTGGCCAGGCCCAGCCAGAGTTCCCCTCCTCTTTCCAGACAGCCCAGGCCCCTGGGAGACATGCCCAGAAGAGCCACTGGAGGGAGGCAGGGAGGTGGCACCGCGTGGCATCACCAGACAACAGCACCAAGAGGAAGATGGCAGCATCAAGTACAGATGCCAAGAACCACACAGCCCAAGGTCCAAGAGGGGACCAGCTCAGCCTGCATAGCCTGGCTACAGCCAGGCAACCTGGCCCGCGTGCCTTGTCTATCCCTTTGGTCGCGCCTCCCCCAACCCCAAAGCCCTGGGCCAACTCTCCCCAGGCTCCACCTCCTCCCTCACTTTCCTCAGCTCCAGGGAGCCCAGGGAGGGAGGCACAGGTGCTCTTGGCGCCTTGGACAAACCCCCTGTCCCAGCCGTCACCAGGGCGCCTTCCACCCCAAGCTGGGTCGGAACCACTCCGGCTCTGCCCGGTCCTCACTAAAGAACATCTCCTTAGCTCCCCTCCCCCTCCACTGATCCCCTTCCCCCTCCAGCGCCCAATGCAGGTCTCCAGAGTTTTTCCCTTACTTCCCACTCGGGTGAACTAGGGTGGGATGGCTAAGAGGCCCATTAGTCGCAAGAAGGAGGGTCATTTCTGATAGGACGCTGGCTTGGCCCAAAGCAAGACGGCGTGCAGGGTTGGGGGTGTGGTGGTGGCCGGAGTCCAGGGCCCGAGCAGGGGTGGTCAAGACAGATGGCAAAGAGGGAAGGGAGAAGGGGGCTCAGAAGCCGGGCTGGTCTGATGGAAGACTGTGGCGGGCAAGAGCGGCCCGTAGGAGAAGCCGAGGGTGACGAGGCGGGGTAGAATCGCCAGTGTCGGGAAGGGGCCGTCATCCCTGCAGGGGGCAGAGGCTGGGCTGGGAGTTGGACTGGGAAGAGGGAGGATCACAGAAGGAGGATCGGAGCGGAGGAGAGGAGGCGCAGGGGGAAGCAGGCAGGGATGGAGACTAGGGGAAGTACGGGGCAAGGTGGCGGGGGCTCAGCGGAGAATCCGGGGTCGCAGGCATCAGAGTGCAGGGGACTGGGCAGCTGGAGGCGGGAGCGGGGCCAGGCAGGGTGCGGGCCGCGGCCCGGAGGGAGCTAGCGGCGGAGACGTCAGAAGTCGGGGTGCGGCGCAGCCCCGGGGGGCGCGGGGAGACAGCGTAGGGCGCCGGTCGGGGGCGGCGCGGGGGCTGCTGCCCTTACCTGGGCGGCTCCGCACTCCGGGCGCCAAGCTGGGGACCCGACGTTGCTCGGCCGGCGGCCCGGCTGTTGTTTTCCCTTTTTTTTTTTTTTTTCTTTTTTTTTTTTTCTTCCGCAGCGGCGGCGGCGGCGGCTCCAGCTCGATCCGCCAGCAGCCGAAGGCAGAGTCTGTGTCCGGCTGCGAGCGAGCCGGGAGCGGGCAGCGCGGGAGGCGCGCGGAAAGGCGCTGAGGCGCCGCCCGGCGGGCAGTGAGGGAACTGCGGCGGTCCCGCACGCGGCCGGCCGGGGAGGGGGCGTCCCTTCCGGGCCGCGGCCGCCGGAGTCTCCGCTCGCCGGCGGGGTCTTTAGCTGGGGACCCGGACCTAGGTAGCCGAGCGGCGAGGCGGGGAGGCCGGAACAGACAGAGCCAAACTTGCAGCTTCCCTGATCCGGACGATCGGGAGACGGCGGGCCGGGGATGGGGGGGCTCCGGGTGGGCGCTGCAGAGGACTGACCCCCAAGTGAGGAGCTGGGGTACACTTCACCATCCAGCGCCAAGGGGCAGCCCGCCCTGGTCCGCAGGAGTTATTAGCTTGGCCTGCTTCGGTGGGCGAAGGGCGACTCCTGGTGGCGTTTTAGGGGCCAGACCTAGGGGACGAGGCGTAGAGACTGCGGCCTCCTCGGTGGTGGCGCGGAGCTGGGTGAAGCTTTGCTTTAGCAAGGCCAGATAGACCACAATGTTTCAGGAGGCCGAAGAACCACAGCTCACGTTTGGAAGTCTACTGGTTTGTGCACACAGACCTCCTGGGAGAAGTTGTCACTTTATGCTACACATAAGGAAACCTCGGCCTAGGAAAGGTGAAAGACCTAGCCTTCACCAGGAGCTGGGGGCTGGACCAAGAGAGAACCAAGCTACTTGGTTTGAGGGATCATTTGGCCACATCATAGCAGCCTTGGGGTGGGTGGGTGGGGGGCTAGAAAAGGAGAGGGCAGAGGAGCAGGAGGCCTCAGGGGGTCAAGTGACTTCCTCAAACCGATTAGTTCCTCATTTCAAACCCAGAGTCTTAGCCGTAGACAAACCCGGAAAGCATCTAAGCCAGCCTCCCAATCGTCTCCCACTCTTCCTTCACACCTAACCACCTGCTTACCCTAAAGTCTCCACGAAGGGGCTGTTCTAGGCATTCTTGGTTGGTTCTAGGGCCTGGGAGGACAATATACACGGACTACAGGATATTTGTTGACACTCCCTATATCATGCCGGGAGGGCAGCAGAGCTGAGTTACCTGCTTGGGGGGCTGGGGGGGGTGGCGATTGTGGTTGTAAGAGCCTGTTCTCTCTCCCACCTCCTCTCCCAGACTGGACTTTATGAGTGCTCTGTTGGCACAGGACCGGCCACTCTGGATAGCTCCAGTCCCTTCGGTCTTTCCTCAATCAACTGTCAGACGGATGTCAGGAACACAAGCTACCTGACTTTCTACTGACCTAATAAAACCAATCCATGAGGTTAAGTTGAATCCAACCTGCCTCAGCACAGGTCAAAGGTTTCCATATTGGATAGGATTCCATTTCTTCAGTCCAGTTTTTTTTTTTTTTAACATTTATCCTGTGTCAAGACTACACCATTTATTCAAGTGCCATTCCCAAAGGCTTTCACATCAACTTGGCAAGGTGGACCTTACCCTGCCTTCTGAATGAGTTGAAGGTGATCTGTGGGACACTCCTATCCTATCCTGAGGTGACTGCAGCGCCTTTCCCTGCCTTGGAATGCTAGAACCTGTTAGCGTGAGTGAGAGGACGGTATCGGTAGTGTATGCAGAACCTGCTCTGGGCTGACAGCAGTGAGGGGCATCCCTGTGAGCAGGATAAGTTATTTCACAGTCCCTGGTGACTTCAGAGTGACATGCATGGTTCTTAGTCTACTGGAAGAATTCAACAACAGCACGCCCATAGAGGTTTAAGAGTTAGGACAGGAAGATAATTCAATATGAAAAACGTTTCTTCGTATTCGTTGGCCTTGGAAGCTCATTCTATGAGCCAAGGGAGGTGTGAGGGGTTGGTTTTAAGACTAGTAACCTGTAACCTGCTGGTAACCTGCGGCCTTGTGAAAACTCCCGTCTCTTCACTTCCTGTGAGGGTAGATTGTCTTCTTTAAGTCTCTGCCCATGGAAGCAAAGAGACCTTGCAAACCAGTGCCGGAAAAGCCCACCTTCATCCTTACTTAGCGATGCCCTAGCCACTGCCCTTTCTCCCCATCCCCATCCACATAGCTGTGGACATGAGATATCCAATGCTTGGACTCTCTCTCTATTCCTCCGTAGCCAGTACCACTTGTCCAAATTCAACCCCATACCAGGTAACTTCTAGAAGCAGGAAGCTCAGTCCAGATCGCCTCTGGAGAGTAGGGAGAGATCAGACAACAAGAGCTGCCTCACATCTTGAATGGTAAAAGCAGAGGAGATGGAAAACGAAGCCCTCTTGCCTGAAGCATCACTCACTGCCAGCTCCCATGCTGGGCTAGACAGACAGAACTCTGTGTACCTGGCCATCCTGATTAGCTGGTGGATCCAAGTTCTTCGGTTGTTGGTGCCTGTATAAGCTTGTTCTCCAGTGTTTATTTTTAGCTCTTCTCTCTTTGTATTGGCCTCAGGTACAGCACAAAGAGAAGTGCTTGCTCTGAGTTACACCTAATGTATCTATCCCAGAAGCACCCGTGAAAGCTCAATACAAGGTGATGATGACCTGCCTGCAAAAATTGGGACCAACTGAGACCCCCAGCGACCAAATAGCTTGTCCACACATGACCTGCTATCCTCTCTTGGGGACTGTTCCAATCATTTCCAACTGGCTCCAGGTTTGAAGGGCTAGCTCCCTTAAGTCTTTCCTCAATCAACTGTCAGATGGATGTCGGAAACACAAGCTACCTGGCTTTCTACTGACCTAATGGAACCCATAAGGTAAAACTGGGTCCAACCTACCTCAGTACAGGTCAAAGGTTGCTGCTACTCCATCTTCCACCTCTCCCCATAGCATACTTCATCGGTACCAAAGCTCTTGGAGGCTGGGAAATCCACTCTATTGTCAGAATGATTCTCTCAATCCTCATAAAGTGCATATAGCAGCCCGGGCCTGTAATCCCACTTGGTAAGTAGGGGAAAAGAAGAGAGATTCAAAGTCAAGTGGGAGTCCAAGTTCTATGCTCCATGAATCCCTATCCCAAAACAAAATCACAAAGCCCCTGACTTCTCTGCTCACCCAATTTTATGCCACTGAACCTTAGAATGTTGAATTCTGCCTGAAATTTTCCACACAGATACACAAGTACATGGGACAGTGTGTGTGTGTGTGTGTGTGTGTGTGTGTGTGTGTGTGTGTGTGTATGTGTGTGTATGTGTGTGTGTGTGTGTGTGTGTGTGTGTGTGTGCACGTGTGTGCACATGCCCATGTTGGTGTGCACATGTGCAGTTACCATCTCTCCATCCCCACGAGTACATTTTTTACCATTCAAATCTTTTAAGAATCATCCCTTCCAGAAGCTTCTCCGACCTTGCTATCTAATCCCTTCCCGGCAGAACTAATTTTTCATGCGGTCTTCTCTTGTACTCGTTTGGGTTTATGCTTACTTATTTGTTTCGTGTCTGCTCTAATAGCCTGTGAACTTGTTCTCCCATATTTATATTTTAGCTTCTCCCCTCTTTGTATTTTGCCTCAGTAGTTATAGCCACGAAGCAGAATATTTTGTCCTCAGTAGGAGATGGTGGGTTCTCCTGTCTCAGACTGGGCCCTTGTCTTGCCCACCCCCTCCAAGAATGATGTAGGCAGGCAGGGAGTGAACAAACAAGAGGGATTTATTTACAGGGGAGTGGCCATTGGAATATAGGATCGAGGGTCTCCACACAGGAGTGACAAGGCAGTTGATAGACCAAGACCAACCAAGCAGTTGCCAAGGGGCTCCAGGAAGCCCTTGGGATGCCAACTGAGAGCAATCCTCTGGAGACCAAATGTGTGGAAATCGGGTCTCAGGATCTCAGGAGTGACAGCGGAACAGATGGTCAGGTCAGTCTCTAGAGCGGGAGTCTAGAAGGGGTCTGTCTCCAGGGGATCTTAAGGGAAGAGGTCTGTCTCCAGGGATCTGAAGAGAAGGGGTCTGTCTCCAGGGGAGCTTAAGGGAAGAGGTCTGTCTCCAGGGGAGCTTAAGAGCAAAAGCACTTCCCTCCTTTCTTCTCCCACCACAGGTTTAACAACAGACAGCCCAGGCGCCTGAGTTGTAAAGACCTGATTGGTTGGCTGTGTGTATGCAAATAAGGCATAGAATGAAGACCAATTGGGCCAGGGATTCCAACCCCTTTCTCACCATGCAGAGAAGCAGCTAGGCTGTCAAAAGCTTACAACAGGACAGATTGCACCTGGGGTAGTGGGTGAGGGGTTCTTGATTCTGTTTCTTGCTACTGAGGATCTTCTTGTCTGTTTCTGGTTGCTGTCACCTTTGCCTGGAGTCATCCAATCATGGATGAGTGATGTCCATTGCTGGTCCTGATTATCAACCATCTCTGGAGAGTTGCTCAGCACAAGCTGTTCCCTGGTCTTTGCTTGAGCTACAGCTGCGCTGCGCCAGGGGTGATCTGAATCTTGCTGAGGACGAGGGGGGGGGGGGGTGGCGGCGCTGCTCCTACACCATCACATATACCTGCAGTCTCTTTCCCCCAAGATCCCTGAAAAGGGTTGTCACAAGTTCACAGAGAATATAAGCTGTATAGAATAAGGGAACACAATTCTGGCACATTAGAATGGGCCAGAGTCAGATAAAAATTATCTACCCAGCAATCATGACATGATGGGTACACACTAAATTTGATCTCTTTGCAAAATCTAGACTTGGCGTTGTTCACACTGAAGAACCTTGAAGTTGAAGGAAGCAAGAGCCTGATTATGCATCCATACTGCAGTATCTTCTGTCGACCCTGTCAGAACGCATCTCTCCAATTCCAGGTTGGAAGAATTCCTGTGTCCTTCTCGCCACCTGTTAGAGGGAGACATGGCTAGTCAGTAAAGGATAATGTCTAACAAAACTACTTTGCAAACAGAATTGATGTTAGAAGAAGAAATACTGGAGTCTGGAGAGATGGCTTAGTGGTTAAAAGCACTGTCTGCTCTTCCAGAGGTCCTGAATTCGGTTCCCAGCAACCATATGATGGCTCACAAGCATCTATAATGGCGTCTATTGCCCTCTTTTGGCACACAAGTGTACATGCAGATAGAGCACTCATTCATAAAATAAATAAATCTTTAAAAAAAAAAAAAGACGACGAAATATTCTTTGGTTTTTACTCAAGCTTTAAAAGACCAGATTAAACAGTGTCTTTAGCCAATGGCACGTTCTGTCAAAGAGCAAACGCATGTGACAAGTGAAGTGGACACACACAGTTCCCAAGCCTCATGCCACCCTCTTGCTCAGCCGAGCTAGCTGCAAAGGCTCCATGGAGTGTTGAAAAGCTTCTACCCACTCTTGAAAGCTGTTAGAATGGCGCTCCCTCCCCCCGCCCCAGCTCTTATCTCCATTTCATTAGCCTGGGCATAGATTGCTGCTCACACTGAAATGAAAATGAAAATTCGGATAGTGCTCCATAGGTGTCCAAGCAGCTCAGCTCTGCAGCCCCCCTCCCCCGCCCCCGCTCTGGCGCCCACCGTGAGGCGCTGACTTATCCCCACTAGGCATGCCTCAGTTTCTACTTCCGGGTCAGCGAAAGAGAGAAACTGTCACTTCAAGAAAGCCACGGGGCTGCCTAGCAATTCGGAGTGCACGCTGCTCTTCCAGAGGACCCCAGTTCAATTGCCATCATCCACATCAGTGAGCAGCTCGCAACTGCCTAGACCTTCATTCCAGAGGCATCTGAGCCCTCTGACCTCCTCGGGCACCTTCAGTTGCACACACAAACACACACACACACAATTTAAACTTTGTAATCTCTTACCAGAATCAGAAGCAAAACAGAAGCTTGCCCTGTGGAGTTGGTCGCAGGGCACTACAACCTCAGTTATTTGCTGTGCTGGGTTCCGCGGGCAGCTGACTCGGTGCATGGTGTTGGGTAGTTACCTCCTTGTAAAGACTCAGGCAACAGGAAAATGTAAAAAAGCTCGGGAAATACACACTTAAAGACTCAGGCAGTTCCCAAAATGTACAAGTTTCATTCACGCTACCCTGGATTATCGTAGCAACTGCTGTGGAGAGGAGATTCTGATAGGCTACTCTGACCACAAGCTTTGGCAAGTTCCAGCAATGCAGCTTCATGAATCAACACTCCTGGGGTGGGAATTGGGGTGACGCCTCTGTCTTTGTGTCACCCATGCTTGCACAAGTACCCCTAACAAACTCACTGGGTCACTAAGCTAGATTTGGGCAGAATCATTTCTTCATCCTGTCTGGGGTGAATAGATGTTTTTTTTCACATCTACCCAAGAAAAGTCAGACAACACACAGTCATGGCTGGGGTACTGGGCCACCGAGGGGGAGGAGCAAACTGTTTATGGAATTCAACAGTTGTGGCTGAGGGTCTTTAGCATCTGGGGCTGCAGGTAAAAACTCAGAATTCCCATCCACACTGTGGCTGGAGGCGCACCCCAAAACTGGGCTGGGCTGGGGAAGGGGTGGCATCCATCTAGTGCCACTGTCAAAGGGGTCCTCTGTCCCAGCACCCTCTTCTGATGTGGTGTCCCTCCCCGTTTGGTTCCTTAGGCTGGCCATTTTGCCACGTGGGAGAGATTAAAGCACCGGGGTAGGAAGTGATGGGTCTAGGCTGAGTGTCAGACTATAACGCTTTGGTCTCAGGAAGGAAACCCACTGCCTAGAGAGAGAGCTGGGCACCAATCCCAGCAAGAAAGGGTGATGGTCTGAGCTCAGATGGCTTAAATGTGAGCTTCATCTCTGGACCAGCCATTATCTTCTCTCCTCATCCCCAAGAGTGACAGCTCAGGCTACACACTTGACCAGGACCAGGGAGTTGGAAGCATTCCCTGGGAGCAAAGCTTATCACTGGAGCAGAGGCCAGTACTGAACAAAGGGCCTGTCATCCCCACGCAATGACCTGCCCCAGGATAATAACAATGAGAGCAGTTCCTTTATTACCCCAGAGAGTTGCATCTTGAATTTATGCAGGGTACAGTTTTATCTGAATGGGGGCATTAAGTCATTGTGTAAAGCATATGGGAGAGTCACGGGGCTGATAGGAGGTTATATGAAGGTTTGCTGTTGTTAACTGCGCGGAGAGGGCTAGAGGTATAACTCACTTGGTAGAATGCTTGTCTAACACGCACATATGCGTTATTCCTGGATTTGATTCCCAACACTGCATAAATCAAGCATGGTGGTATCTGTCTGTAATCCCTACACTTTGAAGGTAGATGAGGGAAAACCAGAAGCTCAAGGCCATGAGACTTTATCTAAAACAAACAAACAAACAAACAAACGCACTTGTATGTATATTTTTGTATGTGTACATATGTATGTATTGTATATATGTGTGCTTTATACATGCTTGTATATGTCAACCGAATGCTGGCCAGTCCTTTTGGCCAGCTCAATAGGTCATCATTCACTGAGAACCCTCTGTCTGCCAGGTCAGGTTCCAGGCACTCTAGTGTGGAGAATTGCAGGCTGTTATCCAGTCGAGCTGAGGTCTGAACCCCGATAGTCATAATTCACCTTCATGACACGGTAGGTGTTCCCTCATGCTCCTGGAACTCTGGCCCCTGCCTAAGGTACCACCCTCTACAGCCCCCACAAGAGAAACATGATCCGTAAGCAATGGCCCAACACTTCTCTCTCCCCTCTCCTTTCTCTTTGTCGTCTTCTTCTTCTTCTTCTTCTTCTTCTTCTTCTTCTTCTTCTTCTTCTTCTTCTTCTTCTTCTTCTTCTTCTTCTTCTCCTTCTTCCTCTCTCTCTCTCTCTCTCTCTCTCTCTCTCTCTCTCTCTCACTCTCTCTCTCTCTCCTCTCTCCTCTCTTTCCCCTGCATTTCTATAATAAAGCTCTTAAACCATAGACAGTCTCTACTCCATCAAGACCCGCTGTGCACTCTGGTCAGTGTTGGGAACTTCTTCCCTTTTCCCTCTCTCCTGCAACCCTGGGGCTTTAGCAAGGAAAAGTGCCTGGCAGTCTCCCTGAGTCCGCCTGCCCAGAGTACAGGAACTCTCACCGGACATGGCATATTTCTCCTTCCCTTTCTTCCCCAGGGCCTCCCCAGGCTCCCCTTTTTTATTTTGTTCCCAACACTCTAGGGGACAGAAAGAAATCCTGGACATGCCTTCTGCTCTCAGAAAGCGGGAGCCGGTGCCACACCCTAAAGAAACGAGAACAGCAAAGGAAAGGTAGCATCTCTGCTCACACTGGGCCAGGTTCATCCCCGCTGAACAAAGGACCTCTGGACCGTTAGGTGATAGGCAGAGCCAAGCTTTGAAATACTAAGAGATGCCTCACCAACTAGCTGGGCTTGCAGCAGAAGCTTCACGATGAGTGTTAGAGAGTCTACTACCCAGTCACTGCCGCTCCTGTTCTTCCAGATTCCAGGCATTAAAAAACAAACAAAACCCAAAACAAACAAACAAACAAACAAACAAACAAAAACCCCTCAAATTTAAGTACCTAAATTTGGAAAAGAGCAAAGTCGCATCCAAATATTTAAAATCTTCCCCATCAGACTCCAAAATAGGACCAATAAATCAAAGCCAACGAGGGGATGATTTCAGCTCAAATAAGAAAGAATTTATGACTTGCCTAAGAAGATAATGAACTCCCCAGCTCTAGGAGCATACAAGCAGATGGATGGCCATCTGCCAGGACTGCCTCAGGAACAGGGCATCCCAGTGAACTGCGGGGAGGCACGAGGCAGCTTCCATCTCTGAACTCTTGGATTCCCAGTCTCTCCTTCTCTCAAGACTAAAGAGAATACTAATTTTGGGGGAGTATGACACTGTTTGTTGGAAGAAAAGAAAGACGTCCCTATGGCCTGGCTTAGATTCCCAGCATCTCTTTCTCCCAAGCACCACCTGGAACAACCTGCTTGGGTATTTGAACCTTGATTTTAGGTACACGGGTACTCTTCCTTAAGTACAGTGAAAATGCTCAATACCAGAGAATGCAATAATTACCTAAGTGCTCTATTGACCAAAACAGTAGTATTGACAAACTCAAGTGTTACCGGGAAAATAGCATTAATTGCCTTGTTGAGAAAGATCACATATCCACAAGAGAGAATGGCAGTTCTAAAATAAGACCAGTGTTTGCTTTTAAAATGATACTTTATAGGACTGGAGAGATGGCTCAGTCAGTAAAGTGCTTGCCCTGTAAACATGGGCACCTAAGTTAAATCCCCAGAACCTATGCCAAAAATAAAGTTTGGCTGTAGTTGGCACTAGAAAGGTGGAGACAGTCAGAGCCTTGGCCTTGCTGGCCAACTGGTCTACCCACATCAGCAAGCTCCAACTTCAGTGAGAGAACCTGTCTCAGAAAGATAAGGTGGAGGGTGGATGGAGGCAGATATCCAGTGCTGGCCTCTGACCTTTGCACATGTGCACACACACACACACACACACACACACACACACACACACACACACGTACATATACATGACAGATTAATGAATAAATAGTAAAAGGATACCTTCTGATACCCTCATGAATACACACTGAGGAATGAACATAGCAGACGAGAGTAAAATAAGCATGGTATCTCAGCACATCCTGTCTACTGCTCTTGTCCTGAGTCAGATTAAGTCCCCTGCTAGAGGGGCAGTGGTCTTCAATTCCTCAGCATTAGACTTTTGAGCAAAGCTTAAGGCACACAATAGTACCTCGTTCCTCTAAGCCAGATGAGTCCCAGATGTCCCTCAACTTCAGATGGCACACATTGCTTTTCAAATGCAGACTAAGCCCACCATATGGTTGTCTTAAATATTTGTTTGGGGCCTGAAAAGATGGTTTGGCTGTTAAGAGCTTAGGAATACTTTCAGCTCTTGCAAAGGACCAAGTTCAATTCTCAAAGCTGATCATGACACCAGCTGCATAAGAATCTGCTGCCCTCTTCTGGCCTCTGTAGGCACCTGCACTCATGTGCACATACCTACACATAGACACACTTATACATAATTTAAAAATAAAAAATAAATCTTTTTTTGTGGGGGGAAAAAAAACCCTGAAAACTGACCTGAAAAATAAGAGCAAGAATAACTTTCCAATATAGCAAAAGTACCTACACAAATTTAATAGTTAAAGCAGAAAGCAGGCATCCTCTCTCCCAAGCTCTGGAGACAAGATGATTGTCCAGTGGTGAGGTGAGACCTGCTTTATAGTGGAATGTAGTTGCAGGAAGAAGTGGCTGTAGAGAGGGGAGTTTATTACATGGGGAGGTCAACTCTGGGCTGTGCTGACAACCTGTATGCATGCATGTGTTTATGTGTGCATGTGTATGTGTGTGTGCATGTGTGTAGGCTGCAGAGACACAACACAGTCAATGGGGAAGAACTTGCCATACAAGTATGAGGGCTGGAGTTGTTATTGAGCACCCATGTAAATGCTTCATACAGTGGTGGAGAGCCTGTAATTGCAGACTCTGTGAGAGACAGGGATCCCTGGAGCACGCTGGCTAGACATGCTGAGTCCCAGGCTCAGTGAGAGACCCCCACCAATCAGAGAGAAGAGAAATGAAGGAAGATACCCTCCATCAACCTTTGGCCTTCACACACATGTGCCCGAGGACACACATACGCAAACATGCAGGCACTCACATGCACATAGAAGGGAGCTCTGAGGAGAGAAAACACAATGGTCTAAATGAACCAAGGAGAAGGAATCACAAGGGTAATGAGGGGGTAAGACATAAAAATGTTAATAAAAGCAGAGAAGAGGACAGCATCAGCCAGTGGTAGAGCATGTATTTGACATGGGACAGTCCCTGTGTCCATCCCCAACACTCACATTTCTCAGCTAAGGGCTTTTCACTTGTCATTCTATAGGCTCAAATCCATCCCTTTGCTCATCTCTGTGCTGGACAGTTTTATGTCATCTTGACCCAAGCTAAAGTCATCTGAGAGAGGGAACCTCAATTAGGAAATGCCTCCATAACACTGGGCTGTAGGCAAGCCTGTGGGGCATTGTCTTCATTAGTAACTGATGTGGGAGAGCCCAGCCCACCGTGAGTCATGCCATCCCTGGGCTGGTGGCTCTGGGCTCTGTAATAAAGCAGACTGGGCAAGCCAGTGATCAGTGTCTCTCCATGGCCTCTGCATCAGCTCCTGCCTCCAGGTTTCAGCCCTGTTTGAGTTCCTGTCCTGTCTTCCTACAGTGATGGACTACAATGTGGAGGTTTAAGCTAAATAAACCCTTTCCTCCCCAACTTGCCTTGGGTCAAGGTGTTTCACCCTAACAATAGTCACTGTGACTAGGACAATCTAACTTCTTACATCCACAGCACTGCAGTTTAAACTCCAAGCCTTCAAGTGGCATTTTCCTCCTTTAGATGAGAACGGTCTGCTTGCAAGTCAGCTCCGCTCAAACAAGCAGCTGCTAACCCGGTGCACACATAGGACAGGCAGGCAGAGCACGGCATGGAGCCAAGCTGTACCACTGAGTGACCAAAAGCCCAACGCTGACTCCTTAAAGATCCTCACTCTTTTCTTGAGACTGAGCCATCTCTCCATCTTCACCTGGTGCCAGCTGAGATAGAGACTATCTTTGAGGCAAGACAAACACACCGTGACCTAAACATCTGAAAAGCTACCTGCACACTTAGGATAAAACTACAGGTCACAGCAACGTAAAGCAAATAGTTCAGCAGCCCTCTTCATTTACACTTTATTTTATGCTTGTACCTGGCTTCCAGATTTCATCTTCATAATTTAAGAGAAAATATTTGGAAGATAATTTCCAGGATGAGTTATACCACTTGTGTTGTTTGTTGTTCAAGGACACACACTAAGTCCAGACGGAACCACGCTGTGCTTACCAGAGCAAACAGTTGGCATTTAATAAATGTTACATAATAAAAATAGATGAAGTACTTCCATTACAGTAGCTGTAGAGGTTTGTTTAGCACAAAGTAGAGTAAACAAGCCATTGTCCCCTGTTTGGACGACACATGAAAGTCCCTTTCTCTGGGCCAGCATGAAAAACATGGCTCCCATGTCTATGTGTACATGCTGAAGGCATGTCTCACTAATACCATGGTGACAGGAAGCAGAAAGAAGGCTCTTTCATTCACTCTTTCCCTTAATTATAGTTTGGATCTAAATAATGAAAACACAGCACACAGGATCTGAAATAATTCAGAGTAAATGAAAAGCCACAGAGTGGGGGCTCTTAATCACATCATCCAGAGGCAGGACCAGAGAGTGGGCAGCTGGAAGCACCAAATTACCAGCAGACTCCAAGACAGCAGAGATGGGTCCAGAAATTAAGCTTAGTTTCCATGCTAATTCAGAACTCTTTGTTTGGGGGCCGGAGGAGGAAGGAAGCAATGTAGTTTCCAGTCGAGAAACTGCTCGTTAATACCCTAGCAAAGCAATAACCTCAGCTAATAGGAAATATTATGATGTCTCTAGAGAACAGAGGGGAAAATTCAGATTTACTCTCCCATCCATGTAGCTCAGTGCAATGCAATATATTCAACAGAGTTGAATAAATACCAAAGAGAAGGTTAAAACATTGATTAGGAGAAATATTTCACCCAGCCGACATCTGGAAGCAAACAGACCAGCTAAACAAAGCAGGCTGGGAGACGGAGGTTGTTTGATTTCTATGGAAGTTACACTGGTGATTTGTGGCCATCCCGCAGGGAGTGAGTCCCAGTGGGGAGTGGGAAAACAGGGGAAGCGGTGTGGGAGGGGCACCCTTTGTGCGGGCCGACTGGGGGCCGCTTCCATTGGGTTTATTACAGTGTTTTATGAAGCAATACAAGAGACATCTTCAGCCAACATCAGGATTGCAACAGGCACATAATATAACAAATGGCTTATAAAAGGTTATGGAATCTTCTAGATGACTGAACCTAAATAAATTGTCTCCTGTCTGGGCTTCTGGTATCGTATCATTTCAGAGCGTTTATCTAATCGTAGCCAAAGCAAGGGAAAGATGACAGAGGTTCGGACAGTTGGAAGAAATAGCTCCTCCCTACTTACACACTTTACAAATTGGGTTCTGGTCCTACCTTCTAGTTAGTCACTGATGACCATGGGGGATGCACTGGAAGGCACCCAGGGCTGAGCTGCCCAGTGCTGACCCAAACTGCCCTGGACCCCCTAAGTAACATTGGATCTTGGTTCCGAAGAGGAAGAGAAACTAACAGGAAGCTCCCAGGGTTCCTGGCTGGCCATCACCAGTCTGTCCAGATCCAAGAGCATCTTAGATCTCTAATTACCACATGGTGTACCCACCTTTTGAAGAGAAAAACAAAATTGGCTGGCAAACTGACTTAACGCAACTGCATCCATAGATCTTAATGAGATTCTTAGAAAGCAAAACAAGCCACGCATTTCCGCAGCGTACTCTTATTCTGTGCTCCTCATTTTGGTGCGATAGACTTTGGGGCTCTTGGGGCAATTAAGAAAATGGGCATAATTGAGCTCTCAAAAGGTATTTTATGCTGGGAGGAGTAGGTAAGAAATAATAGAACACTAATTGCCACCATTTATCAGGTGGCTCCTGTGCACATGGCTCTGTATTTCCAGCGTATTGCTGAAGCTTCAGAACACAGCCTGCAAGGTGGGCGCCATTATTGCCACCTCTCCATGCAGATGACTCAGGAGAAGCTTAGGGAAGTTCTTTTTCTGCATCTCTTCCCTCCCTCCCTTGCAGCTATCAACCCTGAAACTAGGGAGAAGTCCTGACATGTTTCCTCTTCATCCCAGGCTTGTGATCTTGGGAATGGCATAGCCGGACCTCAGCAAGATCAGCTGAGAGGCTGGATCCTGCCGAGTAGGACAGGACAGACCAGACCAGACCAGACCAGAGAGTTAAGAGAAGACCCTGGCAGGTTACTGCAACATCTGAGTCGGAGGCTTACATGTGGCAAAGTGACGGAATGCAAAGTGCTGTAGCAGGCAGTTCACGGACACCGACATAAGGGACAGCCCAGCACAGAAGAGAGGAGGGGCTGAAACTAATTTGAAAACCCAAGAGGCTGAGCTTGCTGTTAAGAGGAATAAGTGGTGGGAGAAAGGCCTTGACGGTGCATGCAGTTCGGTTATGAGCACTGGAGGCTCGGTTGGCAGTGCTCAATCAATTTAGGCGTGTCCATCAGGAATTGAAACTGCAGCAGTCTCTGTAGAGCCAAGTGACACTCATCCCACGCGGTCCAGCTGGATTCATGCCAGGAACCTTGTACTCACAGAAGTTTATGGTTGCAATTACTTTATAGAATTTCTTATCAGATGAAGGTAAATAAAATGTGGTATACCTATGCAATGGAATATTAGTTAGCAGAGTGAAGTGTTGATGCATGAAATATGAGCCTTTATAGCTTTATGCAGAGAAGCTAGTTGTGAAAGGCCACATAGTATATGATCTATTTGGATGAAATACAACCAGATAAATCCATGGGGACAGAAAGCAGTCACTAGAGGCTAAGGAGAAGGGAGGCTATTAGTGGGATGTGGTGAGGAAATGCTCTAGAATTGAAATTATAGTTGGAAAAACAATGGGCAAAGACCATTGAGCTCTACACTTTTAAGTGGTGAATTTTATGGAACATGTGTGTGTGTGCGCACATGCATGCACACTTGAATGCACATGTATGCATGTATGTATGCACATGCACAAGTGTTTGTGTGACATGCATGTTTGTGAGCACATTACTCGCCACTCTTTCAATCTTTTGTCTTTTATTATTGTTGTTTGTTTGAGTGCACACACATACCACGGTGATCAAAAAACTCTGTGAAGGACCGAGCCAATGTCACCACATTGAGCAGGTTGAGAACATCTACTGAGCTGTCTCATGAGCCTCTCCAAAATTTTTTATTTAGACAAGTTGACTCAGTGAACCTGGGCTTGTCATTTCAGCTGAGACTCTAGGATCATAACTTTCAGCACTAGGATCTCAGCCCCTTCCATGTCTCGCTTTTAGGTGGGTGCCAGGGATCTGAACTCAGGTCCTCATGCCTGAGGAACAAGCACTTTACCCACCTGCCCAACCCTACAGGGTATTAGATTTGCAAACACTTCAGTGTGGCTCAGGCTAGCCTCACACTCATGATCCTCCTGCTGCAGCCTTTGGAGGGCTGAGATTAAAGGTGTGATGCACTAATGCCTAACTGACTATAAGCACTTTTAAGGAAGAAGCTATTTCTGCAGCCAGTAATAAAGGCAAATTCTTGAACCCTGCTTCCACTAAAGTGTGCATCACAATCACTCCTAGACTTAGTAGCCTTGCCTGTGAAAAAGGTGACACGCACTTGATAGGTGGGGTTTGTCAACAATACGGCACCTGCAACCGGTGTTTTTCATTCTTGGGTTTTGAGTTCTCTACAAAAAAAATGTGACTTTCCACAGAATGACTGCTTGGAATGTGTACTGGCTAGTTTTGTGTCTACTTGACACAGCTGGAGTTGTCACAGAGAAAGGAGCTTCAGTTGAGGAAATGCCTCCATGAGATCCAACTGTAAGGCATTTTCTCAATTAGTGATCAAGGGGGAAAGGCCCCTTGTGGGTGGTGCCATCTCTGGGCTGGTAGTCTTGGGTTCTATAAGAGAGCAGGCTGAGCAAGCCAGGGGAGGCAAGCCAGTAAAGAACATCTCTCCATGGCCTCTGAATCAGCTCCTGCTTCCTGGCCTGCTTGAGTTCCAGTCCTGACTTCCTTTGGTGATGAACAGCAGTATGGAAGTGTAAGCCAAATAAACCCCTTCCTCCCCAACTTGCCTCTTGGTCATGATGTTTGTGCAGGGATAGAAACCCTGACTAAGACACAGTGTTACTAAGATGAGGGTGTGGGGAAAACTCAGGTAGGTCCTGGGGGCGAGAACTGATGGGGACAGGAAATGAGAAGTGTGGGCAGGACCTGGACACCTGGAGAGAAACGGGGGCATCCAGACTTTGGGAGAAGCAGAGTGGAGGTGGGCAGGACCGGGAGCACCAGGTCAGGGAGATGGGAAGGAGACTGAAGTGGGGCATGGAGGGAAATAAAGCTGCCTAACTAAACCAGGGACACGTCTCAGACACTGAGCTTAGTCTCTAGGGCGGTAACCACAGAGTCTGTCTGTGTGGGCTTTAGGACAGGCAAGTGGCACGGTGATGAGATGGCTGGGTCTTTGGGAGACTCAACTGGGTAGTCACATGTGTGGCAGACTGAAGAGAGAAGGAAGCAGTGAATGCGGGCGTCTCCTGTGGCGATGTGTGGCAAAATGACCTGGTTATGCTGGAAATGCAGCAACAGGGACATCAGAGAGCTGGGAAGGAAAAGATCACAAAGCCGGCTAACAAACATCGCAAGGATCCCGAGGTCAGTGTTTCTTTTTCCCTTTTCTTTCTTTTTCCTTCTTCAAGCTATCAACAAACACTCAGCAACCCCTTGTTTCCTAGAACAAAGCTGGAAATAAGTTAGTCAATTAATCGATGGCCTCTTTGGTCACCACTACCCAGCTATTCTGGCTCCAGATAACAAGATTCTTATTTCCATTTCCTAGGTCTGCCCAGCCTTGATTGCAATTCCGCTCAATGTATCTTTGAAGAGAGATGAAGGAGCGAGTTGAGCATGTGAGTTAATCATAGCTCATGTTTAAAGACCCAGAACCTACTCCACCTAAGCCCATTAGAAAGCAAATACTCCCACGGGGAGCAAACATTAGGCTCCGTATGTTCCAAAAAAAAAAAAAAGTCCATCCCATCTCTTTTCACTTGGGCTGTTAGTGTGCAAATGTATCATGGCATTTTGGGTTCCCTGGCACTTACTCTCCAGGATAGACCCATCACAGTAGCACATCAGCTGCCCAAGTCATCTAGCTAGCTAGTTCACATTCTGGGGACGCAATGCTTAAGAACTCCCTGCATTTCAAAAAGGCCCTTGTTAAGGACAGCAGAAATGGAGACAAAACTTCATAGTCCCTCCTAAACCGATGCACAGCGAGCCTCCCAGCACCAGCCAGGGAAAGCTCTTCCTCCACTGGCCTGCCTCTCACAGCAGTGGTGGGAAGTCAACTGCGCTCTGCATGCTTGGAGGATACCATTCTACTGACTGAGCCGCAAGTTGGATTTTTTTATTCTTTATTTTTGGACAGGCTTTATATAGCCTGTCCTGAAACTATGTACATCAGGCTGGCCTTGAACCTACAGATTCCCCTCTTTTTTTTTCCCTGGTACTGGGATTAAAGGTGTGTGCTACTATGTCTGGATATAGTATATAAATGGAATGTTTTAAGAATAAAGTTACCATATAGGTTTGTATTTAACTATAATTACCTTTTCCAGTTATGTGTGATTCTTTTATTTCCATCAATAAATTCTAAATTTCAAGTATAAAAGAAAACCTATTACTTCACTAAGCATATGAACTATATTCTGGGACACAGAAGCCATTGTGTAGCACACGCTGGTATCCCAGCCTAGGAAGATCTCTAGGGCTTGCTGGCCCATCAGTCTGCAGTTCTAGGCTGGAGATAGACTGTCTCAAAGGAGATGAACAGAGCTTATGACCCCCGCCCCCGTGTTGTCCTCAGTGTCCACCCACAGATACGTACTGCACATATGAGCATGGACATACATATACACATTTTTTAAAAGATACAAAATGTGACTGGGAGGCCAACATGGCTTCCTTTCTCCAGTATGTGTTCGATCAAGTATACGTGCATGTACGTGAAGTGTGATGGTGGAATTATCTTCAATCAGTTCTCCCTTAGTCTCTGCAGCAGGGGCTCTCAATCAAACCCAGAGCTGTGATGCCACTAGTCTCACTATCTAGTTTGCTCTGAAATAGTCTCTGCCTGTGGTTGAAATTATCCATAGGCTGCTAGCCTGCCTGGTATTTATGTGTGATCTCAGAAGCCAAACTCTGGCCTTCATGTGAACTTGGGCAGCAGCTGCTTAATCCAAGCCCTCCCCCCAGCCCAGCCATTTTGTGTGTTATGTATACTTAGTTTGTTGTCTTTTAAGGAGTTTTTCCTTGCTTTAGGTTTATTTATTGAACTTGAGTTTAAGACTGAGTCTCAGAAATCTGCAGGAGGTCACACAAATGGAATTTGATAGTTTTGTAATGCTTTGCATACAGAGATGTCTGTGTGAGATTTTAATATCTTTACACAGCTTGTTACCTTACCTGGTAAGGGCGATCTTCTTTGAATGCATAATAAGCTGGCTTCAGACTCAATAGCCTGTGGGCAGTTGAGTCCATGTGAGAGAATGAAAACTGCAGAGGTAAGCCCAGTCAAGATCACCCGACAAGGGCGAGGAGGGGCGGGACTGAATCCCTTGGCGCTGTGTGGCCTGTGTGCCTCCTGGCTATGTCAAGGAGTCAACAATTACTTCTGTAAAAAATGACTAAGACAGGAACATGTATGTGTGCGCAGGTGCCCATCAAGGCCAGATGGGGGTGTCAGGTCCCCTGAAGCTGGAGTTACAGATGGAGAGAAGCCACCTGGTCTGGCTCCTGGGAAGAGCACCCCCGGCCTGGAAAGGCAGCACACGTTCTTAAGCCGGGCCATCTCTCCAGCCCCACAGGAGCCGCTGTCTAACAGGGCTTAGACTACAGTTACCATAGGAGAGGCTAAAAGGTTTAGCTAAACTATATCCCACAGTATTAATTATTTGTTAAGCATCTTATTAGGCTTTTCAGCCAGTGTATCCTCGAATGTTTAAAAACATCCCAAGAAAAGGTGAAATTATACCTACACCTCAAAATACAGACAATGCTAAAGGCAGTCAGCCTTCTAAAAGAATGACATGCACAAATAGGCAGAACCACTTCCTGCATGTGCCACAAAAGCTGACACATGGATCTCATCACTTAAAAATGGAAAAACAGCAAAATTAATGTGTCATATCAAGTTTTTTTAATGATGTAATATACCAAAAATTGTAGTTGAAAGCTATTTTAAAAAAAGACAAGTGTCTCACTCAGGCTGACCAGGAACTCACTATGTAAACCAGGCTAGCCTTAAACTCAAGGGCCCTGCCTGCCTCAGCTTCCCAAGTGGCAGGATTAGAGCCTGGTATCAAGTGTATGCTACCATGCCTCCATCACTGCTTGAAAACCAAGGACAAAGCTGGCTTGTTACAAGGGCAATGTCAGCTGCTCACACCACTGCAGAGGTTCACACTTCACAGCGATCTAAAGACTAGTCTCACCAGCAATGAGACCGGAAGCAGCAGGAAGGCCAGGAGAGTCACTGCTAGGGAGGCTACTGACTCCTTGTCCACTTAAGAACTTGGTGGCCGGCTGTGGTGGGGTCACCTAAGACCTCAGCACTCACGGAGGAGCACAAGGCCAGCCTAAGGTGAGAACCCCATGTCAAAACACAACTTACAGAAGACAAACAGGAATACATACAAAGAAAAAGTCACATACTCAGTTCTTTTAAGCTTATTTAATATTTGAATTCTTATTTTCTATTTTCCCAGACCCCAGAAAACAGAAAGTTTTAGATGACCCAATATTTTGTTCCAGAAACATACAGCCTTATCAGCTAATTCATAAAAGAGCTTTTTACAAAGGTGCATCTGGATAATTAGAGCAATAAAAGTCTTTTAGGCATTTCAAAATGTGATCAGTAAAAATACATGATTATTAATAAGGTTTTTTTTTTAAAGATAGTTCCAGATTTCTCTTAAAAGCAATTTTTGTTAAAGAGTAAATGATTGTATGGTGAACAAGTAAAGTGAGACAGCCTAGTGGGGAAAGAGAGGCTCATTAAAAACCACCAACAGTGTGCACGCTACGGTCCCCTGCTGTAGTATGTCTGCTTAGCGGGTGGCACCTGGCAATGGCTGGGAGGGAGGGACTGGTTTCTGAGAAGACCACCTTTTCCTGATCAGTGTATTACCCAAACCCTCAGCACCCATGGGGAAGGCAGCCAGACGGGAACAAGAGCACGCCTTTAAATAAAGTACAGTTTTACAGCTCACACTAAATGGGGGTGAACTGTCAAAAACAAAAACAAAAACCAAAACCAACACAACGTTAGGGGGCGGGTGGGCAGGCGAGCGAGACCTTGCAGAAGTCTGTTTTTGTAGATCATGGTTTTCGGAGCGTGGAGGGAAGCAGGCACAGAGCAAGCTCAAGCAGGCGGCTGCAGAGAAGACAGCTTGGGCAGGGTACCAGCTGCAGGCAGCAGGCCAGCGCCAGTGCCCAGGAGCGACGGGAAAACGAGCCCCTGCAGTAGAGGCAGCATAAAGTCTTTTAGCTTCTAAAATTCTGGCAACAAGGACTTTTCTCTTCTTCACTCCCCAAAAGACAATGAAACAAAATACTTTCTAAAAAAGGGCTTGTTCTTTCTAGAGGTCATTAGAAGTTGTTTGGGGCACTGGTAGACTGCTTGCCTTGCACAAATGAGACCCTGAGCTTGGTCCCCAGTATTACAAAATTAGATAACAAACCTATGTACACCCACAATTTTGGCCCAGGAGCACAGCAACCCACACGTGAAAAGAAGTGTTCCTGTGTCATGTGTTCCCCAACATATGTGCCAGAAGACCTGGAAGCAAGGATGGGAAGCAGCCAAGGAGAATGTGTGGGCACCAGGAGGAACATTCCTGCAAGAAAACCCAAGAAGCAGAGAAGAAAAAAGAAAGGCCACAACTGGTCAAAACCAAAATGGAGAAAGCCAATGAGTGTACAGAGAAAACGTGGCAGAATAGCTGTTGTCCAGGCAGCTTTCAAGAGAAAGAAAATGAAAAAGAACCCAGGACGCACTGCTAAGATCAGGGGTCTAAGAAGACGCAGAAAAGAAAATGCCGATTTTAGTGCTGAGTTGCTTCCCGTGACGTGTGGTAACTTGAAGGGAGTGTTACACAAGGATAAATTCAAACAAGGGATATCTGTGAAGTCCATACAGTGTCAGAATGGAAACTGGTTCACACCCTCGGAATTTGAAATGATGGGAGGCTATGGAAAGTCAAAGAACTGGAAACTGAGCCTGCGCTGCCATAATTGGCCCCTCAAACTCCTGATCCAGAGAAAATTTCTACCCAATCCTCCACGGATACATCGCAAAAGAAAAGAGCAGAGAACACAGAACTTGCATCGTTCCCCAGCTGACCCTAGTATTCAGAACTCAGATGAATGTGAGGTGTGCCGGGATGGAGGAATACTCTTCTGCTGTGATACTTGTTCCAGAGCCTTCCATGAGGACTGTCATATCCCAACAGTGGAAGCTGAGATAACACCATGGAGTTGCATCTTCTGTAGGATGCAGTCCTTAGGAAGTCAACCGAGTCTTCCAGAATCTGAGATACTGCAGAGGGAGATGGCTCCCCAGGAACAGTTGAAGTGCGAGTATGTTCTCTTGAGAGTCTATTGCTGTTCTGAGAGCTCCTTTTTTTCCAAGATGCCATATTATTATTATTTTAGAGAGATGACTGTGGGTGTGCAAGAGCCTATGTGGTTGAACATAATCAAGAAAAAGCTGAGTGACCAGGCTTACTGCCAAGTAGAAGACTTTGTGCAAGACATGAGGCTCATCTTCCGGAATCACAAAATCACGTTCAAGGACCCTAAGTTTGGCGAAATGGGACTTAGACTGGAGTCCAAGTTTGAGAAGAGTTTCAAGGAAGTGTTTGCTATTCAGGAAACAAATGAAAAGAGTTGACTGAAATCAGAGACATGGCTGGTGTCACCTGGCCATGTCTGGCTCACCTGCAGCAGCAATGAGTGTTCTTTATAGACTCTCTCATTCCCGGATGATTACTCTTGGTCATATGGAAACAGGTGCAGCTAGGAGTTACACCTCCTGGCCTGGGGGTCCATCCCCCTTTCTCCCCATGAAATCAAGAGTATGGTGCATTGCTGCTCTCTGGTCTTCAAGGGTCTAGGCTGGAGCCTGTCTCCAGCTGGCTTTGCTCCACCACCACTCCAACCCCTCCCCCCACATATATGTTGCTTTTCTTGTCTCTTACTCTCCTGAGAGCAATCCACAATAAACCATAAGCTTCCAAGACTTAAAAAAAAAAAAAGAAGTTGTTTGGGGAAACAAAGGAAAAAATACTCATGAACAACCTGCGTGTGATACAATAAATAGTTACAGTTTAGGTTGTGAAAGCAGCAGAACTCAACAGTCCAGGGGGCTGCCATGAAACTATACAGGTGGGGAAGGCCAAAGCCGGCCTTTACATTACAGTACTTGGAGGGTTTGCTGGTTTGGCTTGGTTAGTTTTTCTCTCTGAAAAGGTGACACTCCACACATAACCTGCCAGTTAGTGACAGGAGAGCCACTAAGCTCACAGGAGAGCAGGGTCACAGGTTGCACCCATGGCACACATGGCTTTCCGCTTGCCTAGTGTTCTTTGGAGCAGAAGTACACTGCACCTTCTTGTCACCCACCTTTAAGAGGACTATGACAATGACCATCTCATTCCAGAACAGGAGGAACACTGCTGTCGCCACCACGGAAGGGAGATGTAATGTCAAAGTCAAATGGATTCTAATGGCCAGAATGGAGTGGAAGGCACAGGAGGCCCGAGGGAGGGGAACAGGCAAGAAGTAAGGCTGGTAGAGTAAAAAAAAAACTTACAAAGTGGTTTGTTGCTGTTGTCTTTCAGAATGCACTTCATTCTGAGGTTTCATCTGAAGGTGTAATGATATGCATTTATTTGGAAGTACTGGAGCAACGCCAGAGTACCTGTCCAGTAAGCCCTGCTGTGACTCTGAGAGGCTGGGACTCAGAAAGAGGGAAGTAAACAAGCAGGAGAACAGAGTTCCGGCTGAACTGTGCTGGAGAACCACGGAGGGATCTGTAGTGTCTGAGGTCGGAACACTGCTGTCTGATGAGCTACCCAGATGGTGTAGTGTAAGAGGCTGCCTGGAAGACAACGGAACCATTCGGTCTCTACTTGCTTCTCCTAAGAGATACAGGGAGGTCCAAATCCCAAACTTCACTTATATATTAGATTCTACTCCAAAATCTCAAAGCTCCATTATGAGTTAGGGTTGACTATGACTCAAAATATGATTCCAATTTATAGATGAGGTACAGGGGTCCTAGCCAATCGACGTAAGAGCTTAGAGGACAGAAACGAGAATCTGGACCCAGACAGATGAGCTTGTTAAGTTGTAGAGGTGTTCATAAAAGCAGCTGGGGGACTATTCTTGGCGACAGTGAGCTTCCTTTGTGTGAGGGGCATTAAGGGGAGAATAAAATTACATCCTGACTGCCCCCAGAGTTCAGAGGCCCCCTCCTGCAAGATGTAAGCAACATGTGAGCTCCTTCTTAACAGAATTTAGATTAGACAAATGATTTTTTTTTTTTACAGAACACTCTAAAAACATATTTATCAAATGCACAAAGCAAGCCACTGAACACCATCAGAATTAAGAGTTGTCAGGCCACAGTCTGACCAGCTGGCCCTCCACAGGCGCTGTCCACACTGCAGCACGTCAGCACCTTGGCGGCTGCAACTGCTCACCGCTGGTCCCCGTTCCCAAGGCCAGTCCTGGCACCAGACAGACAGGGCTATGGCAGTGAGGTCAGAGAAAGCTCTCTGAAGGGATGCGATGCGAGCAACTCTCCTTCATGCCTTCCTCTGCCCTCCCTTGGCTCTGCGTGTGACTCAGAGCCCTTTGGCACCATCAGTGCAAAACCTTAAGAGTCAAACATCCAGGTACTAATTTTCTTACTGGCCTTATAATCAGCAGTACCCGTGGCTAGTGACAGCCATGGTTCAACTCAGTAGTGATTCAGTTTCGAAAACCTCCTCAAGTCTGCAACTCTCCCACCCACCCCCCATAGCACCCCCACCACCACTAAGCATTCCATTCCTTTGTTCCTATTTCCTGCTCACTCTGCAGGGAATATTTCATACAAGTGCCAGTCAATGTATAATTATACAAATGTAACAATACCAAGAATAACAAATTTATAATCAAGAAAATAAAAATTTGCTTTCTTCTCTCCCAAATCCCAACTATCAATAGAAAAGACAACGACAAGGGAAATCCACCCATTTTCAAGTGCCTGCCATTTAGTGTACTGAGGATTCCTGTTTCCTGGGAATGGAACCCAGTAGGAGATGCTCGCCTTGGGCTGGGAGGAGGTCCTCCTGCTCCGAGCACCCGGGCACACACAGCTCATGGCATCCACACACAGGAGTCATGCAGCACCTCTGAGATGATCCTCAGAAAGGCAGCCTTCTGGACAGGAGGGCTGGGTTACAGATTAGCGAGGGCCAGGTAGTCCTCTTTGCTCTTCTGCACTGCCTGTCTACTAACCTCTCCATCCCCAGCCTGACCTCGGCTTCAGGAACAATTGATCCTTGGGTGTGCTAAATACAAAGGGCTAAAACTCTCACTACTCAATTAAAAACAAAACAAGGCAAAGTAAAAATTAAAGTGTGCTTTCAAATACGGAATGAAGTCAAATAAATACATCTGATTTTCTCTTTTTCTTACCTACGTACAATTTTATATCCTACACCCAAAGCTCTATACATTTGGTTTTTACTCTGAATCAAAATGCATTTCTGATAGTGAGGAGAGGCGTGAGAGACCTGGCATTCCCTCACTGACAGATGTGTGCAGCTGCCAGAAGGAAGAACTAGTCCCCGCGGGGCCCCTGGGGCCTGGCTGAGGCCAGGTGGTTCCAGGCAGATCCCTCTGTCGCACTCTCTCTGTGTCCACACTGGAGCCAGGATGTGGTTGATACAGGGCCGACACTCAAAATCCAACAAGCTGCAGTCACCTCCAGGACACGGGGCTCTAACTTTTATCTGAGAAGGAAGAAGATATGTGGAAACTCAAGTAAGAGCAAATTAACATTGTGAAGAACATGTATGCAACCTGCAGGCACAGGCTTGTTCACTTCTAAACCAGATATGTCAACTCAAAGTACACAAGCAAACGAGTACAAACTGGCACACTGAACACAGGCTTAGCCACAGCCAGGGGCCATGCTGGCCTTGGTGTCAGGAGAGCAGAGGACAGCGGGGCTCCTCCCAGGGAAGGGGAGTGGCGGCAGCGCAGGGGTCCATTGATTTAGAGTGCACCAGGCTTCCCTCCACTCTGCCTTCAGCTTGGAAAGGTGAAGAGAGAGACGAGAGCTGGCACAGGGACTAACAAGCACAGCTCTCCTGTGAGCAGGAAGAGCAGAGTCAGCAAACTTGATACAGGATGCTCAGAAACAAGCTATCTTTTAAGGACAGGAACAAAATCACGGGTTTTCATGTTGGAAAATAATAAATTATTTATCCAGTGTACTGCTAGTCAGAATAAGCCCACCACTTCACATACCTGAGAGCTTGTCGGGGAGGGCTGAGCCAGCCAGCCTTTGGCAAAGAAGAGCGTAACTTTCCTCCACCTTCTTCATGGGATGGCACACACACAAAAAAAATAACATTTAGTTGACAATAGGGGTGAAAGCACATGGCCCCCAATTTTAACATTAACAGTGACCACTAAAGATGCTGTTAGCTAGGAGGACGCCAATTTCTTCTGAATGAGTAACCTACCTCTCTATGCAAGGGGAAGGAAGTAAAGGTAACCTGCCCATGGCAGATGTCACCCAGGGAAGGTCACATGACACATGAACACAGAGGCCTCCTAGATAGCCTGCCTTGCTGGCCACATAGTGACATACATGAGATTAAAGAAGAAAACCTATTACATGGAGCAGAAAAAAAAGTTAAGGGAGATGAGCCCTGAGCTAATGGACTTCCGTCGACACTACGTGTCCCACCTAAATGATGTCATGGGCAAGTGTGAGCTCCAGCAGCTGTGTCACCAGGGCCGATGCTCTTACCTTACTGTCCCTTGTGTGTGTGTGTGTGTGTGCGCGTGTGTTTCTCATGCTTTTTCTTTTTTGTTGTTATTGTTTGATTTCACTCTGGTTGGTTTGTCTTTTTTAATTTGCCTGCACGTTAGTAAAGAGAGAAAGGCCACGGAGCTGACTAGGTGGCAAGGTGAGAAGGATCTGGGAGAAATTGGGAGAAGGGGAACCATGATCAGAAGATATTGTATGAAATAATTTATTCTCAATTTTAAAATAAAATAGAGTCTCTTTCATAAAAAACCAGCACAGTAACGTCTTTCACTACCTCCATTTGGGCTCATGGGTTTTTGTAACAGAAGCCACTGGAGTCAATTTGTAACTGACATGGCCTCCGAGAAACTACCAACACTATTTATGAGGCACATGTAACTGCCAGGATACAGCAGCTCACAGCTATTCCTGGCTGTGATTGACAGCCACGAAAGCCCACCTACCGCCCGCATCATCCAGCATGATGGAAACCAACTGACCCAGTATTTAGGGTCTTAAAACTTAGAAGCCCAAAAAACAGGTAATTAGCTACAGACCTACAGTTTTCTTGTTCTTATAATGTGTCAAAAGACAAACCATGTCAACACCAGCTCTGATCCAGGCCTACTCATGATTAATGGTTAAAGACAATAAAAATGGCAGACACAGAACCTGGACCATCTTTGGACATCAGGATTCCATCATTCCAAACTTGCACTCTGCCAGCTGTGTTCTTAGGACCAAGTGCTACGGAGGCTGAAATGGGACATACCTTTAAGTGTTCCAGGTCAGCCTCTATTTTATGAATGTACTCCAGGATTTGGCTTTGTGAATCTGTACATGAGGGACTCTGGATCTCAAAACAGGTATCCTCCATAGCTCGCCAGTGCCGCTGGACCAGGAATTCTGGGGTGAATGGTGAAACCGGCCCCTCGGGATGCACATTCTGAGGGGAATGTTGCTGCTGGTGGCTGGAGTCCACAGCGGGGATGCCCGTCACAGGCTGCAGGGGGAACGAGGAGGCAACCTCCTCATCTGTGGAGCTCTCCTGAACTGCATCATAGCCATCAAGGATCAAACAGTTTCCTATTGGTAACAGGACAGTGTGATGAGATTAGCACTGCCACCAGAATGAGGTCATAAGGACAACTTGAAAACCTACCCTGGTGGAGGAACCCCCAACTCCCAAGTTCAGTTTTAACTCTACCAGAATTTACTTTGGATTAAAGTCAACCTTAGCAAACTTTCATGAGTTTAACACCTTAGCTACAAAGTCCTTACATGACAAGCGGAGTATCACTCACCTCCACACACCCTTTCCTGGGCTCCTGCTGCTTTCTCCCACCCCGCACTCCCCCTGACTACAGAAGCAGACTCTGCCAGTGCTTGCTGCTGAACACTGTATCCACGTGGCCTTTCCCATCACCACGTCTGCTCTCAGTACTCTCTGCCCGGGCTGTAGCTGGCCTTGTTTGTTTCTAATGCTTCTGACCACCTGATGTTTATCACTTGCTTTGGATTTACCTTTACTCTCTCCCTTTGGGCACTTAAGCTTCTTAGGAACAATGAAGTTTCTGTCATTTTTCACTGTCCAATCTCCCAGCCCCTTTGCCAATTTCTGGCAAAGATGGCAAAGAACAGACTATTTGTTGTATAAAGAAATAAGCGTGCGCGCACACACACACACACCTTAGATACTGAAACAACATCCATTCCAGCATATAAGACAGTTTATAATAATCACAATCAAAGTTGAAATGTGAAAGCCACTTGCCTGAGATGCGTAAATTAACATCCTTCTCTTCCTTTTTAACTGCTCCATCACCTTCTGATGGATTATCATCACTATGTGCTTCACGGGCATCAAAAAAGTGCTCTCCACTCTCATCCAGACCCCCTTCTGGCTCTGCAGGAGGCATCTCTGGGGTCAGGATCATGTGGTCCATTACTAAAACGTTACTTGCCTGGCTGTCTTGGGATGCCAGTATCACTGAATCCTGTGCAGCACAAGACTCAGTTGAAGTCCGTGGACTGTCACAAGTTGCAATATCACCAGTTCCAGTTTTAAAAGACATCTGTCCTTCCCTGGCATGACAAGCCTTAACATTTTCCAAGTCCCGGATGCCACTGTCTGCCTGTACCTCTTCAGAAGCTGGCCCGTATCGTGAGAAGGACTGCCAGTCTTCCTGAGTACTCTTCTCGGTGAGACCTAACTGCTGTACCAGCAACTGCTTCAACAAGCCCACTGGAGATTTAGGGCAAGAAGAAGAGAACAGAGGGTTAAACTGATTACCACAGTCTCACTGCCAGGCAAAATCTGACAGCTGAGTTTTCAATCCCCTCTAAAACTAAGGACATAATAATATATAACCAAAATATTAATCCTACACAATCATTTCTGTCTTGAAGCATGCAATAAAAATATGTCTTCTACACTAAACATTAAAATACACTGACAAGAGTTATGCACTTTGAATAGGGAGGCACTTTGAATTAGAAGTCCTAAATACACTTGACAGCAAGCATCTCATCTGTTTCAGCTAGGCCAGCAAATGCTCTTCTTCTCAAGAGCAGACTCTATATTTATAGGCATTTTTCCTAACAATTGTCCTAAATGGTGAAGGCAATGATTTGGGAGTAGTATATGGAAGTTCCAAAGTAAGTATTCATTAGATTTGTTTGTTTAGATTACCTTACTAGCAGCATTGCTCCTTTAGGATGTTAAAACTAACCCTGGGGCTAGTCTTATGACAAACTTCTGCAGGTGATGTCAGCTCTAGGACCAAGCCATCAAGCTATCAGACATCACTAAGTCTGTCACCTCAGGAGAATGCACAATAAAGAAGATTTTAAATAACTGCAACTTCCTGATTCCACCACAGGCTGACCCTCTGCTTTTCCAATAAAGAGCTCAGGTCTAAAACCCCTCCCCCTTTCTCAAGCACCTTAATTCCAGCCCTAAAACTCCATGTCCCACTACCACTCCCCTGGGATGGCTTGCCACTCCCTGTCTGGATAGTGACATTTTGAGGTGTAATTCCTAGTCCACACTGTACAAGAAAAGCTGTGATGGAGGCAGGGAGGCACCGTGGTATGTGTGGCTCTTATTTCCTAGGAAAGCACTGCCAAGTGTCACCAGACGTGCATCCCCTTTCCTTTGCCCTAACACCCACAGAAGTCACCTGCTCTAAGAATGGAGTGACTCCTTGTTTAGTGCTTCTTCTAGTCTAACCATTTCAGCCTTGAGCCTAACAACTGTAATAGCTGCCTGCGTAAGGGCGCTACTCCAAGCATCCACCCAAATCCTCATGCAGCTCTCAACCAGATTAATAGACTTTTGTCCGTCGTAGCTAGCTTTAAAATCTCACATGGTTCTCTGTAGCCAGAGCAACTATTCTTGGACTTTCTCCACCTCACTGTACCTGAGAGATGTGCTATCCTCCGATCTGTAATAGTGGTTCCCAACAAGGCTGGAGGAGCTAGGGAGGGGGCAGCAAACAAGGCTCTCTCTCTCTCTCTCTCTCTCTCTCTCTCTCTCTCTCTCTCTCTCTCTCTGTGTGTGTGTGTGTGTCTGTGTGTGTGTGTGTGTGTATGTATGTATGTGTGTGTGAGAGAGAGAGAGAGAGAGCACACTCACATATTAAAGTGCCATATAAAATGCAGACCATGTGTAATATAAAACAGCTCCTAAAATTCTATGTTTCTGTCCATCAAATATGGAAGATATAACCTGGTACTTAAAATTCACAACAGTGAGACCTCTCAGCCCATCTTCTTGATTTCTAAATCTGTCCCAGCTTACAGTGTGCACAGGCCCCTGCTCTGCTCACTGTTCCTGGAGATGCTGTGGCTCCTGCATGCTCTCCTGCTCCTACTGATATTTTTGTCTGAATGGTTCTATTCTACACATTTATTTTGATCTTAATAAATTCTCAAATAACAAGCAAATCTTCTTTTCCTTCTATCTGCTGCTTCTTTTCTCTAACCACGCCAACTCGGATCTGTCTGTCTCTGTCTGTCTGTCTGTCTCTGTCTGTCTGTCTGTCTGTCTGTCTGTCTCTCTCTCTCTCTCTCTCTCTCTCTCTCTCTCTCTCTCTCACACACACACACACACACACACACACACAGAGCCTTATTATTCCTAGAATGTTTGCTTTTAAAAGTGGCAGTGGGGTCCTATTATCTTCCCAACTAGACCATAAATTTCTTGGAAAAAAAATCATTGGTTAGACTTTTGTGTATTTTCCACAAGGCATTGCTTTTTCCCTTAAAGGCTTTCCAACACATCATACGACTCTGGGACTTAGTATCTCCACAAGTTATGAAAAAAACTTACAATTTCTCAGTGCGTCCAATGCCCACCGCTCCTCTGACACAGGCAAGTGTGGACCTGGGATTGTGACTGGATACCCGCCATCACCTTCCTTGAGTGCCCCATTTGCATGCTGTTCCTTTGCAAACTGTGTTGCGGTCACAAAGAGATGTTCTGCCGCTGATTTGCCAGGGGTATTCAGTGAATGAGACTGAGGCTTTGACGAAATTAAGGGAGATTCTAATCCCAAAACTCTGTCTGTTCAGTGGAGCAGAAAAGGTAGGTTACACCTAAACAGACGTTTCCTTTTCAACATAGAACACTTATGTTGGGGGCAGAGATAAGTCACATAAGCTACAGAGATCATGCACTGGGGAAAACACAGCACAGAGCAGTGCTGCGCTGGCACACGGAAGGCTCAGAGGTAGCATCTGCTGACACGCATGGTTCGTTGTAATAGGTAACATCTTACATCCGACACACTTGTCTATGCGGCTTACCTGGACTTTGCAGACCAGCGACTGAAAGATCATGGTGCTCCACTTTTAACTTGGCTGGTTCTTCTTCATCATTGTCTCCTCTATGAAAAAAGGAAAAAGAAAAGAAACAATCCTTGAGCTCCAGAAGATGCCCAAACTTCACGGCATTCAAGTGAAGAACTGCTCATATCTTCCCGACAAGAACACGACACTCACTCGCAAGGTGGCGGCTGTGGGAGGGGAATCGGCTTTGTAGACTGCTCCTTCACTGACGCAGCCATTCGACAGATGAGGTCTTGCCAGCTTCAGGGGGTGTGAAAGAGATTCAGAACACAGAGGAAAGCAGAAACACCCGTAAATACACTCACAATGAAGAAGAGAAAAACCAAACCCAAGCACCCTGCGCTGCCAGAGAACACCTTTATTTTGGCACACTCTTGTGGAGATTCTAAAATATACTTTAAAGAAAATTCTAACATGAGCACATTACTCCTTTAAAAGATTAACTTGGAACTTCTGAACATTGTTCTCTTTACAAAATTTACTTTCAGTAGAATTAAAAAAAAAAAAAAAAGAAAGAAAGAAAGAAAGAAAAAGAAAACTTCAATCTCAAAAGAAACAAGTTCTTAGAGGAATGTTCCCAAAAGAATACAAGAGGAAGTACTTGATTTCTACAGCGTCTTTCAGAATCTTATAAAAGAAAATCTGTGGGCTGAACGGATGGCTCAGCAGTAAGAGAGTCCGCTGCTCTTCCAGAGGACAGCCGTTCAGTTCCCAGTACCCACCCAGTGAGCTCACAACTACCTGTAACATCAGCTCCAGAGGATCTGATACCTTCTTCTTCTGGCTCCTGCAGGTACCTGCACACATGTGCACAGGCACCCGCGCGCGCGCACACACACACACACACACACACATGCACATACATTGAAATTAATCTTAAGAAAACAAGTATGTGGATCATTTATACTTTGGATAGTACAGTATCAATCAGAAAAAGGCAATCGAATCTGATACATACACTGTCTTTTCAGAAACCGTCTGTGCTACCAATTCATAAATTTGGGCTCCATTATCTGACATGGAGATGACGAATAAAGCTTTGTTATCTAGAAAAGAAGAAAACAAATTTTACTCTAGTCATGAAATACACCCAGATGCAGGCATTAACATTCTGCATCTTAATTTAGATAAAAATTACATTGTTCACTTTGAAAAACTTTATTCAGTATGTAAATTTAAATTGTGCTACATTATAACTTAAATAATGTTTATAAAAGTCAACATGGAATTTAATTAACAAACAAAAATAAGTCAAAGTTCAAATTCCTTGGACTCTGGGGGTTGAAATAAAGAGCGCATTAAGCTGGGACAGAGAAGTGGGTGGGGGGGTGCTAAGGGAGAAAAGCAGGGATGGGAACAGAAAGTGAATCTAACCAAAACTGTCCATTCTATACACAGATGAGATTCTCAAACAATGAACATAGCTGACTTCATAAAAGTTCTGTCCTGGGGAGGAACACCCTCAAATAAACAGGGGGAGGGAGGATGGGATAGGGGGCTTCTGGAAGAGGGGAAACTGGGAAAGGGGATAACATTTGAAATGTAAATAAAGAAAATATCCAAGAAAAAAGAAAATAAAAGTTCTGTTCTATAAAGGCTCTGTCCTGCCCAAGTATAATGTGCTTTGGAGTTCTAATGAGCCTACAATTCTGAAATGAAAATGCTTATATGAACACATGTGCACACACACACACACACACACACACACACACACACACGCACGTGCATGCACACAAAGGCACACACAGGCACGCACGGGCACACACATATACTACTGAACCCAATGCTACTCCTTTCACATTTGTTTTAAACTGCTGTATTTCTAAGTTGTTACAAATGTTTGGGAAATACTGCAGGAAAGAGTTTGCAAATTTTGCTGTCATGAAATTAAGTAATATAAAGGAGCTTACCATAATACAGTTAAACTGTTGCTTACCAATTTAGACTGATATTTAAAAAACCAAAAAACAAATTCAGGGCTGGAGAAATGGTTCAATAGTTAAGAGTCCTGGGTTCTAATACCCACATGGCAGCTCTGTTAACTCTATTTCTAGGGGATCCAACGCCTTCTTCTGGCCTCTAAGAGCAACAGACTCGCACATGGTACACAGATGCAGGCAAATCACCCGTACATAAAATAAGATTAAATTAAAACAAAAGAAAATAAATTCACCTACCTCTTCAATTTTCACTTTTTTCCAACACACAAACACATTATTTTAATGACAGCCATGTCGTTGGAGCTACCCTCAAAGCACTCACAACTTTCTTGGTATTTATCACCAATTTGAACATAAAATAAACACCAAAGTAAATGTATTTAAATTTTCAAATGCAGAAAACCAGTGGGACAACCTTGCTGCCTCAAATAATTTGGAGGTATGAAGTTTCAATCCAGTGTCGAGACAATAGGCACATTTCATTCACATTCCCCCCCCCCCCACACACACACACACACACACAGAACAAATCCTTGTTACGTGTGCTACTCCCACAGCGGAAGCTCCTGCACAGCTTCACCCTGAATCCATACGCTCCCATCCTGCAGCAGACACGCTCACCTGTCGCCACCTGCCGAACCAGCACCGTGCTCAGCTTAATGACAGGGCTGAAGGTGTGTTTGCTGTCGGCTGTGGATGCCAGAATCTTGCTGTGGCACCTTAGCACCAGCCTGTCATCCTGCTTCTGTAGCAGCACAAGGATGTCTTCCAGCAGCAGTGTATAAAGATCTAGAGATAAACATGCAGAGAAACTGCTAAGTACAGAAATTTAAAGTAATCTGGCAAAGGAAATTATTTCTGGAAAACCTAGCTAATTTTAAAAAACAGATTTGCAAACTTCTTTAATTTTCACTTTAAATAGTTCATTTTAGTATGTCATGGGGGCATCATCTGAGAGCTACAAGAATTAAAAAGTAATGCTCCCTCCCTGCAAGAGCCTGGAAGATACTATAGAAAACTCAAAGATTCGCCAGTAGATAGATAAAGGAAATACGGTTGAAGCTGCCGAAATGAACATGCTGTTCCTAAATGAACACGTAACGTGCTTTATACCTAACAACAACAAACACACAGCAGACTTTCCTGTTCTCTTCTCTCCACCCTCTCACCCGACAGGAACACTAGACTCACCGATGCTTTTATCTCTATTCACCTTCCAGACCAACGGCCCTTCATGAATCATCTTTCTTTTTGTTAAATCCAAATTCTGCCAAAGTAAAAAGAATTATACGTGAATTACTCCCAAGAATCCTTCATCAGTGGAGCCCCAGCCACCATAACTGTATCTTTTCAGAACAGTCTTAATATAAAAGGACTCATGCACAAGCACCCACAGTACTGCCGCCGTCTTGAAAATGGAACTGTTCACATTAAAACAGCCTGCACAAAACCTTCTAAAGGAGAAGCATCTTACGGAAAACCATTCATGAGTGCTCTCTGCAAACCTGCCTCTGATGAGGACTGGCTTATGAACAGCGCTACAAGAGCCACTACAGATCCTCACTCCTTACCTGCAGTAAACCGGATACAGACGATGAGTGCTGGAGGTGCACATCTGACCAGGCTTTCTGAGGCTAGAATTCTAACTCCTAGCATGCTTACCTGCTGAACCATTTCTCCAGCCTCCCAAACAAAGTTTTAACAGTCATAACATTTGTTATGAGAATGCTAAGTACTATCACTGCCAGCAACTTAACTGTTAGTAAAAGAGCCATATCTCAGCACTAGCATCGTGAGGGACTCACGTTCTTTGGAAGGTAAGGGAATGCACACATTAGTGTGCTTTTTGATACAACTACTGTGTATAACATACAAGGTTACTGCACATAGATACTTAAGTAACCAAAACAACCACCAGTAAGCTGATATTTTAAAAAAGAAACATAATATCCTAAAAATATAGTATATATAGTAAAATATAATATTAGAGTCTAGGCATCAGAAGTGCAGTTAGTGAATAGTTAGCTCATGCTTTTCAAAAGTGTCATAGAAAAATTATGTTTACTCAGCACTCTGAAAAGTCCTTGTTGTAAACAGTAAAAGCACAGAGCAAATTAAAATATTCTAATAACGCATGTTCCCAAGTCCTCCAACAATTCTTGCCACATAGTCACAGCTTCTCATAAAGTAACTCCTGTAACAAATATGAATGCACCCTTGACACAGAGCAGACATTCAACAAGCAGAATGAGGTCACAAATGCAGACAATCTACCAGGCAGGCCTCTTTCAAGGATGGCTGTTCCCACTGGGGTGTTAGCTGCCTGCCAGGCCTTTAGCACAGTCCTTTACGTTTTTAATTATGATTAAACCATCTCTCACCCTGAGCTCGTCAACATTTGGGTACTCGGACAACTTGAGATTGGAGGTGTCAAGGCGACGCTGATAGTCTTCTAAGCGCTGAAAATTAAACAGGATGGAGCCAAGGTTAGACGTGGGCATCAATGGCCTCGTTGCTTCTGAATCACATCATGTCTTAAATCCGCATTTTACAAACTGCAGTGCCAGCTGTGCCAGATGAGCCCTCCTTCTCAGCTCACCCTACCCTCATCATTGGAGAGACTTTCCTAGTTCCCCTCTGGTCTTTTATTAAACCTGGTGGCCACTAAGTAAGCTTATACCTAGTTCCTGACCCCATAGACCATGTACACAGTACAAAGTTCGGAAGGTACCATCATATACATAATAAAAAGCATCTTCTTCCCACCCGATACCCTTCTGTTTTCTCTAAAGGAGCAATCCTGATGTTCACATCTTGAGTGACTTTTGAGAAAATCCTATGCAAACAGAATACACACGTGTATGAGTCTGTTTGTCTCTGTGTGCATTGGGTGTATATATTCAGCCTTTTAAAAACAAGATGTAGGAGCATAATATTGGCATCCCATTAGCATTCCAGTACATAGTCCTCTTATCCGTTCTTAGAGTATGCTGACTGCTGGCCTCTTGTTTTTTGTCAATTTGACACCCCTGAAGAGGGAATCTCAATTCAGAATATGTCTCCATCAGACTGTAGGCAAGTCTGCGGGCATTGTTTTAATTAATGATTGATATGGGAGGGATGATATGCAGGCAGTGCCAACTTTGAGCAGGTGCTCCTTAGCTGCATAACAAGGCAGGCTGAACAAGCCATGGGAAGCAAGCCAGTGAGCTGCCTCCATGATCTCTGCTTCCGTCCCTGGCTCCAGGCTCCTGCCTGGGCTTCCCCAGGATGGACTGCAATATGGAGATGTGAGCCAGACAAACCTTTTCCTTACCAAGATGATTTTGGTAAGTGTCTGATCAGAGCAAGAGAGAAGCAAGCTAAGATGCGCTCCTCTTCCTCTGTGTAGAAGGGTTATCCGTATACCTCGGATATTACTTTATAATATCACCTAGAGAGATATGTTTTCGTAAACAACCACATAGCATTCACACTTCAAACTCTGGGCATTGAGGTTACTTACAATGTTTGACAATAACAATGATACAGTAATAAAATAGGCTTTTAGTCATGTGCATTGTATTAAAACATGTTGTAGGATAAATGTCTAATCATGTATGCTATACATCTATATAGATATGTCTGTATGATAAATTTCTAAAAATGACTGCTTCAAACGGTTTGAGCATCCCCTCATCATAAATACAAAAAGGCTCTTGTCACTGTGCCTATCACAGACTGTCCGTCTCTCCACCTCCTACAATTGGTTTTGCCTTATGCTCTGAGGCATTTCTAAATAATCTTGGATAAATACACACCCCACTGAATACTGTAGCATGTATACCGTTAGAGAGTGCATATCATTAAGTTCAATATTTAAGAGTGGTTTCTTGGGCTGGAGAGATGGCTCAGCGGTTAAGAACACTGACTGCTCTTCCAGAGGCCCTGAGTTCAATTCCTAACAACCACATGGTGGCTCCCAACCATCTGTAATGGGATCCAGTACCCTCTTCTGGTGTGTCTGAAGACAGCAATGGCATATTCATGTACATGTAAATAAATAAATAAATCTTAAAAAAAAAAAGAGTGGTTTCTTTTGAGAGTTTTGCGTATGTGTAAGTGTGCGTGCATATGCATGTTTATGTGGAGGGCCTCAGGTGGAGGTCAGGGAAAGCTGATGGGAAAGGCAGTTCTCTCCTTCCACCACGTGGGTGCTAGAGACTGAACCCAGGTTGTTAGCTTGGCAACAGGGGCCTTCATCTGCTAAGCCATCTTGCCAGACCCCTTTGTTCTTTTTTTTAAACTTTACCTACAGTAAGATGCATGCACTTTAAGTGTATTTTTTCATGAATTCTGACAAACGATACACTTGTACAACTCAATCTCCTACCAAGGCATGGAGTATTAGTATGGTCTCAGAAAGGTTCCTTGTATTTCTGTCTGGCTAGATCTCTACACTATGTATGTCCTCAGCGGCAATTGTCTTTCTTATTTATTTTCCTATCACAAATCGGTTTAGTATCTTACAAGTTCACACAACTACAATGACGTGTATTCGCTCTTGTGCGTCTGGTTTCTTCTGTCGTCACAATGCTAATTAGATCCATTCCGCCCATCTCTGGCAGCCTGCTAAGTTCTGAGTACACCGTTGCTTTACCTGCTCTCTGCTGAATTCATGAGCTGTTTCCAGCCTAGAATGACCATGAATAACTTCTCTTCACTTCTCTCCAGTAAATCACTACAATCAGAACCGCCAGGTCGCAGGGCCGAGTCAGGCACAGGCCATTTAATTTCACAGACAGCACCAAATTTCCTCCTGGGGCCTCATCATTTTGACTCAAACAAATGTCCTGCTTATCAGTTGTACGATGATCCTCTCTGTTATTTCAGACTCCAGATGTACCCATTTAGTGGTCCCCAGTGAATCCTGTGTCTTATTTTTCCTTTTTACCTGCTTGTTTTCTGCCTCCCTGACAGCCTGATTTACATAATTTAAGATCTGACGACAATGGTCTGCAGCCTTCTTCACCTTTTCCCTTTCTGGAGGCCATTCTAATATAGGGAAGAAACAGAAAATTAGCAAAAAGAAAATGTACACACACAACTTCATTTTATTCAAATGAGTATAAGAAGATATATACGAATACCTTTAACATTTTTATACCATGTTAAAACCTATGGCACAGCCAGGCGGTAGTGGCACACGCCTTTAATCCCAGCACTTGGGAGGCAGAGGCAGGCAGATTTCTGAGTTTGAGGCCAGCCTGGTCTACAAAGTGAATTCCAGGACAGCCAGGGCTACACAGAGAAACCCTGTCTCGGAAAAAAAAACAAAAAACAAAAAACAAAAAACAAACAAACAAAAAATCCTATGGCACAGTCTCTATCCAGGTAGTTTTACACAGGTCAGCCTTCTGATTATCGTAACTTAAAACATACATTCTCATTAAAAACATTTAAAAAAAAAAAGCCATCTATGGAGTTGCATGCTACTTACAAAGCTGAGGCAGGAGGATCACAAGCTCGCAGTTAGCCTTAGCTACATGCTAATATTTGTCTTAAAATATTTGTTTTGATTTTCAAGATAGGGTTTCTCTGTGTATCCTTGACTCTCCTGGAACTCACTCTATAGACCAGGCTGGTTTCAAACTCACATATGCCTGCCTCTGCCTCCCAAGTGCTGGGATTAAAGGTGTGTGCCAGCACTGTCTAGCCCGAAACACTGTTTTAAGGGACTGGAAATATAGCTAATTGATAAGAGCTCTTACCTAACATGCAACCTGTAAATCAATCTCAGTATTAAAAAGGATGAAAAAGGAAAGAAGATAGCACAATACAGAGCCCTAGATGCAAGAGTAATGCCTTGTATTAAAACCCCAATGTTAGGCACTAACAAGGAAGGTCTCTGGAAGCTGTACAAACAGGACCCTCTCTTACCCCTGCAGTGTATAACTTAGATAACTATGACCACTGGGCCTCTTATGCAGTCTTTTTTGTATAACAACTCTGAAGAATTCCAGAATAAGTTTGCACTTGAGACCACATTTAAAGAAGGAACAAGTACAACACTAGCAGTGCTAGAAGATGAAGCTCACCAAAACCACGGACACTCTGTCATTACTGCAGTGAAGAGAGCCGCCAGACTCGAGTGGAAACTAATCTCAAACAGTACAGCGGCCCCACTGGACAGATACATTAAGAGTAGGATGTAGAGCCACATTTATGCCAGGTACCATAGTCTGGGATTCCCAATACGCATTCCTAGTGTCATGTGTAAGAATCAGGAGTTTGTGGCATAAAACTCAGAATCATTTCTTGTCTCAAGATGAGAAAGTTGGAATGATAATGCATTTATTCAGCTTCCTACAAGTACTTCCATAGACACAAAACATCTCTCTGACCTAGTACAAAGCCTTTTAAAAACAATGAGAGATGCCAAAACAAATATGGGTGAATTTTTTTACAGGGTCAGGTGACAATTGACACTTTGTAGGCCATATACTCAGTTCTGCTGCCGAGTGCAAAGGCTCTCAGAAAAAGCATACACACAGATGGCCTCCGTGTGCTGCCTCCAGCAGAAGCTTGCTGACAACAACAGGCAGCGAGATGCAGGGGTGGGGGCGCACGCCCACAATCCCACCACCTAGGACAGCAGTTCTCAACCTCCCTAAAACCACGACCCTTTAATACAGTTCCTCACACTGTGATGACCCCAGTCATAGAGTTATTTTCATTGCTACTTCATAACTCCAATTTTGTTACTGTGATGATTCCTAATGTAAATACTTTTAGAGGTAGAGGTGGGCCAAAGGGGTCTTGACCCACAGGTTAAGAACCACTGACCTAGGAGGTAAGAGCAGGGGTTCAAGACCACCCTCAGCTACATATGAAGTTCATGATGAACCGGGCTCTGTGATACTTTGTCTTTAAAAAACAATTCTGAAATAAAAACCAGGCAGGGACCTTAATGTGACCTTTGCACCACAATAGGTCAAACTCTGGGTCTGAACTATTAGAGGGCACAATCCAAACAGGCTGATAATGCCACTGTGTCTTCTCAGGAAATATCTGCCATACAACCAGCAGAAATCAATTCTATGCATCAGAATGCTATGAAAGATTACTTATTTAGCAGGACATATTGTTGGGTTTTTTCTTTTAAAGAAAGTGCATGTATGCATTATCTGTATAAGAATCTATGCATGTGGGTGCTCACAGAGCCCAAAAAGGATGTTAGATCTCATGGAGTTGGGAGTTATAGTGGTTGTGAGCCACCGAGTGTGGCTGCTGAAATCCCAACTCTGGTCCTAGCAAGAGCACTTAACCACTAAGCCATTTCTCCAGTTCCCAACTTTTCTTTCAGCCAAAATGCTGTACCTGTGTACTTGGCAATGTTATCCAAAAGAAGCGGGTACTTAGTGAGTCTCTGCATTTGGGTGGGAATGATGTCCTTCAGCTGAAGACGACGGCACAGGGGGTTACTCTCAGCGTCCTAAAATCAAAGTGGAGGAAGTCAACTAACAAAGTGTATGAGGACGAATAATTACAAAACGTGTATCATGTATTTACTAGAAATGCCACTGCATCAGAGGCCTGATTATTAGACAAAGGCTCTTCTAAAAAGGGAGAAAAACCATGCAATCCTACTTCTGTTCCAGGACAGCCAAGGCTACACAGAAAAAGAGTTACAAGTACATTTACTAACCTATTATCCACCACTCTAAGCAAACACCATGGATCTCTAGTTTGGACGTGCTAGGTTATATGCATCAGAGGTCTACAAGCCTTAAAAGAATGTAACAATACACACTTCCGACTCTCTGGGACAGTTTCTTAAACAACTGAGTCTGCTGTTTTAACAAAGAGCAGTGATAGATGAATGGACATGGCGTTATGTAATAAAAATACAAACCTTTAAGGTGTCCTTATGTAATAAAAATAAAAGATTTCCATTCTCGGGTATATGTGATTCCATCCCCTGGAGTGTGGGTAGAATCTATTCTATAATTAGTTTACTATCACTTGATTTTGATTTAATCAAAAGAGGAGGCATGGCCTGATTCAATCAGAAGTGGCTGGGACCCCAATTCTAGTCTTTTCCAGAGCTGCAAGTGCTCTTAACCCCTGAGCCATCTCTCAACCCCTAACTTTAAAAACAATCTGGACCAGAGAAAAGAATTCCTACTGGCTTGGATAAGAAGCAAAAATCCACTCTGTACACTGCTCAAAGGCCACAGGATGAGACAGGTATCCCGAGGAGCTGGGACTAGTTCCTGGCCAACAACGAGCCAGAAAGCAGGACCTCATTTTGCATTTACAAAAGAAAGAAAGAAAGAGAAAGAAGAGAAGAGAAGAGAAGAGAAGAGAAGAGAAGAGAAGAGAAGAGAAGAGAAGAGAAGAGAAGAGAAGAGAAGAGGAGAGGAGAGGAGAGAAATTGATTAAAAGATCGATCAATTGATCAATCAGCCATTGGCTTAACCAAGCTTCAGGTGAGGATATCAACTCTAGAGTACATACGATAAAATCCAAGGGAGAGAGAGGGTCCTGTTACACTGCGGCCATACAAAACTGTGACTGCTGCTTAGCAAGGCAGCAACAGGGCACAGATGCATGGTGTCCAAATAACTTTATTTATAAAACAGCAGGTGGCTGGAGTCGGCCTAGGGCCACAGTTCCAGACTCTTATCTACTCCCATCCCTACCCCAGCACTTTTACAATCCTCTCAAGTCTGATAAAAAAAAAAAAAAAAAAAAAAAAAAAAAAACCCTCAAACTTAAACAATATGCTTTTCATAAGTGAATACAACTCAGGCCTAGTAGCACAGGCCTGTATAAACTCATGGCTAGTAAGAGGTGCAGACAGAGCAACAAGCCTGGGCAATTTAATAAGACCTTACCACAAAAGGCTACAAAAAGGGCTAGGTCTATAGCTCAGTGAAGAGTGCTTGCTGAGACTGCAGAACATGCTGAAAATGACGTTTTCCTAATTAAAACTGCTATGGAAACAGATATCTACGTCAAATGCTTCAATTTTCATGTGTATCTTTTATTACTCATCATTCCAAAAGCATCTTTATTCCTTCCAGTAATGTAAGATGCAATATAAAGCCTTTTTAAGACGCTGACATATTGGGTGGGGTTGAAGAGACAGCTCAGTGGTTATGAGCATTGGCTGCTCTTCCAGAGGAGCCAGGTTCAATTCCCAGCACCCATGTGGCAACAGCTGACATCTATCTGTAACTGCAGCCCCAGGGAATCCAATGGCCTCTCAGGACCATGCACATACTTGGTACACAAACATATATTCAGGAAAAACATCCATATTCATAGAATAAAAAACATAAATGAGGGGGGATATTAATGTTAACACAGATGAACACTGTAAGTCAGAATTCCTCAAGTTTATTCTGTAATTAATACAAAACTTGTTGGGGATCATGGGATCATATAACTTGCTTAACTTACTTGCACAAAAGTATGGAATCGAGAATCCTTTTTCTGGCGAGACTTGATCATTTCCAGGGCGAAAGGTTGGTTACTGCAGAATGTGGCAGCAGCATGTTTCAGCTTCTCCTCTCCTGGTCCACTAAACTGTGCCAAGAACGCAGAGAAATGAGAAAGAAACACTGAGCATCTGTGAGGCCAAGTAAGATGAAGGCAGCCACAATCCTTTCGACATCCCAGGGAGCATTTTCAAATGCAAGAGACGGGACTTTGTGTGTAGAGGCAGGAGCAATGTACTACATTAAGGACTCACCCTGACAGCACAGGCCATATGCCAGTCACCTAGGAGGTGTTACCTTTCAGTCTACACTGCTTCCAAATTAGAAAGGTTGACATCTGGGGAGTATGCAACACAAAATGCCTGGAGACTGATTCTTATTTCATTCTCATAGACTCTGACTCCTTTATAAGAACTCGCCTACTGTTCTACAGGGAAATCCACGTGTTAGGGGCTTTCCTTCCTACTCATTAGGAAATGTACTACAATCACAAGCCAAGTGGAAGCAGAAGGAAAATTCCCCTCTGTGTCACCTGTGCCAGGGCTAAAGGAAGCCTAGGCATAGAGCCATGAACTTGTAAATCTCTTTTGCAAATATATATTATATATGCATATATATATTATGCCTCTTAGAAGTATCTTACCCCTGTAAATTTGTTTGTAATAATTAATCTGTAGGTTTACTCATACCCTAACTTGAAGGTTCTCAGTGAAATGCTTAACGACTGCTTTGCTTATAAGGCAGTCTTACCAGTCAAAAGAATCTTTTTTGTTGTATACTATAATCTCTATTTTGTTTATTTTTGTTTTAGAGTGGTTCTCAACCTTCCTAATGCTTCAACCCTTTAATACAGTTCCTCCTGTTGTGGTGACCCCCAACCATAAAATTATCTTCATTACTACTACATAACTGTAATCTTGCTACTGTTATGAATTGTAATGTACATATCTGTGTTTTCTGATGGTCTTAGGCAACCTCTGCAAAAGGGTCAGTCCATTCCCCAAAGGATGACCTGCATGACCTACAGGCTAAGAACGACTGCACTAGATTATCCAGGCTGACCGCACACTCCCAGCCATCCTGCCTGTGTCCTGAGTGTGGGTGTCACACATACAACTTCGAAGCTAGCTTTCCTGACAGTTTCACACTTGCAAACAAGTGCTCTGTACTTAGTTAAGAGGGTTTTCCGTACAATATTCCACATTTCTAAATGTCTATCATATAAGAAGACATTCTGTAAAATATTCTTTTGTAGCATATCTATAGATGAACTATTATCATCAAGTACATTATATAACACAGTATTCTAGCTGGTTGGTCAAAGTTTGTACTTTTATTCTCTTACAGACAGGATGCTTAGGCTAAGAACATGATTCAGTGGTTGAACACTTGTGTCAGACCCACAAGGCCCTGAATTCAATCACTAGCACTGAAAAAATAAATGCTGAAGGATGAGACTGGCAAAGTCAAGGGCAGGTCATCCCTCAGGCACTAGGAACATGAGGAACAGCTGGGTTTATGAGATGCTGGGATCCTAGCAGTTCTGCAGTCACCTAGGGACAAGACTGGGAAAAATTCTCTACACATTCTCTCTTCTCTCTTTTCTGCCCCACACCTCTCAATTCAGCACTTGGGAGCAGAGGCAGCCAGATCTGGGGGAGTCTAACTGCAGAGACTCTGTCTAAAACAAAACAATCAAACTCCCACAGTTTTTCCCACCATACACTGTGTGACAGCAGAAGCTATGTGTCTTACACGCCACCGTCTCTAGAACTATAAAGTTTTATTCAATATAAGTTGACAATCAGGGGCTGGAAAGCCGGCTGAGTAAGAGCACTTGTGGCTCTTGTAGATGCCTTAGGCTCAGTTCCCAACAGCCGATAGCTACAGTTCCAGGGAATCCAAACTGGATTGGATGCCTTCTTCTCACTTCTGTGGGCATGAGCCACAACATGTGGTTCACACACATACACACAGGCAAAACAATAACATAAACACAACAAAATAAATCTGTACAGACAGACAGTGAGACTGAAAGACAGGCAGAAGCTGCAGTTACTACAGCCTCTGGATTCTTTCCTTAGACTGGAAATAAGTTTAAGTCGTTTTCACTACTGACACTTATGCAGTATAATTACCTAATATTATACAGTACACGTTTAAGATCTGAACAACAGAAGATGGTAGGCATTCTATGTCACCTAAACCGACAGGATGCAGTACTCTTTCTCCTTTAAGAGAAGGAACCAGTGTACCTGCATCTCAATGAGATGGAGCACTGAGTCTGATTGCATACTGATTAAAACAAACTACACAATAAAAGAATACTCGGAACCCTTTCCACCTTTGCACATTAGCTCTGCACCATGGATGTGTTTCATCTGGACACATTTATTACTTACCCCAGAATCTGATCAAATGTCTATAAAAATAATTAAAAGACATTCTCAGTTTCCTTACCCAGATGAGCAGATCTTCCCCAATATGATCAATAACAGAAGTTTCATTCCTTTTTCGGACAGCTTTCATTTGCTCATTCAACCCAACTAAGGGAGGAAAAAGAAAAAAAAAAGGTTAAGTCCAGACTTATTTTAAATCGAACTACTGGTAGTACAAATCAGTTAACTACTTCTTAAGTTTTCAGAGTAGCACAGCTGCTCCCAATCTCCATTAATGTAATCTACACACAGCACATACACAGCTAGATCCCCAAAGCTCTTCCCGGACACAGATCCTACCATTTTAAACTCTGTTGTTAGGAACTAGCACACTGCCTATAGTGTGGCTACACTGAATATGGATTCACCCTCAAGGTCTCACTGTGTAGCCCAGCTCAGAAAGACTCTGGATGTAAAGAACCGCTGCATGCCAATGAAACCTGAAACTGCCACAAAAAAGAATGGCTTTGTTTGACAAACCACTAATTCCTTTGACCAAGAAAGACTGAGAATTAAGGTCTAATTCTGTAGACAGTGGGGTACGGCAACAAGGACATCTTACACTCCCTCTGAGTCCAGGTGAGTCAGCTGGGGCCGGGCACAGAAAACGTGCCCTAAGCACAAACAGCGGAACTTGCTGGAAATTATCTAACCATAATTTAATTTTACTATTTATAAAATATATTTACATGCAGATTATTATATGCAATATACATTTTAAACTACACACATACATATAGTAACTGATAGGATATTATCAAGGGTAATTTTCATTATTCATGTTTTTCACTTTAAGTACTAACTTTAGATCAGAAAAGCCCATATGTATATAAAAGGCCACTTGTATACAAAAAGTAAGACTGGTATAAAATTATAGGAAAAATATTTAGTCAAAGATCCAATCATCTTTCTTTGCTAGATCCTCAATAAACTTGGTTAGGTACTCTCCTATCTGTAATGTGTCGTAAAGGTGCTTTTACACAGTCTTCTCTCTACTAGAAATGTAGACACAACGGTCACAAGCCAACTTTGCTTACCATGAAGTTGAAGGATATCTTCCAAGTTTGAAAAAATCTTGCGTAGTTCTGAAGGTGATAGAATCCCTTCTCTGGACACTCGCTGATAGAATACTTGGTCAAGAACCTTCAGTGTCCGGACATGAGCTCTCTCAGTGTAGAACAATTCTAGGCAGAGGAGGGAAAAGGAGGTACAGAATGTTGCTTTATTTAGACTCATTCCATGGGACCATTAGGTAGCAAATGTATTATGTAATAAATTTAGTGTTTAGAAAGGATGGTATGTCTCTAAGAACCAAACTGATTCATGAAATTTCCTATGCAGCAGAATAATGAAAAGTATCATTCAGAAGTATATTAGGAAGTTAATTAACAGATACTCCCAAACTCATTTACAATATGAACTTATAACACCAGAATACAGTAAAATCTAATAACAGATAGCCTTAAGCACTCTTCTGAAGTAACAGTAGATTAAATTTTCTATATTGGCCCATAAAACCTCATTTCTGGAGTCATTCTGTAACTTTACTAAATCTCATTGTCATCAAAAAGAAGATATTTATTGAAATCAAGCCATAGTGATAGCAGAGGATACAGCATCTATGTCACATACTTGTTACGTACACGTTAGGGGAACTGTGATGTCAACTTGCCACAACTTAGAATCACCTGGGGAAAGAGTCTCAGTTGAGTAAACGCCTGTAACAGGTTGGTGTGTGGGCATACTGGGGAGGGGCTGTCCTGTTAACAGACTGACTGTAGGACCCAGCACATCATGGGCAGCACTATTCCCTAGGCAGCGGTCTGGGGCCATATAGAGCAGGAGAAGGCTTGATGCGCACAGAGGAAGGGCATAGAAGCCTCACTCTCTCCGCTCCGCAGTAGGTGTGATGGGACTGACTGTACTGAGCTCCTGCTTTGACCCCCCTCGATAATGGTCTGTGACCTGTACATGGGTGACCTAAGTCCTACCTGTGCTCTCATTTCACACTGCCTGTTGCTCAGCTAGTCTCCTTAAATTTAGCTCATTCTTGATAATCTATGTCTACAACATAACCTTAAAGCGTCCCACTGACTTTTTTTGAATTCCATATATAATGTTATGGATCTTCAGTCGCCTGAAACCTAAACACAAATTGTACCATTACTTGTACCGTTTCCATGGAAAGGCTTGAAAATAACCTATCTAGTTTAATTCTGTCTTTGTTTAAAACAAAAGGCCAATAGAAAAGAAAGTGAAAGACCCTCGAGGGGAGACCCTCACTCAGACACTCAAGTCCCGGGACAGCCGCGTACCCAAGAAGACACTGAGACCATACATAAAATGTAGAAGGCAAGATTTAATAAGGCAGCAACATGAAAGCACACAGACCAGAGCTCTGGGGTCGAAATAAAGCAGCAACATGGAAGCACACAGAGCTCTGGGGTCGAAACTCATACACCTTAGCACAGGGTAGAGGAGTCTCGACGGTCAGCAAAAATTTTTTACAGGCTTATATAGTAAAACTCAAAGGGGGAGAACTGGGCAGGGAAAGTACAAGTTTACATCACTAGGGAGTTCTGCCAAAGGAATCTACGTAACTAAGGAGTCATGTCCTATCAAGGAACCTACGTAACTAAGGAGTACCTGGTTCATTTTGAGGTTGTTCTAGGAGGCCTTTATCTCAAAAATGTTCTTGGAACAGTTTTTAGTTGGGAGGGTTCGAACTTTAGGGTGAGGAGTTTTGGGGTGAAAAGTTTAGGAGTGTTCTGGGAACAATCTCTAGATGGGAGGGGGTGGGCTCCGAGGTAAAAAATTCATGTTTTCACAAGAGGCCAGTAATTTTCTATTCTTCAAAAGCAAATCCCAAGGCTGAAAGATTTGCTTCATCTGGTAAATCTCCATCTATACAGCCAACAACAATTGATTAAACTTACCATTAATCACTTCCTGTCTTTTGATCTCAGAAGGTTTCAGTCCCAGTAACACTTCTCTGCTAACAAGCTGCTGCCAGTTGGGTGGATCTGTCTCCAGGTCATTTTCAAACTGCTCATCCTCACTCTGACTTTCTCCAAAGGCGATGCTGTCAAACCTAATAAAACAAACAAATGGGAAATCCTGTTGAGGGCTTCAGGTGGATGACAGACTCACGAATCTTCTGTGTATGTTCATGTGTGTATGGATGCACGCATGTAAGTATACATGTGCACGTGCATATGGAGGCTAGGTTGGCTTCGGGGGTCTTTCTTGACTGCCCTTCGCTTTATTCCTTTTGACGGTCTTGTCATGTCTGGCTTCTCACCTGGGCATTCACCATCTGAACTGAGGTCTTCACATTTTTAACAGCTGTGCTATCACCCCAACCTCATGAGGATGTGCTTATTGTAAACCAGGTAGACTTCTGCATCTGATTCAGCACTGAGCCCAAGACTCCTCTCCTAGGAAATGGCTTCCTCCTGGATGTACACTTGTTTGTGGCCCTCGAGTACTCTGGGCTTACCTTAATACTCAGACTACGAATAGGGTTTCTTTCCTTTACAATTAGGACTTTATAGGGGAGAAGCACTATTTAAATGAAAGCTACTTAAGATTCACTTACTTCCGAAAGGGTTTTGGGGTCCCATGTTCTGCCACCCTAAAACAGTAGAGAATAAGGAATCACAAGAGAGTAAAATGGAGACCAAGAAAGACAGACCCAGACGGACAGTGGCAGCGCATGCCTTTAATCCCAGCACTCAGGAGGCAGAGGCAGGTGGATTTTGAGCTTGGCAGTTTGAGCCCAGCCTGGTCTACAGAGCAAGTTCCAGCATAGCCAGGGCTACACAAAGAAACCCTGTCTCAAAAAAACAAAACCAACAACAAATAAAAAACAAAAAAGAAAGATAGATATACCCAAGATACAAAAGCCATTTAACATAATGAAAAAATGTCAGTAGGATTTATTATTTACTACCAACCAGACTTCTATAAAACATTATAAAAGAAAGTGCTGCTATATATTAAAAGTGATAGGTCAAAGAACGTAAGCAATGCACAAAGCTCTATGAATTACCTCTCTACTTCACACTCCTCCTCCTGCACTTGATCTAATAGAGGAGGAGGGAAGTCGAAAACAGTAGTGGGGACTCGAGGTGTGCTGTCCAAGCAGTCTCCAGGCGCCGATGCTTCTCCCACTTGTTTTGTTCCTAAAATGATAAAAGTCGGAGTCACTAACTGTTTAAAATAAAACAGCAATAGCAATAACCAAAAAACCTGATTAATTCCCAAAACTTTTTCCTAAATCATAGCCACATTCTATTTCAATAGGCTAGTTAGGATAAAAAATTTAGTATATAAAACTCTCCAATGCACTAAAGAACAATGGGGAAAACTCAACTCTTCTCTTCTCTTCTCTCCCCTCCCCTCCCCTCCCCTCCCCTCCCCTCCCCTCCCCTCCCCTCTTCTCTTCTCTTTTCCAGATAACTATGTAGCCTGTGGCTGACCTTAAATTCCCAGAGATTTGCCAGCTTCTACATCCTGAGAGATGGGATTAAAAGCATACACCACAGCCGGGCGTGGTGGCACATGCCTTTAATCCCAGCACTCGGGAGGCAGAGGCAGGCGGATTTCTGAGTTCGAGGCCAGCCTGGTCTACAAAGTGAGTTCCAGGACAGCCAGGGCTACACAGAGACACCCTGTCTCCAAAAACCAAAAAAAAAAAAAAAAAAGCATATACCACCATGCCTGACAAGAAAATCAGGGTGGTGCGGCTGGTTAGGTGCTTGCATACAAGCCTGACAGCCTGAGTCTGGCCCCTGAATGAAGCTACAAGTTCCCTGAATTCCATACATGCCCTCTGCCTCTGAACTGCTGCCTGTGCATAGATTTGGGGAGAGGTGTCTTTAGTTGTCTATTCTCTGCTGAGGCCCCTGGGTTGCAAAGATAGCTCTAAACCCAAGGTCACACAGATGGCCCTGATTATCAGTGAGTCACAAAAAATGACTAAACACGAAGACAGACATGGTGATCGGAGACAGGAGGCAGAAAGGTTTTTAGTCAGAGGGTCAATATGCATAGTGTCCATAAATGAAACTATGAAAATTAATTTTTTAAAAAGGCAGGACAAGCATCATGTCTCGGAATGAGCAGCAGCCTCCTCCTGCCCCCTCCTTTCTCATTTCTAATGGCAGCAGTTAGAGTGGACCAATTCCAAATAACACTTTTAGTTTACAATCTATATCCTTTCTCTAGGGATTCTGCTCACGCTCTGGCCCCACAATGCCTGAGAGCTATGGCATTACTGGTAGGTTTATGAGGCAATACAGAAATCCCAATGTGGATCTGTTTGACTCCATCAAGGAGAACCTGAACTCTCTTGTATGTCAGGCTAGGGATTTCATGTCCATCCATATTTCCTTCTCCTACTCTTCTTACCTTTCTGATCTGTGGTCTCAGTGAAATATCTACTTGATATCTTACCTAGCAGGATGACTCTAAATGCCTGAAACCCAATCCAATATGTTTTCATTACTATGGCCATATACATATTGTCAAATACAACCTTCAGCTCATATGCATACTGTTGCTGCCGGGTTAAGAAGTATGCTTGTTTGAATATTTTCTTTCTTACTGCCCCCATTTATGCAACTCCGTGTCCATTTAAAACACGGTGTTTATTACACTAAAGTTGCACTCAATCAGCTGCTTCATGAACAGCCCACTTGTTTTTTTTTTTTAAATAAAAACATTTTTTACATTTGTGTGTGTGCGTGTGTGTGTTTATGCGCACACACGTGTGCAAGTATGTGCAAGATAAGCAAGGACAAGTTGGACGACACTTTGCAGCACCTGTTTTGCAGTCAGCCACGTGGGGGTCCAGGACACCAGTTCAGGTGGTCAGGATTGGTGGCAAGCCCCTTCCCTGCTGAGTCAGCTTACCAGCCTTCATTTTGTTATTGACATAGGGTGTCAATATGTAACCCAAAGTGGCCTGCAACTTGTGACCCATGTCCCAGTTTCTGGGAGTAGACACATGTGCCACAGCATTTAGTCTGCTTCATGTTTCAAAAACGACTTATTTTCTTAAACAACTGTTTTTCTTTGTACTCCTAAATCTTTTCCTTTATTGGTAAAGTAATATAATTTTATCATATCTCAATTTTTTTCTGGTTCCTCATACTACCAATTGCTTAAAACTCCTCCACTTTTGTGTGTGTCATGTAGGTATGAGTGAGTGTTTCCATGTTACTTGTGTGGAGAGACTGCAGAACAACATAGGATGTCTTCCTTGATAGCTCCCCACCTTCTGTTTTTGAGACAGGGTCTCTCGGCTGGACTGGCTGGCTGGTGAGCTCTAAGGACCCGGTATCTCCCCAGCAACACCAGGCTAGAGATGGGTCCCACTCTCAAGTCCCTAACTCTGTCCTTAGGAACTTGATGTAAACCACCTTCCCGACCCCCAGCTCTCTTCTTGCTCCTGACTCGCTATGCTCCAGTCTGGAGCCACGGCTGTGTGGCCTGTGGCACCGTCACTGCGTGTGCTGCTCTTCTGTGCGGTGTCCTGCACCCCGGGACTTACTTTCACTTTCTCCTCAGTGTGCAGAAGTATAACCTCAAACACGGTTCAAGGGGTGAGGAGTTTCAAACTTTACATTATTACATGTCTGAAAACGTCTTTATTCATTCTTCCTTTTTGACAGACAATTCAACATGCACAATTTAAAGTAAAAGCCATTTTCTTGCAGAGACCCGAAAGTCGTGTTCTTTTCTACTCCACTATTCAGTGTTCCAAGGAGCAATAGATAAACAATTCTCATTTTCTTGCTCTCAAGTTGCCAGGATTTCCTCATCAATTAGGTAACAGTAGTTGGTTCTCCTCACCGTTTCTAAGTCAACGTGGATGTTATTGCTGCCTCTGGGAACCCTCACTACTTTCTCTGCCCCTTCCCCACCGTCTCTGCTGACTCTGAAGACGAGACAGGATCTCGCTCATGAGTCCCCAATATTTCTGGGGCTCTGTTGCAGTGTTGTTGTTCTTGTTTTTAATTCTTACATGCACTGGAAAACACTACTTTCAGGGATTCTACACACAAACAGCCTGTTAAATACCGGCAACTGCAGTGGTTTAAAAACATGTTCATAAACTTTTAATTCTCCTTCAGGAATCTGTGTCCCCTGAAGTATGGATGACTTGGTGGCTTGCCTCTCACTGGCTGAGGTGACAGCAGAACTCTGTCCTCACTCCCTCCTTTAGATCACTCTAAGGAGTCAGCTATAGCATCCTGGAACACTGGAGCAACTCCTGAAAGAGCCCCGGGGCTCTGGGCTGAGGCCTCATCTGAGTTATCTAGTATGGAGGAGGGTGTTCCCTACTGTCCCGAGAGGCCTCATGTTAGAACCACTTAGACAAACAGCTACAAAAACATGAGAATACTCTCTGTGTTATGCCACTAAACCTGGAGTGATTTTCACACAGCAATTAATAACAATAATTACTCTACTATATTTAACTTTTAAAGTTTATCTCTGAAATATTCTTATAAGGTCCTACTCTACACTGTTTCTTTAATGTTCCCAAGTATATCACTTTAGAGGCAATTTTAAAGTTCTTATGCATTATCAAAATTAAGCTGTTCCTCTAGGGGTGGCTTTTCTATGTCATTGTCTAACTGTATGGAGCTGTGTGTTGCCTCATGCCTTAACTTTAAGAAGCAAATGTTTCCAGGAATGAGGAATGATGTTCATATTTAAGGATGAAAAACTGTATAGCTGACCTGGCTTTCTTTCATTTTTTTCCCTTTCCTACTGTGTGGAAATAGCTATGATTCAAATATTTGACCTCTTCTTGTTACTGAATTATCATCAATGTAAAAGAAAAAAATCTTCAGGGTCTCAAATTTACAGATTTTCTTTAAAGTTTATCTGGGGCCTGCCATGATGAAAGAAAGGTGTTTGCTGCCACCCTGATGGCCTGCGTTTGGTCCTGGATCTCACGTGGTAGAGGATCCATCTGATCAGCGAGGCGACACAGCTCAAGGCACCCTGTGCTCAGTGCGCCTTCCTTTCTGAGCAGCCTTCTTCTCTATCCGTCCCGTAAGTCTGCATCAAGTGTGTGTGTGTGTGTGTGTGTGTGTGTGTGTGTGTGTGTGTGTTTTTAAAGTCTCAACTCTGCTTCCTTTAGAAAACAGAAGATTTATTTGCCAATAACAACTAGCCAGTTTCCTCAATCCCCCTTATCTTTCTTTCCCGGAATGAAAAAAATTTTCCAACTACTGGTGTTGGGTCTTCTCTTCTTATTTATGAACAGTCTCCCTGTGTGTGCCTGGATGGCCTTGAACCTTTGATCCCTCTGCTTCTGGCTCTTGAAGGTGACTCTGGCTCTATCACCTTACCCAGGGGCTCCAATGTAGATTTTTAGTTTTGTGACTTTCCTCGTGCATCTTATAAGCTTCAAATGGCCGGCATCTGTGTATAGTTAACACCTCAAGAGTTCAGGCAGTGGTTTGGAGTTTTGATTTTTAGGAAAATAAAAAACTATCATTCAACATATTTCTATTGTGAACTGTAGAATACTACAATATTTAAATCAAACTAAACTGGGATTCATTTGTAATTAAAATCTTCCATTTTTCCACTGTTTACTCTAATGAATGACTCACCTGTATCATTCTCTCTCCCTCCCTCTTGGGAAAGAGCAGTCCCTGAGGTGGCAGAGGACATGGAACTGGCGGGCAGGTATCCAGTGTCTGTTCCTTCATTGGCTACTCCACTCTGGCGCAACTTGGCAGGGTCCTGAGGCTCAGGACTCACAGACGAGGGAGTGGATAAGTGCTTCGGGTGGCGTGACTTCTGTATCTCCATGGCCCTGCCAACTGAACAGAAAGCAATGGTCAGAAGCATGTGTTGCAGAGCGGCTGTACAGGAGGGAAATAAATGGGGTTGGGGTAAGGAAGGAGAGAGCAGATAAGGAAAGTTAAGAGGGATGGAGCAGAAGAAAGAACATAGAAGGAGAAGCTGGCAAGAGCAGTGGCCGTGGAGGCAGAGGGAATGCTGGGAGACAGTTTTATCTCCTGAAAAATTAAAGATGCAGCCTCTATCTGTGAGTGTTATCCCTCTCCACCTTTCCCTATATATTCACAATATCTCCGCTGTACCAAAGACTGCCCTCCTCCTTACTCTTGCTCACATCAGATTCTTTCGGGTCATCCTCTGCTACCTTATGCATCCTCACATGGCTCTGGACAGCCCGAATCTAAGTCCATCTTCTCCTTCTTCGCAGATTGCCTCTGCCTGGCACTTGCAGGACTCCCCATGTCCTGGAGACGCAGCATCACTGCTCTCCAACCAAACTGTCACCCCATTATGCCAGAACCTCAGGTGAGAAGCCCAGCACAGGCTGGCTACCTTCCTAGTACCACATCTGTCTCTGCTGCCACACTGTCTGGTGGTCTGACCTCGCTCTGCAGATGGGGTTGACAGGCTGTCAGAAAAAGCACAGTGGACACATGGAAACCACAGAAATACGCAGAAAGTAAGTAACAGTAAGTACAAAGGGACTAGACAAGTCATGGTGGAGTGATCGATGACCAGGGGTGTGCATGCATGTGTGTATGTGTGCGTGTGGTGTGCAGGTCTGAATGAGACAACTCTGAGTACTATTTCCATTCCTCAGTCAAAGTCCACATTCTTTTTTAAGTCCAGCCTCTTCTCACCTGGAACTCAGTACGTAGGTCAGGCTAGCAGGCCAGGGATCCACCTGTCTCTGGCTTCCCAGATTCCAGCTACTACATTCGGCATTCTTCCTCAACATGGGCTCTACAGCAGATTGAATGTCTCTTTTAAGAGCTTTACCAACTGAGCTAGCTCCCTGGCCCAAAGCTTTTTTTTTTTTTTTTTTTAAATTGAATAAGATAAAAATCAAAGATAAGAAGCCGTGGCAGGCATGGGATGGCACACGTCACTGATGAAGATGTTCACATCAGTTAATACAGCACCGTAGGTGAGCTTTGTTCAGAACAGCACTAGGGGAAACAAGGCAGAGTGCAGCATCAGCAACAGCAGCTGCAGAGCAGCTGCCTCCAGCAACACATTCCCGACCAAACAGGCTTCTGAGGAAAGGCAGCAAGAACAGCACCTCGAGCTTCAACGTACTTGCACTGTTGTCGTGGCGGCTTGGTCTTCTTGGGGGTCCCAAAATGCTGGGGAATCCTCTTCGCTTCCCTTTTTCTTCGCCCTCTCTATCTTTCTTCATGCTTTGCTAAATTCAAGGTACAATTACAGTAAGATAAGAGACATGGAATAGTAGGTCTTGTTGTTGTTTTCAAATACAGCAATGTGACTCTAATGGCCAGCTGAAAGGAAATGGCACGATACTCAGAAAAGAACCACGGCGCCCATGGAGCCGAGCTGCGTGTGAACCTCCAGCTCAGCATGCCTTATTTTCTGCTTTTGCATTTTTGGTGTGAGACAACATCTGATGTAGTCCTGGCTGCCCTTAAGCCCACTATATAGACAAGGGTGACCATGACCTCTGGATCTTCCTGCTTGTAACTCCCAAGTGCTGTTGATGCAGGCCTGCACTACCAAGCTCAGCTTTCAACACAAATAATGCTCTTAGAAAGTAAAAAGCCAATTTTACCAGCAGCTTGCTGACAAACATTTGCTGTTTTACAGCATCATTCACCCATTCAACATTTTCATAGTATGTGAAAGCACCGTGCTAAAAACTAGGGACACACCTTTACACTCTAAGAAACACTAAATAAAACCTAATAATTACTGAGACAGGTGCCCTGAAGTGACAGTCTAAGGTACTGGTTTGCAGGCGGCAGGCATATAAACGTTACCTTACCTAATAATAAGCTTTTCTATGTGTGGATTTCTCACTAGATAGTTTCTTGGCAAGAGAGACCAAGTTAGACCTATCACGATGCTCAGTGCTGATGTGCTGCCTTAGTAAACGCTGGGAAGGAATCACTGTCCGCAAATGTGCAGAATGGCAAGGTAGCCCCTGTGCTATTGCCCCAGCCGCACCTTGATCTTTGGAAGGAAGCCGATCCGACCCCGCTTGTGCTCCAAGTTTCGAGGTTCTTTCACTTTTACTCCCAAATACTTCATATACATGAGAATTACATACTGCATTGTGGAACTGGAGGAGAAACGATTGAATACTGTAAGAATTCTGATGTGAGAAGGATGGTCAGAATAAAGAGATCAAGTGATTTCTAGAGGCCCAATGATGGAAATTAATCAAGGCAGAAACTTTAAAAAAAAAAAAAAAAGTACACAAACCAATTCTATCCACATGACACTAGAGTTACAAACCAAATAAAAAACAGGCCACCAGAGGGAGCCTACAGTCTACATATGAAGTTTAAAGAAACAGACATTTTAGAGCAGAGAGAGAACCTAGCTCTAGTTGGGGTAGGGAACATTATATTACCTCCTTTCTTCTTCTACAGCCTGAGCAGTCATCCTAAAAATAGGAATATTTTAAGGTGAAATACATACAATTGCAGATGGTCTATCTATAAGTCAGTGATACATTTGGAAGTGATCTATCTGTAAGTCACACAACACAGTTCAAGGCCCTGGGTTCAATCCAAGGTGCCATCAAAAAGATCAAAGAAACATATACATTTAATCAGAGATTTGCTATTTAAGCTTAGACACCTGAAACAACAGAAAAGAACTAAATGATTAGGGTCCCGTGTACATCAAGGATAAAATACTCAAGCAACTCTACTCCACAAAGGACCCCCACCATTTCACAGCTGCGTCATTAGATGAGTGTGTTCCACAGCAGCAAGTACTGCCCAAGGCCTTAAGTCATGCAGTGAAAGTGGTCACCAGCGCTTATCACTGACTACAAGTCTTGGAGTTACTCATTAACCAACACTCAGAACGGAGAAGGCAAGAACTTTCAAAAGGAAAAAAATTCCATTTCCAGTGTCAGGACGAATAATTCTACACATTGCAACCTGACTGCTCCACCAGATCTGCTTAAAGAGGGCTCCAAGCAAAAGCAGCATTTCTGCATGCCGTTCTGACTTACAACACTTCTTCAATTTTGGTAACGATCTGTTCCGCACATGCTCGCTCCTTCTCCAGAGTTCCCCGGTCCTTGTCTCTCTCTGCATCAAGTTTAGTCAGCTCACTCTCAGCCAAGGTCAGCCCCATGCTGCGTTTCTGTCTAAAAGAGTTAGGAAAAAATATCTCAGCAGAGAGCAAACTATCTCCCTCTAGGTGTCTAGACAGCCCTACCTACAACTGACTATGGACAGGCAGGATGTCCTGTTTCCTACTTTGACCTAACAAGTTGAGGGTCAAGATGCTGCACTGAGCCACCTCCATGCTGAAAGGGCCTGAATGGAGACTATGGACTCTCATCCACCCTCTGACTTCAGATGCCCACTATGTTTAACGACAGGGCTAAGGTCATATGGTTTACATATGTAGCTTTTTCCTATTTAAAAATATAAGCCAAATAACTCACAATGAGCACACCAAGTTTTCTCTAACCCCAGCTTACCGGAAATCCTCCAAGTGCCTCTGAACTTCAGGGTGGACTCTCTCCTGCATTGTCTGAATGTAGAGGCGATGCAGATCCTCAGGAATAAGCTCAGGTCTTCTCTTTTCTGCACAAAGAAGAGGAATTAAGTGATCTAAAGAGATGGTCTATGCAGCCTGACACTGGCAGCACAGTGACATTGCACATCCACACTGAACTTACTACACCAGAGAACTTACTCAGTGCAGTTACTGCACTTCCTGTCAGAAGCCAGCTCTCATCCTTTCATCCTCTCAGTGTAGTAGACTCTCTTTCAGCTGTGAGTCACATGGTTAAAGTAGCCTGACTAAACTAACATAAAACAGCGGATCTGAGGCGAGCCACAGTTTGATGGAGACACTAATCTTCAGGGACTCGGGTGCTTCAAACTTACCTAGATCCACGGAGATTTCCTCAGGAACTGGAACCTTCAGGTGCTGAAACAACACAAGCAGAGTCAGAGCTGCCCCGCAGGCTTCCGGGGCAGACTGAGGAAGGTGTGTAGGTTTATCCTAAAGGTGTTTGCTAATCCAGCTGTTCTTGCCCGTCCAAGTGACACAGCCCTGTCTATTGCTTAGACATGGAAATAAACTCTTTCCCCAAAGTTCTGCTGTGAACAAAGAACTAGCCATTTTATCGGGCAGCAAAATAAATGCTTCGGTACCACTCCACGTAACTATCTGACATCAGCTTACTATAAACGCTGGTCAATATAATCAGTTATGCATTACCTGAAATGATACAAGTAAACCTAAGCTATGCGTCTATTATATAGGAAAACTTGACTCACATAAGTATGATGTTCATGTCTGAATCTGAGCGGCTCATCCTACAGACCACGTGATTATCAGTAATGTTCTTAGCTAACTGTTAAATCCCTCAGCAGTACACTGCCGATGAAAAAGTACTGGATGTTATGTTGAGTTTTTGAGTCTTAAACTCTCAACAACAATCAGTAATAATCAGTAGTTCCTGCAGTAGAACTGAAGCAACTATTTTAAGATACACTTCTTTCTATCAGGATTTCTCCCCATAAGCATGAAGAATTATTATCAGACTATAATGTTCTTTACCCAATAACTAAACAGAAAATCTTATTATTTTGTATTCAGAGGAAATATCTTGGTTCTTATACAAATTTTATACTGTACACCTATTAAAGTCATATATTTCCTAAATTTATAATTCTTATAAAGATCTAAAGTTGTAAATTTGAAAATAAGTCAGTGTTAAAATATTATGAGACCATTACATAATTTATTTTGGTGTGTGTATGTGATGTGTGCACATGTGTGTAAGTATTTACACTTGTACATGCATGCATCTGTGAAGGCCAATGTTGGCTTCTACTATCACTCTCTACCCTATTCTTTTTTTTTTTTTTTTTTTTAAAGATTTATTTATTTATTATATGTAAGTACACTGTAGCTGTCTTCAGACACTCCAGAAGAGGGAGTCAGATCTCGTTACGGATGGTTGTGAGCCACCATGTGGTTGCTGGGATTTGAACTCCTGACCTTCGGAAGAGCAGTCGGGTGCTCTTACCCGCTGAGCCATCTCACCAGCCCCTACCCTATTCTTTTGAGACAGGGTTTCTCATTGAACCTGATACTGACTGATCTATTAGCCTGGCTGGCTGCAGAGTCCCTGGAATCCTTGTCTCCCTGTCTTCCCTCCTGCGCTGGGAGTACAAGTGTGCACAGCCACGCCTGGCTCCTTATGTGGGTGCAAACATCTAATTCAAGTACTTATACTTGCACAACAAGCACTTACCGCTGAGCAAGCCATCTCTGGCCCCTAAGAAGAGTGAAATGGCAAGACATGTTCATACATGTCTGTAATCCCAACACTTGGGAACCAGAGATGGGAGAATCTTAAGCCAAAGGCCTGCCTGGGCTAAAAGACTCTGTTTCAATGATATGGAAAAGGGAAAGACGTGAGAAACAGAAAACAGAAATGTTCTTTTAGCACACATGCAAAAAAGTACATGTGGGTTAGCAGTGTAGCTCAACAGCACAGCCTTGCTGAGTGCACTGAGACAGGGGTGTGATTCTAGCACCACAAGAAATCAAATAAAAACTAATTCATTTACATATGGACATGAGTAATATAATTTTGACTGGTCACATGAAAGAAGAATCAATACGTTAGTATGGATTCTCCTAACACTTTGCTGCTGGCACAGCTCCTGAGCAGCCGACAGGCAGGCAGGCAGGTAGATGCACAGTTCGAGGGAAGTAGGTGATCCATCCACACTTTACACTCTTTCCAGGAAAGCAGCAGGGTCAGAGCTGGGATGCAGAGACAGCTCAGTGGTGAAGAGCATGTGATCTCGCAGAGTTCACTTAGGGCCTGACCCTGTCTTCTGTCACCCATAGTCCCTGACACACAAGTGGTACATTACCCTCACAGACAACAAACATACATGAAAATAAAAAAATCAGTAAAATAAAAAACAAAGTCTTCTGTTGAGGAATCTTGGAGAGAAGTGATGGAGACTAGAGTTTAAAGCAGCCATCTAAGAGAACAAGTGTGAACAGACAAGGGCTGGCAATGTGGCAGACGAAGTGTTTGCCTAGCACTTATGAAACTATGGGCGTCATCCCAGCACCTCATAAAGCACCTCATAAAACTAGATATGGCCGGTCGCAGATGCCTTTAATCTCTGCAATTAGGAAACAGGCAAGACAGTAAGTTTAAGGTCATTTTCAATGACATGCTGAATTCATGGCTGACGTGAAACCCTGTGTAAAACTAAAGGGATAAAGAATATGGGGAGGGGTGGGATGACTGCAGAGTTCCTACAGACAAATGCTTGCTAAATAAGCATGAGGACTGAGGACCTGAACTTGGGCCCTCAACATCCACATAAAAGCAGGGCACAGTGGGTGTGGCGGGGAGGCAGATGCAGGAGGATCCCTGGAGCACACTGGTCAGCTGATCTAAGTCAGTGACTGAGCTGAGAGTCAGTGAAAGACCTGGTTTCAACATAATAACATGGATGGCTAGGGAGATGGCTAAGCAGGGAAGGAGTTTGTTATTCCAGCCTAAAACCTGAATTCAATCCCTGGGACCCACACAGTGGAAGAACTGACTTCCACTGCTTGCCCTCTGCATCTTAGCACAAGTATACATGAAACACACCAATAAAAAAACTAATTATAGTAAAAATAATAATAATAATAATAATAATGTGAGAAAGACACCTGATGCTGGCCTCTGGCCTGCATGTGTATAAGAAGATGTGTGTATGCATAGACTAAGGAAACAATTTTTTTGAAGATAAACTAACAAAAACAGGTGATGAGAAAAGGACCAAGCAACAAGATCATCCAAGGACATATTATAGGCTATTATTTACCCTTACTTAGCAAAAAAATACTCATGATAAAATTCAGCTTAAAAATAAAAGACTTAAACAAGTATGGTACATTGTGCTTATGAGTGGAGGCCAGAGGACAATGCAGTATCTTCTTCTATCACTGCCTACCTTACTGTTAGTGATGGGATCCCTCACCAAACCTCAGGCTCAATGACTGGCTAGACTTCCTGGACAGCAAACCCCCAAGATCCTCCTGTCTCTGCCTTCCCAGGAGTCGTGTGGATCAAACGTGGGTCTTCATGCCTGTGTGGCAAGCACACTACCAGGTGGGCCACTTCCCTAGCACTTCCATTGGTAAAACAAAGCGCAGCAATTCGCTGACTTCAGTGTGCAACTTTTTAGTCAAATTAGTTTATTTATTAGTCATTAATGTATTTCTAATGTCCAGAGGGGCCACTCAGAATTCAGTTATCCAAGAATTATCCTTTGGATCCTCATATATATGTCTATCATCTATATTATGTTTTTCATTCCCCAATCTAATCATGTACATATAAATTTCCAAATATACATATATACTCCCAAAAATGTATTGTAAAAATTCATATACCCAAAATTAATTTAGAAAAATTTTTTAAGTCAAGTATAATCAAGAACTAAGCATGCTATGCTTCCATGGCATGGTTAGGGGACAGGAAATCAAGGGCCACGAGGCAATGGATGCACTGACTGACCCCAGAATTAACTCGGCAACTTACTGCAGACCGGTCCAAGAAGAACTGATGAAACTCCAGGAAGACACGCCGAGTCTCCTTGGAGTTTGTCTGCTTATACAGGTCTGAATAGAGATAACAGAGCTGTCATGGAGAAAGAAATGGAAAAGACAGTGAAAAAACACAAAAGGTAATAATTTAGTAAATAACATTTGATATGCCTATCCTTATACATTTAGAAAATAAGCCTGTCTATACTTGTTTTTCAGATAAAAAGCTCTCCAGCATATGAATCAGTATGTGGCTGCTCAATCAGGTAAGTTATAAGATATATTACCAATGTTGCAGGGTCAAACTGTGAGACTACATGGTGTAAGAAAACAGCCAAGTGAGCAGGGCGAGACTTCAGCAATTCAATGCTCTGGAAACAGCTGCACTGTCCATTGATCTAGCAGAAAAAAATGATTACACATCAGGAACTCTTGAAAACTGAGTTAAACTGTACTTGTGAGGCCAACTGAACACAGCCAGCAGAATTTCCCATTGACCTTCTGTAATGGGTTCCGTCTGGAATGTCCCCCACAGGCTTATGGCTGAGGGCTTAGCTGAGAAGTGGTGAAAACTTGAGGAGGTGGCCTTGGTGGAGGGCAAGGATACTGGAGAGTGATTTTGAAGGGTCTGTTTCATCGCTGGCCCCTTCCTGTTTCTGTCTATCTCTCTTTTGGCGGGGGGGGGGGGGGGACACACGGGGGGGTGCTTATTTCATTTGTTTGTTTGTTTGTTGCTATTTCGTGTCTTGTTTTGTTTATTTTTTGGTCTTGTTATATACCCTTGATTAGCCTGAACCAACCTAACAAGCTTATGGTCCTCCTGTCTCTGCCTCCCAAGTGCTGAGTTTACAGGCTTACCAACTTCCTTATTTTTTTATTTTTTATTTTTAAAAATTCAGATATGAGAGCTAGAGATGACCCAGCAGTTAAGAGCACTTGCTGCTCTTACAAAGGACCTGGGTTTGGCTCCTCTGTTAACTCCAGTTCCAGAGATTCTGGAGCCCTCCTCTGCAGCGCAATGTACACAAACACATAATCGGCCCAAACACTTGTGTACATAAAAAAAAAAAGTAAATGAATAATTTAAAATCTCCAGCTGTGGTGGCACTCATCTGTAAGAAGGCCAGCACTCCTACAGCTGGATGGGAAGCAGGACATGAAGAATTAACCAAAACTGTCCAAGCAGCCCAGTGGTGGGTAGAGGAAGAGAGGCTCTGCCTCAAGATAAGGTGTAAGGGGAGAACCAACCCCTGAAGTGTTCCCTGACCTACACATGTGTAGTGTGTCATGTGTGCACATGCGAGTACACACTTGCACATCCACATATATACTAGATAAATGTTAAATAAAATTTAAAGGGCTGGCCTGTCATGACTGGTTGTGGGTCATCTCAGTAATGCAAGACCAATTCAATACTAATAGTAATCAATGCAATCTGCCTTATTAAGAGAGTAACTAAGAAAAGCCAATCACCCCAAACCATTCTACAAAATTCAACATCCTGTCGAGATTTAAAGAAGGAAAAAAAAGAAAGAAAGAAAGCTCCCATTAAGCTAGGACTATTTTTTAGCTTATAACTTTTGACCTAATTAGGAACATCTACAAAAACCGCTGTCAGTCACATACTAAAGCAAGAGAAACTCAATGTTTTCTGAATAAGAGGGCTGAATAAAGCCAGGGCTCCTCCAGACAGACTCAGCCTCACGCTGGGAGTCCTAGTCAGCACAATGCAGGCAAGAACCAGAAATAAGGGATACACAAAGTAGAAAGAAGAAAACAAAGGGCACATCACTAAGAAACAACGTGAATTTTTATCTAAAAAAAATCACAAAAGTATTCTTTGTTATTTTTGTTTTTGAAACTAAAGCAAGCCAGGACTTCACAATGTAGCCAGTGCAGGTTAACTTCAAACTCATGCTCCTCCTGCCTCCTAAGGGCTTCAAATACTCCTGTTAAAAACCTATACCCTGAGAGTGGTGGTACACAGCAGTAATCCCAGCACTTGGGAGGAAGTTCAAGGTCAGCCTCAGCTACACTGAGAGTTTTAGGTCAGCCTGGGCTAGATGAGGCCATGCCTCAAAAATCTTTCTAATATTAAAAAAAGTTCCTAAAACTAATCACTGAACTTAGCACGAGCACAGGTTAAAAAGACCGAAAGGCTGATGACATTCCTCCCACGAGTGACTAGCTGGCATTTGTAAACTTTATTGTTTTTAAGTATCATATCCAGTAACATCCATCCCACCCCAATAAAATGAAACTCTCAAGTACCCATAAAACGAGCCCACATCTATAGTCTGCAATGTTAGCTTCTACTGTTCAAAGCTAAAGGCAGTCACCCCAGTGTGCTGGGCTTTAAGATTCAGCTTTGCATCCTTAACAAGTTTTATCTCAGCTTCCAAACATTATTTGTTGACTCAGACGTCTTAGAAAGCTGACAGTCTGTTTTCTGACAGCAAGGCTTTACCTGCTCATGCTCAGTACCAAAATCATCATCCTCTGCTCCAATGATGTGAGGGGCGCCCCGGGTGGAGGGACTGCCGACCAGCGACTGCGGCTCCTGCTAACAACAGAGAAAAGATAGATAGGAGAGAAGGAAACCCAACTACAGAACTGGGTATGGTGGATAACGCCTATATCATACACTGGGAGGCAGAGAAAGGAGACTGTTTCAAACAAAGAAATGCATGGCTCACTTCATTCATGAAGTTCCATTTTATTCTCTCTTTTTTTTTAAGTTTAAAATCAACAGATAACACAACCACTGGGCTTGGAATCTATCATCCTAAACCCATCAATTATTCTATGTTAGAAATCTTCAGGGGGCAGATCCTGGTGGATTCTGCCATCAGATCTAACAGTCCCTGGTCTACATTTTGCCTGCTTTCACTCCCGCCTCGCCGTTCAAAAGGAACTGCTTATTATCATCACTGAAGTGCTCTATTTTCAAAGTGCTGGTTCTCAAATGCTCAAAGTCAACGGACAGAAGAGCACTGGCTATTTCTCAGAGCAGGAAAGGGGAGGGCTGAGGAGGGGAGTGTGGATTCCCCTGACACTAATAAACCACCTTTGCTCACTGCACCTTTCCTCGCAGGAGTCATATTTTTAAATACTTCACTCATTCATTCGCTCGTTCATTCACATATACTCACACCTAGTAACGAGAGGACATAAAACTGGCTTAAGTTCTCTTTCTGTTTTGTGATGCTAGAACTAAAACCAGGGCCTTGGTCATGGCAGGTAAGGGTCTACCGATGCCCTACAGCCCCATCCCTGTTCTATCTCTCCTTTTAAATTACTTTTATTTTCTTTAACCTCAAATTTTTTAGAATTTTAAAAACTAGATGAAACAATAGACATTTATTCTCAACAACAGTCACATTTTTATTTTGTAACTGGATGTCTCTGACTATTCAAAAATGTTGATGATATCACAAAATTCTGTTGATTCTTTTACAGTAAAAGTTCAAATACATTTATTAAAAAATAAAATCTAAGGGCTCGAGAGACATTCTGCAGTTAATAAGCCCTTTCTGCTCTGGCAGAGGACCTGCATTCAGGCCCCAGCAGCCACACGGTGGTATGCAGCCATCCAGGGATCTGATGCCCTCTCTTCTGGCTACTGAACACATGTGCACTGGCATAGATACAGGCAAAACACACAAACATTTAAAATACCAAATAAAGTCATAATGCTAAAACTTTCTATTGAGAGTGTATAAAACCCAGGGCACCGAGAGCTCAGCGGTGAGCACACTTGCCACAGCCTGGGGACCTGAGTGGAAAGATGGCACCAACGCCACATCATGCACACACACAATGAAAATGAACTTTTTGTTTTTTAAAAAGAAAATCTTATTCAAGAGTATGAAAATCCAGCCACTGCACTTCTAAATAGATGCTCAAAAGGACTAAAATATCACAGTGGTGCATAAGCATGTATATACATAGGGGAGGTTTACGTTTCTTACATATTTAAAACTACTAAATATGTGCATGTTATATTCTGCTTAATATACGCATTGGAGAAGGAGAGGGGGAGGGAGAAGAGTATTAATCAGTCTTAAAAGGGAAGAAAATTCTGGCGCATGGTAAGTACAACATGGACAAACTTGAAGACATTATGCTACTTGATATAAGCCAGTTACAAAGAAAAAATACTATGTGATTCTGTTTATGTGAACAGGTCAAAATAGTCCACCCATAAAACCAGAAAGCATGCAAGTGCTTGTGATGCATGCCAATAATCTCAGCACTTAAAAGGCAGAGGCAGGAGGATCTTAACACGTTCTTGGACAGCCAGGACCACACAGAAAAACCCTATCTCAAAACAACAAAAAGTAAAGAAACAAGTTAATAGGAAATGTTATGGCATAGTTTGCTGTAATAATCCACTATTAATGCTATGGACTACCTATTCAAGTCTTTCCTATGTTCTTCTAATAAAAAGGTCTTGTTTTGTCCCCCACCCTCTCTCCCAGACAGCATGTGAGATCCTCCTAGCACATCCTGAATACAACAAAAGGTAGAAGAGACAGAGCTCTGCTATGAAGCACTTGCCAGCATGTGTGCCACACTGGACTCCCTCTCAACGCCAAGATGACACTCAATGCGCAGATGTCATACTCACAGCGTCCTGAACTCCTTCACTTCTCTCTGGGGCTTCCTCCAGGTAACTCCTTTCTCTCAGGCTACTCTTGGGACTCTAATGAAAAGAGAACACATACACACAAGAATTAATTCATTTTGGTAAGGACCACATGAAAATGGGGAAGATCGGTGTACAAGGGGACAAAGTTCTGTTTCTTCTTATTAAAAACTAAATATCCTTCATATCCTAAGTGGTGTCACCTGTTCTCTCAGCTTCTCCACATCACACTGAAAAAGTACAGACACAATGAAAGCGTTTCATCTAAGCCTCAGCTTGGGGCACCTTTCCCTTCTCATAACTATGAACAGGTATATGCCAGACCTCAAACTCGTTATTTCCAATAAAACTCTTATCTTTCTCATCTCTAGCGTTTCATCTAAGCCTCAGCTTGGGGCACCTTTCCCTTCTCATAACTATGAACAGGTATATGCCAGACCTCAAACTCGTTATTTCCAATAAAACTCTTATCTTTCTCATCTCTCTTAGCCTATACATTATCAAACTATGTCTTCCCTTCTCCTAATTATTCACAATTGATGGCTTACATTAGCTCCTGTGAGTTTAAAAATAGTACAAATATACTCACCCCCACCCCTCACTGGTCATTCTTTGGAGTTTTTTTTTTTTTTTTTTAAAGAATATAGACTCTCCCAGCACTAGGAAGGCAGAGGCAGGCAGATCTGAGTTAGAAGCAGCCTGGTCTACAGAGTGAGTCCCAGGACAGCCAGGGCTACACAGAGAAACTCTGTCTCAAACAAACAAACAAACAAACAAACAAACAAACAAACAGGAACACACACACAAAGAATATAGACTCTGGTGGAGATATTTATTCTGCATGAGATGCAGCTATTTCCCCAACCAGAATTCTCCCTCCTGGAGGGAGCAGAGCACTAAGGAGCTCGAGAAACTCAGAAGGAATTTACAGGACTCCAAGAGCCTTCCTGTGAGGATTTTCTGAGTAAAAACCAATAGCTGGGACCCCGGCATGCTCTCTGTGGTGCCGCTGTTTGCCAGCGGTGTGGAGGACTGCCATAACATTAGCAGCTTCCTTGAGTCATCAGGCAGGCAGAGGCAGGCTTTGTTGGTGATGTAACTGCCTGAGTCACCCATCATCCTGGAAGCAGACTCAATCAACTGATTCACTGAACAGGTCTTGGATGGAACCATCTCTGGTTTGTCACTGCCCTATCTGTAGGGGGTGAATAGAAACAATGTCCCCAGGAAAAATGTCACAATGTTGCATTTCCTATGCAAGCTATGTTTTATGCTAATGGCTAGTAAAGGGAAGTCTCTCCAGCTATGCATATAGTATGCTTTTGAAACCCCTAAATGAATAAAGGATCCAGACATCTTGACCCTGTGAGGAATGTAAAAGACATGTAACAGACTGGTAAAGAATTTTATCATGGAAAAAAATAATCAAGCATTAACAGCTAACACAACCACTCCCCCCCCTGCTCTGACAGGGGGAAATGTACCCAGTATTACCCAAGAATTGTTCTTGCCAACAATAACTATCAAACCTTAATTTCATCAATACTCTACATCTAACTTTAAGTTTTCAGGAAATAAAGATAGGGACTGGGTTACACAGCACCATGAAAAGACAGTCAGAAAGTGGGTTGTTTAACTGGATATATGGCCTGATTTTTTCCAAACAAAAATATGGGGGGTGGGGGGACAGAGGAGGGAAGTGAAGAAAAGGAGTGAGAGAGAGGGAAGGGGAGGGAGGGGAAGGGAATGCTATAAAGACCTTGCCTGAATCTTGACTCAAACAAACCAGGACTAGGATGTATTAGTGAGGGAGTCTCACATCATAGCCCTGAGTTTGCTCCCTAGAATCATAAAACAAATCAAATAAGCAAAATGCAAAAAATAAATAAATAAATAAAAATCCCTGTAAGACAATGAGGGTAATCAAACTGTGTGTTAGGAAAATTATTAATTCATAAGTTTTAATAAGACTGAAGTTCCACTTTAGAGCTCTCACCTCTTAAAGTCACATTAATGAAATAAAAGTCTCAGAGCTGAGGAGCAGGAGTCACAGACAAGTGTGAGCTGAGACTGGGTTATGAGAGGTGTGATGGCCCCATGCCCTCCTTATGCCCCCTCTCTCTTCCTCTCTTCTTATAAATATATTTGATAATTATTTTATATTTACTAAAATTTTGTTATAAAAACTTGCAATAAAAAAATCATATAGCAAGATTAACTAGACCCAATGCTTATGCATCTTAATGACCTTCTACACAGTTAGAGTAGACATTCTGAAGCACTTTCAAAATAAATTTAAAACAATGAAAATCAGAAAACCTGAATTGTAGATGATATGTAAGGCACTTCTGAGAAAACTGGCTTGTCACATCCTTTTAAGTCTTCACGGAACTGAGCAACCAGTTATATTTTTTAACTCACAAATACTAGAAGACTGATTTATAAAACTGAGAAGAGAGCTGGGAAGGGCTCAGTGAGCAAAGTGCTTGTTCCATAACCATAAAGACGTGAGTATGAATCCTGGAGCCCAGCCAGCATCCATGCAAAAGCTGGCCACAGACTACTTGTAAGCCAGGATCTAGGAGGCAAGACAAACAGATCCTGGGAGCCCCGTGACGGCCCAGACTAACCAGTTGGTAAGCTCAGGTTCAGTAAAGACTGTCTCAAAAAGTAAGATGGACAGCGATAGAAGAAAGACCACCAGTGACAATTTTTGGCTTTATGCACCCATATGCACATATAAATGTGTGTGCCTACCAGACAGACAGACATAAACACACAGATAACAAATTTTAAAAGCAAAATATGCTAACTCAAAAGAAGACTGATCCTTCCAAATTCACTGCAGTACAGTTCAAAGAAATATGGAAATTCATAAGCTACTTTTACCTCAAACTGACACTTGTGGGAATTAAACAAGTTTGCTATGTGCTCAGTAGATAAATCTGGACTAGGTTATTCCTCAGGGTTTCACAATATTTAGTTATTTGGTCTTAGTTTATCTATACAATGGCAATACTACTTAAGATACTTTAAGAATAAAAAGAGTATCTCAAGGCATTAGTGTAACTTCCAGCACAAAGTGAACACTCACTAAATGGTGACTGTCATCCATTCAGCATTCATCTTTTAAATTCCTAAGAAGCCACTCTCCTTGTATTTTGATACCCCTGTCTCTTTATTCCAATCTGTCTTCTACACTGGTGCATTTCTGGTGGTGCTCCTTATTTACATACATGTTAGAGCCTAAATACTGTACTCTGTCAGTTTACTAATTGTCTTGCCGAGAGTTTTGTGTCAACTTGACACAAACTAGAGTCATCTGAGAGGATGGAACTTCAACTGAGAAAATGTCTACATAAGACCATGCTGTAGGCAACTCTGTGGAACATTTTCTTAACCAGTGATTGATGTGTGAGGCCCAGGCCATTGTTCGTGGGTCTATCCCTGGGCTGGAGGTCCTGGGCTCTGTAACAAAACAGGCCGAGCAAACCATGGACAGCAAGACAGGAAGCAGCACCTCTCCATGGCCTCTGCATCAGGTCCTGTCTCTGGGTTCCATCCCTGCTTGTATTCCTGTCCTGACTTCCTCCAATGATGGACTATGATGTGGAAGTGTAAGCCAACTGGTGCTTCATCACAGCAAGAGAAACTAGGATACTATGTACTCTAATATTTACCAATTACACAACAGAATTAATTTGCTGTAATGCCTAATTCCAAACTCATCAATTAACTCCATTTTATATATCTGTATTTGGAAAGCACAGGTTTTGGTTCTAATATTTCCTTAAATACAAAATAAATTTCTAATTTCCAATCCATACCATTTGGTCTGAATGCCCATACTCTGGAAATGAAACGGCAGATAATATACATAGGGCAGAGGGCAGACTGTTCCTGAAACAGTGCTGCCAGGATGAGTGGGAGAGCCTTCACACCTGCCCTCCAGTCTGTCTCATTTCATCTCTAGCTTTTCACTCCTGATATTCTATGTTGCCCTAAAACCTTCATTCTCTTAAAATATGCCATGTTCTCATGTGTCAGTTCTTTTGTGTATATTTAGAGGATCAGTCCACTGGAGCTAGGTAGAGGCAAATCATTTAGTGCCTGAATAAGGTGGGCAAGCCAGCAACCTCCCTTTGCCCTCAGAACTTCTTTTATAATGTGACAATGGCAATACTCCACAAAGCTGTCTTCAGAATTAACTAACAAAAAATTTTCCAACATTATTATAATGCTTGAACAATATTAGCTATTATAAATTTCCTTGAAAATTGAAGTTCTAAAATCTGGTTATCATCATCTTTCAAAAAAGGTTCTCAAATTTTGCTTCCTTTAGAAACGGAACCAGTAAGCCAGGCCTCAAAGTTAGCCTAGACAGGGATGGAGAGACGACTCACTGATTAAGAACACTGGCTGCTTGCTCTTCTAGAGGTCCTGTATTCAATTCCCAGCAACCACATGATGGCTCACAACCATCTGTAATGGGGTCTGATGCACTCTTCTGGTGTGTCTGAAGACTCATATAAATTAAATAAATAAATCTTTAAAAAAAAAAGGTATCCTAGATAATGCCTTAGAGCACAGGCCTCAGTTTCCCCTCCTCTTAAACAACTCACCAGTACTTGTGCCCACAAGTCACAAGATGTAACAGCATCTCTTCCATACACAACAAACCTAATGTCCTGTGCTTGTCTTAAAACCATCACTAGTCACAACTTACTAACTTGATTCCAGAGCCCACAGATACAAAACTATGACCTCATTGTCCTTAAAAGAGACAACCTATTTCTTTTCTATCACCAGGACTATGCATAAAATAATGTTACATAAGCAATGCTGATAGCCTGAGTCACTATGTAGCACTGGCTAGCCTGGAATTCTCTATTTAGACCGGGGTACCCTCTGACTCACAGAGATCCTGCTGCCTTTGCCTTCCAAGTACTAAGATTAAAGTTTATGTGCTACAATACTTAGCTTGGTTTAGCTTTTAGTATTCATGAAACTATAGTTCTACATCATTTTCAACCTAACATGTTTTTGGTTTGGTTCAGTTTAGTTTGGTTTGGTTTTTTTGAGACAGGGTTTCTCTGTGTAGCTCTGGCTGTCCTGAAACTCATTCTGTAAACCAGGCTGGCCTTGAACTCAGAAATCCACTTGCATCTGCCTCCCAAGTGCTGGGATTAAAGGCGTGTGCCACCACTGCCTGGATGAACCTAACATGTTTTTATGAACAAATACATCCATCTGGTAGTCTCTGTGTGAATCAGGACAGAACTGTCAGTAAAACCAGGCTAGTAACTAAGTCTAACAGGATAAAGGCTGCTTCTCTTTGTAATGGCAAAGTGCCTCATGATTCAAGACTGAGTCATTCTGGCCACAATTGGAATATTAACATGCTTTTAAAGACACCAACAGTTGGCCTCTCATTTGAGCTAAAAAGCACAAGTATTTGCCTCTCTATCTACAAACAAGAAGCCTGCTGGGAAATTCCATCACTACAAGAAGCACTTCGCAGTGAATGCCTAGGGGAAAAGTGAACTCTGGAATTACAAGCTCACACAGAAGAGTGTGCAGAACTTCTGTTCACCAATTACTATATAAAAACTTTTACTATAAAAGACAACATTGGAAACACACATAGCTTAAGAAAGGGACATGAGGAGAATACAAGAAGATACGATTGAAAAGATTAAAGCTTACATCAGCACTGTCACTACTGGGCCGAGAAGCATCTCCACTGCTCCAGTCAGTCCTGCACAGGCCATCTCCAGGATCTGCTTCTGCCTCACTGAGTGTTAGGGCATCACCTAATGGCCTGGAGGGTGCAATTACAGCTCCGTCCTAAAACAGATTGAAGAATCATACAGACTCGATCATAGGAGAGAATGGTGATTACTGACTGTTAAGGGAACAGTGCCCATACATTCTACATGGATACAGTTAAGGGCTGGCTACCAATATGACTAAAAATACTTACGGTCAAAGTACTTAAAGTAAAAAGCATAAACAACTATGAGGTCTAGATACCTAAAATGAACAACTGTAAAGATAGAGAAAGCAATGCTTTAGCACAGAAGAAATGTTACAAAAGCAACTATCACCCCCCACACACACACACACACACATATATATACACAAATACATATATACATATATATATCCAAGAGCATTAACTTACATCATTTAGATTGTCTGCCATTAGTAAAGACTATTATACTACTTCTATTTAAATGCCTTCTCACTGCTTCTGAGTTTCATTAAAGTGTTCAATATTGGTCACAAGCTATAAAGGTAAATTACTAAAGCTACATTTTCACTGTTCATATTGGGTAAATTCCTTGTTTTATTCAATATAAAAATATAAAAGGCTTCTAATATAGCTCAGTGGTATAGCCAGACTAATATTCACAAGCCTCAGTCACAAAGCTACCAAATATGTGTGTGTGTGCATACAAGGGCACATGCATGCATGCACACAGAAACACAGATACCATTACTGGAGCATAGTAATCAAAATGCAAAAGACTGTGTGATGAAGTACACCAAACCAGGAGACCTCTTGTATCACAGAACCTCAGCGATGTCTTCTTTCCCAACCACAAAATAGTATTTCACTTTAAAATTAGCAAAGGAAGATAAATGGTCTCCAAATACTCTTTTCAGTTCTGTAAAGATGACTTTTACTAATTCAAAAACGGTAACAACTCATCAGCTTTTACCCATCTTACACGCACAGGCAAAAGGTAAGTAAGCATGGGCCAGTCACCCACATTCCTTTGAAATGAAATACAGGAAGCTGTGTGGATCTCAACAGGAACATTACAGGATGTGCGGCTGACATTAAGGCTGAGGTTTCTAACCTCTAGTATATCACCTCCATAACTTTGCCTTTAGAGCAAGTTCTACTAAAACCTGGCCTAAAGTTACAATAAAAATTAGGGTCACTAAGGCCAGAAATATGAAACTAGACAGACATGGCATATGCCTACGATTCCATCTCTCAGGGGCCTAAGGCAGGAGGATTGAGCTAAGTTCAAGGCCAGCCTGGGCTACATAGCCAAGTGTGAGGCTAGTCAGGAAGATACAGTTAGACTCTGCATCCGTGAAGAAAAACAAAGACTATGACAATGTACACTTATGACAGGGCACAACTGTAATCCTGGCATTTGGAAGGGTAAGCCAGGAAGCGTTATAAAAGTGACATCCTGCCTATAAAAGAAAAATAAATATTGAAGCTTCGAGATCTTAATGAGTTTGGATTTCAGAATTTCTTTATCTCTCTCATTTTCTTTTCCTAGAGTCAGTCTCTTACCTTGTAGCCCAGGCTGGCCTCTAAGGTGCAATCCTCTTGCCTCTGCCTCCCCTGGCCTCAGTGCTATGCTATGCCTGGTCTTGACCTCAAGTCTTACACTTTTGTGCAGTCAGTCTTAAGTACATTTGTAAAACAGAGGAGATCAACAGTAGCTTCAGGATACTATAGAATGCCTGCCCATGTATTTGCCACAATGCCCTTTAGTTTGCAAAAACTTCACATCCCTCTTTAAAAAACATTATCAGTTGTCACTGTGACAGTGTGAACCACAAAAGTATAGCTACTTTTAACTACATTTCTGGTTTGTCACAGCAAATCAAAAGTACTCAACTCTCCTAAATTTCAATGGAACCAACACAAGCAAACAATCGGAAGCCTACACTTACTTCTGTTAATCATTACATCTGTAACATCCTACACAGAACATCCTGTTATCCTTTGCTAAAAACATCACTTTCAAAGGGAAACTACCACATACTCTGACCCAATCCCAGAAGTTCTGCAAACACTGGGCAGAACTTTCAATAATGCCACTACCTGAGCAGAGCCCGTGGCTTTGGACAGCTGCTCCTGCAGCTGCGGGATGTGCTTCTTGGCCTCCTGGATCTCCTTGAGCAATCTTTGGGTAGCCGTTCGGTTGTAATCTTCCTGCAGCAACTGAAAGTTATAACACCACCTTAGAAACTAATTATCCATGTCAGGTGGAGAAAAGACCCACTGCTAGCACAACAGCCGCTGGCACGGGACAGACTATCCACTGACTATGGGCAAGTACCTCCCAGGTCCTCTGGCCTACGAAGAGCCCAGGCTACCTCCTTACCTGCAGCCGTTCCTGTTCCTTCTGTAACATCTTTCTCAGAATCTCTACTTTCTGGTTATGGACCACATTGTTTTCCTCCTAGAAAAGGATGAGAACACAGCACAGGAGAGATGAGGCTAAAACTGAAAGCCAAGAGAGATGGTGTTCCTTGTCAGCGAGGTATCCTTTAGTTCTTACTCCTGGAAGTTATGAATGAAGGTGGCTCATTTCATTAAGAAAACAGGAAGGCAGGAACAGTTTTGCCTTCACTAAACTATGTTCACAAGAACAGTAAATGTGGGTATCAGCTGAAGAGCTGGGATTACAGAAGTACAAATCTGTTGATTCTACTCTCCCAGTTGAGACATTACTACCTAACATGCTTCCATGCACCCATCCATCCATCCATCTCATGCATCCCTCCATCCATCCATCCATCCATCCATCCATCTCATGCATCCCTCCATCCATCCATCCATCTCATGCATCCATCCCTCCATGCATCCCTCCATCCATCCATCCATCCATCTCATGCATCCATCCATCCATCCATCCATCCATCTCATGCATCCCTCCATCCATCCATCCATCTCATGCATCCATCCCTCCATGCATCCCTCCATCCATCCATCCATCCATCTCATGCATCCATCCATCCATCCATCCATCCATCTCATGCATCCCTCCATCCATCCATCCATCCATCTCATGCATCCATCCATCCATCCATCCATCCATCTCATGCATCCATCCATCCATCCATCCATCCATCTCATGCATCCATCCATCCATCCATCCATCCATCTCATGCATCCCTCCATCCATCCATCCATCCATCCATCTCATGCATCCATCCATCCATCCATCCATCCATCTCATGCATCCCTCCATCCATCCACCCATCCATCTCATGCATCCATCCATCCATCCATCTCATGCATCCATCCATCCATCCATCCATCCATCCATCTCATGCATCCATCCATCCATCCATCCCTCCATCCATCCATCCATCCATCCATCTCATGCATCCATCTTATGCATCCATCTCATGCATCCATCCATCCATCCATCCCTCCATCCATCCATCCATCCATCTCATGCATCCATCTCATGCATCCCTCCATCCATCCATCCATCCATGCACCCATCCATCCATCTCATGCATCCCTCCATCCATCCATCCATCCATCCATCCCTCCATCTCATGCATCCATCCATCTCATGCATCCATCCCTCCATCCCTCCATCCATCCATCCATCCATCCATCCATCTCATCCCTCCATCCATCCATCCATCCATCCATCTCATGCATCCATCCCTCCATCCATCCATCCATCCCTCCATCCATCCATCCATCCATCCATCCATCCCTCCCAGTGCACCCCCAATCCCACACTTCCTTCCATTTCCACTCCAACTTGCCGGAAATCTGAGACAACTCCCAACTCATCACTTTTGTTTTACAAATTTCTGTGTCGTCCTATACTGCCGTAACAGCCACACCCCTCTCCCAGTCAAAGGATCCTTCCTGCTTACTCACTTACTGGTGTCCACTTGCTCACCGACTGTGAATACACACACGACCTTTCGTTAAGCCACATCCCACCACTCACCTCCTTAACTGGCACTAGCTAAACAAAAGTCTTGCTTTTCTGAAAGTTCTGGTACTGTCTTGGCTTTCAAACGGGTTTATTCTATCTTCTCCACCTGTCTGCCTTTCTCACCGTGACAACCACCGTCACCCACTATAAACGGCTAAACTCAACACAACCAGTCTTTGATGACCCTGACCATCACAGTTGGATGTGCTTTCTCCTCCTTGAAAGCCTCACACAACTTAGCATTTCCCCCCTTGGTCTACATTCTGTTTCTCTTTTTATGGTTACTTATAGAGTCTTAACTTCATTCAACAAAGGTTTATTAAGCCCCTCCAATATGTTGAGCAGTATTTCAGGCATTAGGAACACAAAGGTAAACAAACAAACAAACACCCACTCTTATCTTCAAAAAGCAGACACTGTCAGATGACTAACAACTTTGAGCATAGACTAAAAATATAAGCATATCTCTGTGGATTGGACACTGTTTTATACATGACAGGTATCTAATAGTTCAACTAAATTTACCACAATAACAATTATTCCAGAAAATTATGTAACTTCTATAAGTAAGTATATTCTAGAATCTTGAATGGAAGTTTACTGATAAGTTAAATACACAGAATTCTTTATACAACTCAAAGAGATCTTTGTATGCCTGAGCATCTACTACAACGCTCTGATCTTACCCCCACGAGCACAGGACTGGTGATTCTCTCCATATTCCCGGCTGCTCCAGGGGAATGAGGGGATGTCATAATGGGAGACATATGTCCAGTGACTGATGGCTCTACTTCAGAATCAGCAAGTGGGATCTGGGGCGACCCAGGTGGGCGTCCCTGGACAGTGAGAGCTACATAGGAACCAGCTGGAGGTGGGGAGGTGGGGAGAAAAGAAGAAAAGAAAAAGTAACACTGTTGAGAAACTTTTTAAAAAACTCTTTTCTCTTTATCTGTGGTAGTGAGGACTGTACCCAGGGAATGCATACTTGTCCAGTGACTTATTGAACCTTTTAAGATATTTTTTATCTTGAGACAACCTCTCTAAGTTGCCCAAGATGACCTTGAACTCATTCTGCAGCAAGGTAACGTTTGAACTTGTGATGCTCCTGCCTGAGCCTCCCAAGTGCTGGTATCACAACTATGCACCACAATGCCCAGCAAGTATTCTTTGAAATAAAGCTTTCAGTCTTAATATTCTTTGTGAGAAAGCCATTTACTCCATCTTACTAGTCCAAATGCTCACCTCACTCTAGCTCTTTCTATTCTTTAACTGGTTCAAAGGAAACCAAAATGCAATCACTCTGATGATGTTTGGAGTGGGCATTAAAAAGTAGGCCATAAGTAACCAGGATTACATGAGCAATGAGGAGGCAATGAAAGAACTAGGATACAGCTTTTTAAAAAGGTCATCACTGAGGCTGGGGTATAGTTATGTCGGTAGAGTGCTTGTCTATCATGTGTGATGCCTTGGGTTACAATCCTGGGACTAAATAAGTCAGGTATGAGGTTTATGCTTATAATATCAGCACTAGGCAGATAAAGACAATAGTATCAAAATGTCAAGGCCAGCCTTAGCTGTACAATAGGTTCAAGGCTACCCTAGGCTACATACAACTCAGTTTGAACCCCTACTCCAATCCTCATCCCTCAAAAAAGGCCTTAAAGGAACTTAGTTTATTGAGGCAGACATGGCATGTAACACACACGTAACTGTCATCACTCAGCGCTGAGGCAGGTCTCAAGCTCACACGCACTTAGATTATGCAAGGTGTACTAGGTAAGTCTAACCTAACCTGCACAGCAGAGCCACACTGACTATATAAAGTCTGTCTGCTCAGTAAGTGATTCTGCTTGGCTAGAAATAGCTCTCCTTTTTTAGACTGTACTTACTATGAAATGGCCTGACACAATCACACATTCCTTTTCTGCTACATGCCATTTATTTTCAGCTTTCTCTTTGCACTTTTATATTTCTTTAAAAACATGACAAACACCTAACACCCACGCCTGGCCAGAACAGAGAGCAGAGCTGTTTATATGATGAGACATAAACATGCCTTTCTCTGCTTCTGGAGAACTGTCATGCTACCATCCATGCAAAGAGTCAAGTCATCACAAACGCACAGCTTCTTTTCCAGAGTGGGTGGAGCTAGAAAGTAACAACAGACCATAGCAGGGTGGGGGAGGAGGACTTCAGGACCTCACTGAATCCCAATATCCCAAATACCCACCACTATCACCAACAGAAGGGAAACTCACAAAACCACTGAATCCTCTCATGAACCTGTAAAAATAGAGAAACTGAGGCCCTGCTGGTACTGGAACTTGGCCAACCCCTACCTTGCTGTCAGCTTAGAAGAGCACCACCCACTTCCAGCCCTACTGTTGTAATGTACAGACCTGAATGCTGTAAATCCAGAGCCCTGTGCTTCTCCAAAAGATCGGCTGGATGTCACAACCATTTACTGATCTAAGGTCAAGCGACTGCACTACAGGATTTCTAAAGTTCTTCTCAGGACACTGTATCAGATTCTCAAGCTGCTTGATTGTCAGGATTTATATACTTTCAAACAGATGTACTAAAGCTGGGAGCTGACACAAAATAACTAGTAAATTTTTACCTTAGACCTTCCAGTGGGGTTGGGGGCATGGAAAACACCAAGCTACAGGGCTAGATCACAGACCGTTTTGCCAAATAATGTTTTATTGGAACTAAGCCATATCCACTCATTTGTATATTGTCCACATATGCTTTTGTGGGACAGTAACAAGCTGCAGTAGTAACTATGTAGTTCACAAAGCCTAAAATACTTGGTATTTGGCCAGTTACAGAAAAATGCTTGGTGACCCTTTTTTAATGGTTTGAGAAAACAATTTAAAAAATAACATTCACCTACATCTGATTAGTTTCACCACCTCCAGATGATTTGAATGAGTCACCAGAGTACCATTCACCTGTAAGAAAATTTAAACAATATGCATCAAATAAAACAACAGACACAGAGTGACTTCAGGATGTACTGTGTATTAATTATAATAAACACTTGGTCCAAAATTCACTTTTCCACTATATATTCAGCAACAAAATGAACTTAAACACAAAACAAGACCTTCATTTAAAGGTGGTATATCTAACCCGTGGCCACTTGGCTACAGCATCCTAGGATAGCTGAGAAGACAAGCCCAATCTATTTATAGATGACAATGACATACTGCAATGTAAAAGAGTCGAACATTGATAACTGCAACATAATCAACAGATTTCACATTAATTTTATACTTTTTCTCATGCAACTTTTTAACCCCAACTTACAGTTGAACTCCATGAGTAGGGAGCTGTGGGGAGATCTCTGTCCATAAAGTGCCTGCTGTGCCAAGCAAGCATGAGGACCTGAGCTGGGTCCCCAGAACCCACATGAAAATGCCAGGCTGCTGCAGGCACTTACGGTCAGTCCAACTGCTGGGGAAGCAGGGACAGGATGAGCCCTGGACCACAGGCTAGCCAGCTCAGTGTAATAAGCAAGCCGACCAACAAAAGCCTGTCTCAAAATCAGGCTAACAGCACCAAAGGAACAGCACCTGAGTGGCTCTCTTGGCTGAACATACATGTGTACACATGTGCTCATGCACACACACATATACAACATATGCACAATACACACAAGGAAAAAAATACAGCAGTATGCTTCAGGTCTCTCAGAGTTGTTGCTGTTAACTTTGACATTTAACATTTTCAATATTTTCAATGCAAACATGGGTGACAGACAGTAACTGCTTTCTTTTTATCATACTGCCATCTCTCAATAGACACCAGTGAACCCAATGACTCCAGCCTTTCTAACTGGTATTCTTTGACACAGTCTTATTATACAGATGGCCGTGAGCTCCTGACTCTCCCTGACTGTCCTGAGTGCTGGGATCACAGGGAGGCATTCTGCTGCTTTAATCCAGTCTCTCTTAAAGAGACAGGGCTTTTGCTCTATCCTCAGTTCATGCACACTTAGATGATAGATTATGAGTTTTCAGTGTCTGACAAATCTCATGTGGTGCATCTGTACACGTTATTTCCTTAGATAAAAAACTTTAATACATATTTACAATTTTTTTAATTAATTAATTTATTTTATATATGAGTACACTGTAGCTGTACAGATGGTTGTGAGCCTTCATGTGGTTGTTGGGAATTGAATTTTTAGGAACTCTGCTTGATCTGGTCAACCCCGCTTGCTCAGTCCCTGTTTGCTCTGGCCCAAAGATTTATTTATTATTATACATAAGCACACTGTAGCTGACTTCCGACGCACCAGAAGAGGGGGTCAGATCTCATTATGGGTGGTTGTGAGCCACCATGTGGTTGCTGGGATTTGAACTCAGGACCTTCAGAAGAGCAGTCAGTGCTCTTACCCGCTGAGCCATCAATATTTACAATTTCTTTTTTTTTTTTTTTTGGTTTTTCGAGATAGGGTTTCTCTATATAGCTCTGGCTGTCCTGGAACTCACTTTGTAAACCAGGCTGGCCTTGAACTCAGAAATCCACCTGCCTCTGCCTCCCGAGTGCTGGGATTAAAGGAAGGCGTGCGTCACCATGCCTGGCTTACAATTTCTAATCAACAGGTTTTTCATAACTGATGCTGAAGCCAACGAAGGAAGCCATTCTACTGCATCTATTTTATGTCAGGTCTGAATCTTCAAGCATCACACTTCCTGACAAGGAAACGCATTTTTCACGTCCCATTTTAATTTCTATTTCATTGTCATCAATGACACTGACCATATACCCATGAGTAATTTAGTTACTTCAATTACTCTGAAGAATTTTCTGATGAAATTATTTGCTAATTTTTCTATAAGAATTACTATTTTTTTGTAATAATTTATTCACTTAATTTTTGTTGTATTTTCAGACAGGGCCTGTAGTTCTGGGACCTACTATGTAGATCAGGCTGGCCTCCTCAAATCTGTAGATGCTCCTCCTGCCTACTTTCCCAGTGCCCCACCAAGCCATTTAATTTAATTTTTTTTTTTTCTTGTAACTAAACAGTGCTCTTGGGCTGGGAAGATGGCACAGTGGGTAAGAGTGCTTGCTGCACAAGTCTTGATCCGCCATCAATGAAGAAAAGCCTGGCGTGGCTTCCCAGGCCTGTGTCCTGGCACCAGGTATAGTTTGGAGGAGTTCAGAGAGGAGGACAGGAGGTAAAAAAGGAGGATTGCTGGGGCTTCATGACTGCAAGCCTAGCGGAGAGGGTAGGGGCACAGTGGACAGCAAGTGAGAGATTTGGTCAGATAATGGGGCAGGCACTGATAGAGAACGCCTTTGGTCTTCACGCATGTACATATATACATACCTGCAACATACAGACCTGTATGTATATACCACACACACACAGTGTTCTTTACAATAAAGAGTATCATGCTCTTAATTCTTTTAAATACTTTCAAGAATATTCTCTTTACCTATATAATTACTTTTAGGTAATCAAATTATTCAACAGTTTCAACAGAAATTCCTGGGAAATGTACTCCTTCTAACAATCAGAGTTCACAGGGCTTGGGCTGGAGAAGGAGCTCAGTGGGAGAGCGCTTGGCTATCAGGCATGAAGCCCAGGGCTTGCTCCCCAGGACCATCCAAATTGCACATGGTGATGAGCACCTGTAATACCAATACTTTGTAGGCAGGAAAATCAGAAATTTCTGCCCAGCCTGGGGTACATGAAACCTTATCTCAAACCCCAAGTCCTCAAGGCCTGTTTCTGGTCTCCACTGAAACTAACTCAGTTTAACTCAGTTAAAACTAACCTCCGTCACCTCCCCTCACACACAACACTTCTTTCCTCAGCTACTTGTCGTTTGGTTTTTTACTCTTTGTTGTTTTCCTGGTAATGGATATCAAACTCGGAGCCTGACAAATACTAGGGACTCTGTATCAGCTTCTTTAAAAGTTCATCTGCAACAATAATCAACCTGCAAGTGACAACTCACCAGCACAGTCCTAGCTGTGTGACTGCTCCTTGCTAATACGTTAATTTATGCAGAAATGAGTTTTTAAAAATGAGTTTCTTTCCTACTCAAGAACAAAGGTGACTCCATTTAAACAAGCCTTTATTGTGCCTTTCAGTAAGGGTTAATGTGAACTTTGAAACAAATGGAGAAAGCTTGTATGAAAGGCAGGGAGCTGCTTTTTCTAAAGAACCAGGTGGAAAGAGGCCTACAGCCGAGGCAGGCGCTGCAGCCCACAGGACTCCCACGACACCGACTGCTTTACCTTGATGATTCGATCACCTGTTTGTACTCCAGCACGCATGGCTGCTCCATCTGTGTAAGAAACGAACTGCTTAGCATGTGATTCGCTGGTAATCTTCTTTAAAGAGAAGTAATATAACACAGCTACAACACAGGCTATAAAGTATGGCAGACCTGGGTTCAAATCCTGCTTCTTCTCCCCACTGTAGTGTGAGTCAGACTTGATATATGATTTTTTTAGCTGAAGACTCAATCACATCTCTAAAGTGTTATCTCCTTTAATATAATATTATCTACCTGAAATTACAGAACCCCCCAAAAAAGAATCCATTGTATGATAATAGCAAAAGATATGATAGTCGTTTGGGACAAGGGTCCTTATCTCTTTAATCTATCTCTATTAAAACATCACTTTAATTCTACAAAGAAATCAAATTGAAGAAATGTCTGTTAAGTGATAGCATGGAAAACACCCAGAAACCGTGTAGTTTCGATAGCTATAAATGAACTGTTTACTTTCTATAGAGAAAGTCACCTGCGGCAAATTAATTTTGGAACCCCATAGACAGACATAGCACAAGGGTCCACATCATGCAGTCTGTATAATTCTATCTAAGCAAGGACCGTCATGTCAGCTTTGTCATGCTTACTCTACTTGCTTCTCAGAGACAAAACTGGTTTTGGTTTTTTTGTTTTTTGGTTTTTTTGGTTTTGTTTTTGTTTTTCGAGACAGGGTTTCTCTGTGTAGCCCTGGCTGTCCTGGAACTCACTCTGTAGACCAGGCTGGCCTCGAACTCAGAAATCCGCCTGCCTCTGCCTCCCAAGTGCTGGGATTAAAGGCATGCACCACCACGCCCGGCGCGGTTTTGTTTTTAAGACAGGGTCTCACTATGTAGCCTCAGGTAGCCTGGAACTCACTATGTAAACGAGGCTGGGAGAAAATTCAGAGATTGGAGATCCCCATGCCTCTGCCTTCCGAGTGCAGAGATTAAAGGCATGTGCAACTATGCCTAGCAACAAAACTTTTTAAATGCCTTGCCTTCTTTGACAGATTGTACGAAGACCGGATTGTCTCCACTGACTGTCAGCCCGAAGCCATTGTCGTCTTTCTGGATGATCACACAGCGCTGAACAAGACCTGCAGAACAACCACAGAGTAAAGGAAGGAGGAAAACAGAAGGAAAGAACGATTATGACGATCAACTGTCTTCTGTCTAGAAAACTAAAAGGTAACTCATGAAGCCCCTATGAACACTAGTTCCATAAAACAAATATAATAATATCACAAAGCACCGTGGGTACCAGTGTCTCATGGAGCAGAGTAGACTATTGCAGACAGCTACAACAAACTTGAGAGGATTTGAGAGAACAAATTTGAGAGATAAGACAATTAAAAGGAAAGCCAGTTCTCAGCTATGCCATTAATTATGATATAAAATCCTCCCCGTAACTATATGGTTTAACTGGTACTTAACCTAAGAAAATCAAATATTATAGGCTTTTGGTTAGAGACAGCATATGGGAAATCCAGAGAAATCCAATGTTAATCTCAGAAGAATATACTCAGGAAAAGAGGCTGTCCAAAGGCAGGAGGTATGCACAGAACACATGCATCCAGGGGGAAGAATAGAGAGAGAGTTCTACTCACGAAGGGGAGAGAAGCAGAAGCAAGTGAGCATGTGAGCTCAACTATTCCTCTCCAGCACCCACTCAGCTAATTCATTCTATCTAAACAACGAATGTTAACTAAGCTAAGCAGGGAGATAAGAGAAAGGGGAGCCCTGCGGGCTAGAGAACCGGCTGGGCAGGTAATAGTGCTTATGGCTGTCCTCTACTGTCAGGAAGTTCACAATGCCTATAACCGCAGCTCCAGGGAATCTAACACCCTCTTCTGGCCTGCACACATATGTGACATACACTTATCCAGACATACACATATATACAGAAGAAAAATACTTTAAAAAGAGAGAAAGAGGAACTCAAAAATAAAAGAGTAATGTCCCAGAGCAGAGCCTCATTCATCCTCTTGCTAGAGACGGACCTGAAGACCCTGACCTGAGTCTGCAGAGACCCAGTGGGTGCTTTCAGCTTTACAGACACAGCAGCTCATCGAAAGCCAAAGGGTGGGAATGTAAAATAACAGAAGGTAATGGTGGTTAGAAAACAAAGCTTCCAAAGCATGAAGGATGTGGGAAGTTACATTCTCGTCTCTATATGCTTCTGATGACAGCGTGCTTGTATACGTAATCTAAATAGTGGAGAAACCAAATCTCCACATAGAAAGCATGAGTCTGTGCATGTACCCTACACAAAACGAACTTTAAAACACTCTGCCGGCTGAGACTGCTTTCCCTACCGGTACAAATCCCTGGGCTTGAGCTCCAGCACTTGCCAGGAATCGGGTGGGGTCATCACAAAAACAGGCCAAAGGTCTAAATTAAGACCATGGTGGCACCCACCTTTACTCCTGACTGTCCGGACACAGAAGCAGGAAAGTCTAATGAGGTCAAGGCTAGCCTGGTCTACATAGGGAGTCTCAAGCCTTTAAAGTTTAAAAAACTGTTTTTAAAAACTAAAATTATGGGCAGTGGTGGCACACACCTTTAATCCCAGCCCTCAAGAAGCAGAGGCAGCAGATCTCTGAGTTCAAGGCCAGGCTGGTATACAGAGTGAGTCCCAGGAGAGCCAAGGCTACACAGAGAAACCCTGTGTCAAAATAAAACAAAACAAAACAAACGCCTAAAAAATATTTAGAAGGCATAGAAAAATGTCAAGACCTGAGGACAGTCAGTCTCAACCTTCCTGATGCTGAGACCCTTTATAAAGTTCCTCCTGTCCTGGGGACCCCCAACCAGAATATTATTTTCATTGCTATTTTATAAGTGCAATTTTGCTGCTGTTATGAATTCGTAAATCATAATGCAAATATCTGATATTCAGGATATCTGATATGCAACCTCTGTGGGAGCTATAACCCACATGTTAAAAATCACTGCCTGAGGGGGTAAGCAAATACTTTATAAGACAGAAAGAAAAAAATTCTAAAGAAACTGTAAGGGGCAGGAGAGATGGCTCAGAAGTTAAGAGCAATGACTGCTCTTCTAAAGGTCCTGAGTTCAAATCCCAGCAACCACATGGTGGCTCACAACCATCCATATTGAAATCTGATGCCCTCTTCTGGAGTGTGTGAAGACAGCTACAGTGTCTTACATATAATAAATAAATAAATCTTTAAAAAAAAAAGAAAGAAAGAAAAAGAAACTGGAGTATACAATTTAGTTAAAACTCTGCATCCAGATAATTCTTTAAAAGCAGCTCCAGGAGCTACAGAAATCGCTCAGCAGTCTGGAGCACTAGCTATTCTTGCAGAAGACCTGGGTTCTGTTCCCAGCACCCACCTGGCAGCTCACAGCCTCCTGTAATTCCAGTTCCAGATGATCAGACACCCTCTTCTGGCCTCCAAGAACACCAGGAATAAATGTGGTACACATATATGCATCCAGGCAAAGAACTTGATTTGCACAACATAAAAATAAATTTTCTAAAAATAAATATTTCTTCTTAAAAATCTATTTCAATGAAAGGCATATTAGAAAGAATATTTAAGTGAACATAGAAAATGGCTAAAAGGCACATGCAAAGGTACGTACTTAACAATTGCATCACTCATCAAAGTCTGAGTTCAAACTAGAATGGAACTACTATACAGCAATCTGAATTGCTAAAAATGAAAAGACTGAGCACACCAAGTATCAGCAAAGATGAGGGGCGACTAGAATTCTCAACATTGTTGGTGGAGTGTACTAAGTCTTGGGAAAACAATGTGGAAACTTCTATAAATGTAGGAAGGCACTTACATAAGAAAAACCTCAAATGCCCATCAACAGATGAAAAGAGAAGTAGTGATATAGTCATATAATGAGAAATGTTATCTTGGGAGAAGGGGTGGGGGAAGAATACTTTCACACATACAGAAAACATGAATGGACAGCAAAAATATCATGCTAAATACAGGAGTCCACAAGCTACAACTCAGGGAAGAAAGAGTAAGAGAGGCTCGGCCACAGCATCAAGAAGCAGATGAACTATCACCTGAGAAAGGCAGGGATGGGAACAGCAACAGAGAAACAGGATCTTTCTGAGTGATGCAAATGATCTGAGTTTAAATTAACACAATGGTTACATAAGGATATTCAGTTGTCAAACTGCTTCAAACCACATAGTTTAAAGAGTGAAGTCTTATTTTTGTAATAATACCTCAACAAAATGAGCTTTCAGCATTAAGAAATGTTATAATCTTTCAATTCTCTTCACTCCTAAGTAGTCAACAATCTTTTTTTTCCCATAAACTCACCAGCCATACAAAATACTAAATTGTAACAGGGCAGAAAACAAAACAAAACAAAAACAAACAAACAAAAACCATCAGAATTCAACCAAATGTCTAGGAGTGTTTTGCCTGCGCATGTATGTGTGTCTGTGTAACTCAAGCATGCCTAGTGCCTGCAGAGGCCAGAAAACCTCGAAGGTGGTCACTGAACTGGCATGTGAGAGTGTGGGAATCGAACCTGGGTCTGCTAGAAGAGCAGCAGGTTCTCTTAACCACTGAGCCATCTCTCCAGCTCCCATGTTGTTGCAAATCAAGAGGTTGTGACAGGAAGATGAGCAAGCTCAGAGCCATCCTGGAATATATAGCAAGACCTTACTTAATTCCTGCTCCCAGTAATGCCCAAAAAAGGAGGGCAAGTGGGATGTGGCGGCCCCTCTAATAACCAGAAGCTAAGGCAGACGGTCATTCTGAGTTGTTAGGGAAGAGGATGGGCTCAGTCTTTCTCACCTGCTTTTGCAACTGAGTTTAGTTCCCAGCACCCATGTGGTGGTCCAAACCATACCTAATTATGGTTCAGGGGCTCTATGATCTCTTATGATCCCTGGTGGACATGAGGCACATATGTGTTACACATGCAGGGAAAACACTCACACACATAAAATAAATCTAAAATGATATAGAAAAGGAGTAGGCAGCATTTCATAGGAATTCTCTGACCCTCATGCTTGTTTTTAGATAAATAAATATCTGTGGTCTCCTCAACAGTTCTCAAATTTTCAAAATTGGTATTGTGACTTTAAAATAAAAATCAACCGTTTCCCCATTTTACACACAGTCTTACAACATCTGAAAAACCCCAGGTATTTTCTTCAACAGCTCTCCGCATTACTCTTTGGGATAGTCTCTCACTGAACCCAGAGCTAACCACTCAGCTGACCCGCTGACCTGGAGGCCCAAGGGTTCTCCTGCCTCTGCCTCCTCAGCTTACAAGTATGCTAATTTACTCCTGATGTTAATGTAACAGATCCTCAAGGGGGAACTCCTTTATGTTTTTGTGTCCAGTGAAGTGAACTCCTGATCCTTCGGCCTTTATATCCAGAGCACTGGGATTTCAGGTGTGTGCTACCGTTTGTTTAAACATGGCTATTAACTTTTAATAGGTAAGAGAGAGGAAAACTGCCAAGGATCAGGGCTTCTTATTATACAGGCAGTTTTAGAAAATGAGACAACAGGAAGCCCCCCCCCCCCAAAAAAAGTTCCTTCATTGCCCTGCCTGGAAGCTTTTTCCCACTCCCATTACAGATAGTCACCCTCTGCTCCCTCCTAAAGCGCATTGGTGCTGCACAGGGACCTGGGTTTGTTTCCGGGTCCTCACTGTTCCATGCTCCCAGGGCAGGGAAGGACACCTGGTTCTCCTTACTCAGAACTGGCCAAAAGTCTACTTGGTGCAAGAATAAATTCTTTAAAATTTGATTAAATAATTAATAAAATTCCAAAACGTCTCCAGATGGATAGAAGCTCAAAAAGGACAGACACTCAGAAAGGAAGGTAGAGACAGGAAAAACATCAAAGTGCCCACCCACTGTGCACTTAAAGATGGCTAAGGTCCCATGTGCAAGGTTCTGCAGGAAACGCAAAGTCTGCTTCCTTCTGTTGAAGTGATTCTACCTGACACACTTTTGTTTGGGTTTTTGGGTATCACTGAGAGAGAGAGCTCTGAGGTTTCAAAAGAATCAGGCCATTCTCAGGGTCGTTGGGGGTGTGTGTGTGTGTGTGTGTGTCCCTCCCCCCCCTTCCCTCCCCCTCCCCCCTCCCCCCTCCTCCTTCTCTCTCTCTCTCTCTCTCTCTCTCTCTCTCTCTCTCTCCCATCCCCTTCAGGGTTGAAGGTAAAGTTGTGAGCTCTCAGATACTTTGCCTCCTGGCTGCCACGCTCCCACCATGAATAGCCCTGCACTGAGTTTGCCTTGATCGTGGCATCTTCTCACAACAATAGAATGGTAACTAAGACCCCCCCACTCCCAACCCCCAACTGTAGCAGCAGTTTTCCTGAGATCTGTCTACTATTACGAAGCACTAGCACATAGGTGCCTGTGAAAGACATTGAAGTACCAGGAGCTGCTGTGCTCAACAGCTCAGACTCAGCAGGAAGGACACTGAAATAAGACGAAAACAATGCAGGTATATGACAAGGTACCAGGGGGTCACACACTAGTTAGAGGGTGCAAAATAAAAACAGCATCCTAACTCCAAAACAGCTATTTTCGGTCATGTGTGATGATAAAGGCTATAAACCTGGCACTAGAGAGGTGTAGGGAGCAGGAAGATCAGGAGTGTCAACCCAGGCCCAGCTACAGAATGAATCTGAGGCCAGTGAGGACTACATGAGATATTGTCTGAACAACAATTATAAATTAAAACAAACAAACAAAAGCCCCAAACCACCAACTCTATCACTCATCACTAAGTCTTCTGGTTTCTACCACATACAGTCCATCCTTTGTTTTGCTGTTAAATCTTACTATGAAGTTTCTAAGCAACTATCATACAAACTCTGAGTGAGTTTATAAGGTCGCTCTCTCTTAGGTTAAGAGCTATAGTCTAGCATTTTCTATGAGGACAGGCAGATGTTCAACAAGGGAAAAAGTACTAAAGCGAAACCCTGATTGCAGCCCTTGATTAAAGCCAGCATAGCACTGTCTCTCTCTCCCCTTGTTCTCCATTATTATATAAAGGGTTGTTTTGTTTCGTCTTTCCCCATAGCAATCCATTTGGATTGGACAGCTGGTAAGTATAAATCTCTCTATATATACTTATCAAAAAGTGCTGCAATGCATCTTTCTGTCCTAGCCTGCAGATAGCTGGAAACCAAGCACACTCTCCTATCTTTGTACTCCTTTGCATTATGTCTGCATACAACAGGTGACCATGGCACTAAATAAATCTAGGTGTGTTTTTTTTTTAATGAGAACATCTATCTTTAAAATAAATTTAGATTATTTTTCTTATCTGAATTTAAGTTGGACATCTGGTATACCAGATAATGCTAGAATTCAAGGAGCTGGACAGAAGGATTGCAAGTTCAAGGCCAGATTGAGTTACAAAGTGTGGAGATCTTGTCTTCAAAACAAACAAACAAACAAAACAAAAAATAAATAAAAATAAAAATAGGGTCAAAAGGAAGGCTCAGCAGATAAAACTGCATACTTCAAGATTGACGATTTGAATTCAATCCCTGGAACCCACCTGGTAGAAGAACTAGCTCCTAGGAGCTGTCCTCTGACCAACCATCACACCCATACTGTGACTACACACACACACACACACACACACATTTTTAATTTGCTATGGGGCTGAAGAGATGGCTTAGAGGTAAAGCATCCTTGTTATCCAATCACGAAGAGCAGAGTTTGAGTCCCAGCACCTCTATCACAACCCCACATAATTACTTACTTACTTTCTTTCTTTCTTTCGTTTTTTTTTTTGTTTGTTTGTTTTTGTTTTGTTTTGTTTTTTGTTTTTTCGAGACAGGGTTTCTCTGTGTAGTCCTGGCTGTCCTGGAACTCACTCTGTAGACCAGGCTGGCCTTGAACTCAGAAATCCACCTGCCTCTGCCTCCCAAGTTCTGGGATTAAATGTGTGTGCCACCACTGCCCGGCATAATTACATTTTCAAGGAGTCCAATACTCTCTTCTGGCCCCTGTGAGTGCCCTCACTTATGTGTATATACACTCACACAGACACAAACAAAATAAAGACAAGTCTTAGGGAAAAAACGAGTAATAAAAAAAAAATTAAGTCTGAATTTATTTTCCACAGAGGAAATTTAAATACCACTCAACCATTTTTAGTAAGAAAAATCATAGCCCTGAAGAATATTCACAGTAGAAAAACAACTTAAGGGCATATTAATGAATGATATGCCTGGCAAAATTCCAACAATAACAATTTAGTTCCCTATCTGTCCCTAACTAAGTAAGACCTCTACTCACCAAGTTTTTCTCATTTCCTGTCCTGAAACTTCCTCTCAAAGCTGATCAGCTGGTATGAGGCTTATTCTCCCAATGAAGTGTGTGTGTGTGTGTGTGTGTGTGTGTGTGTGTGTATGGCTTATTCTCCCAATGAAATACATATATATATATATATATATATATGTGTGTGTGTGTGTGTGTGTGTGTGTGTGTGTGTGTGTGTGTTCCTTTCCTAAGTTGCATTCTGTCACAATAACAAAGAACATGGATTTCCAACATAATGATGCAGATACAAAAAAAGGAAAGGAAGAGAGGGGGGAGGGAGGGAGTGAGAAAAGGAGGGAGGGAGGAAGGGAGGGAGGAAGGGAGGGAGGAAGGGAGGGAGGGAGGAAGGGAGGGAGGGAGGAAGGGAGGGCTTTTTGTTTGCTTGCTTAATTTAAGACAAAACTGTGTGTTATTTTCTGTCTATCATGTTCTGACTTGCCGGGTGGCCCAGGAAGACAGCCGTGTCCTCACTTTCTGTGGCCCCCCTGTGCTGGGACTGCCAGAGCACACTGCCATGCCCACCTAGGACACTGTCTCCCTCAACATGTGACTACCAGTGAGAGCATTTTGAAAGTTGAAAAAAAATAATGCTCTTCAGGGAAAAAGAAGTAGCAGTAAGAGGTCTGAAAACTGTTGAGAAGGTTTTCTCGAGTTTTACTATAAATATATTCCTGAAAAGGACTATACCTACAGAGCCAGATAGTAAATTTAAAGAAAATGAAGTGTTAAATGTGTAAGGCAATATGCTAAGCCTTCTATACTCCATTTGCTTTAAAAAGCATACATTAGTCTTTCTTCACCTTTTATTTTATTGCATGACCAAACTTCTCTAAGTCTCACCTCTTAAGAATTAGCTGCAGGGAAGGGTGTGGAGAGAACCATGTGCAACCTAATAAAAGCAGCTCGGTTTTAAACTGCTGCCAGACACACGTGTTTTATGAGTAAGGCCTGAGATAATCCTTTGATTAAGAAGCTCTGCACTCTGAATGCACAAGGCTGCCAACATTGGAACCTCAAGCTCCACGTACACTGACTTCATTCTTTTAGATGCCCACCAGGATCGAATCCCCTTTCTAAGTTCCATTTTCTTCTCTATAGTCTTTTGGAAGGGAAGAGCCAATTAAGATGAGTCAAGATTTTATTCCATCAATTCTCTCTACTAAAATACATCATCTTGATTTCAACAATCATTCATTCAAAACTCACTTCCAGAGAGCATGGCATCATGGGGTTTCAAGCACACAGAGTCAGATGCCAAAGTTCAGAAACAACAACCTCAGCTGGGCAACCCAAAAAAGCAATGTGAAGGAATACTTTTTAATTGACAAAACTGTATGTTATTTTCTGTCTATGGTTCTGAAGTACACAAATAATGCAGAATGGCTAAATGTAACTAATTAATCAAAATTTTCCTTCACATAGTTATTGTTCTGTTAATAGTTCTTAATCTACTCGTCTTGCAGATAAAGAATAACACGTCTTCCTAAGGCATGAGGGACAACAGCTATCTAGAACTTACTCCTTGTATTAACATGATGTCTCAGTGCCTGAACTGAGTCTTAGAAGACAAACAAAACTGGAAAGTGCAGAAGGAAAACTTAAGCACTCAAGGCGACATGAAGTGAGCAAGGAGAGAGCCTGGTACTCTGAGGAGGGCAGAAGACGGGGCAGGATGACAAGCTACAAATAAAGCACAGTATGTTTCCGTAACTATTTGTGCTTTGCTAGCAAGCGAATAAGCACAGCCATTATTTTAGTAATATTAATCTGACAAATAAAAACAGACTATAGGAGAATAGAGAAAAGGAGGTGAATCAACATAAAACTAAAGTGATACAAAGTTATGACTCTATGACTGTATGTGTTGGGAGATCCCTTTAATCCCAGCACTTGGGAAGCAGAGGCAGGCAGATCTGAGTTCAAGGACAGCCTGGTCTACAGAGTGAGTTTCAGGACAGCCAGGGCTACACAGAGAAACCCTGTTTTGAAACAAAACAAAATTTAAAAAAATAAAAAGACAAAGCTATGAGTCTATTAAAATAGTGTAATGACGTGGTGAGCACTAAAGAAGAAAGCGGGGCTGGAGCCACAGAAGGGAGAATGGAAACACAGTGAAAAGGGCTAGGAATGGAGCATCATCCTTAGCTACCCTGAGAGTTCAAAGGCAGCCTACACAAGCCCCTCTGTAAGAAAATGGACAGAGGGAGGGGGGTAGTGAGGGAGGGAAGGAGGCAGGGAGAGAGGGAGAGAGGGAGGGGGAGGGAGTGAGGGAGGCAGGGAGTGAGGGAGAGGGAGGGAGGGAGGCAGGGAGGGAGGGAGCGAGAGAGGGAGAAGCAAGCTTATTGATGCTTGCTTATTTTCCCATCACTAGACTCAGAGACAGGAAAACTATATATTCTAGGCCAGCCTGAGCTACATAGAAAGACTATTTCTCAAAAAACAAAAATAGGCTGTCAAGAGAGCTTATTTGATAAAGTGCTTGCAATGCAAACATGAGGACCTCTGATCCCTAGCACCAACTTCACCTGCGCCCAGCACTATGGTGCATATCATTGACCCCAGTGCAGGGGAAGTCAGGACGACCCATAAGGCTGAGTCGGTGAGCTCCAGGCTCACTGAGACCAAAAACCAAGCAAAGACAACACCCAACATCCACGTGTGCACACACAGGAGCATGAGCACGTACACACACAGACACACACACAAGTGCACAGACATAAACACGCATGCACACACACAGCATAATGGGCACAAACACACATGCACACACATAGAAACCTGGAAACCTGTAGGGTTAAAGTGAACTGACAATCAAATAAACAGGCAACCCAAAAACCAGGAGGAAAAAAAATCAGATCAAAGAAGTGTTACAGAAGACAAGAAAAGCCATCAGCACTGCCTGAGTGGTTCAGGAAGTGTACACCGACAGCAACAGGCTCTCAAGCAGGATATCTGGGGTCACCTTAAGACTGTGAGTTCAGAAGCCAGACTTAAAAGTAAGAAGAGAAAAGAGTTATGAGAACATGAACAGTTCATGCACAATGTTCTTCACAAAGCTGGAGGACACAGAGGACAGGAAGCTGGTGGGAGCAAGAGTCAAACCAACAGCTGAGCCATTTCTCCAGCCCCTATTCTAGTATTTAAAAACCCAAAAACACATCTGGTCTCAAGGATTTCAGAGAAGGGATACTGATGTTAACAGTTTGCCTCTAGTATGGTCTAAATGTTCATATCCCCTCAAAATCTGTACGTTGTTGCCCTAACTCCTAACGTGATGCTATCTGGAGGCAGGCGTCTGAAGTGAGATGAGGGTGAGACTCTCATGACAAAAACAGAAGTCAGTCTCTTTCCCTCCCTCCCTCCCTCCCTCCCTCCCTCCCTCCCTCCCTCCCTCCCTCCCTCCCTCTCTCCCTCCCTCCCTCCCCTTTCCCCCTGCCTCCTTATCCCCCATCCCAAGAAAGTCTATGTGAAGGAGAGGAAGAAGGCAGCCATCTGCAACCTCACCAGCCTCCCCTGAATATATCAGACATCCAGCTTCTAGAACCCTCAGAAAATAACACTTCTGTCCTCTAGCCACACAGGTCCAGGCATTCGCTATGGCAGCACATGTGGTCTATGATGGCTTTTAAGGGACATGGCTTATTCTTACAGATTCCCTCATACCCTACAGTAACAGTTCTTCAGTACAGGATTAGAGATATGACAGTCATCCCAGCACTCAGGAAGTTGACACAGAAGAGCTGTGTTGAGTTTAAGGACATCCTGGACTACAAACTGAATTCAAAGCCAGCCAGCGTCACATACCAAGACTCTGTCTCACAATAACAACCCCAGGCATGATGGGGTATACTTGCAAGCCCCACACTCACGAGGTAGAGGCAGAGATCAGGAACTCAAGGCCAGATAGGAATGGATATATATGTGTACCTGTCTCCAAAAAAACCTAATGCAACAGGAAACTGAGCACACTAAAGCTACAGTTCAGAAAATATGCCCATAAAGCACAGGGGACAAATAGAACGTTGCCCAGGCTACGCCGACAACTTGTGCAAGGAAGCAACCCTTTCACTTTCCTCTTCAAACAACCACAGTCAGTCTAACCCTCAAAGCAACTCTAAGAACGGCAAAATAAGTGAGATTATTTGAATGACGTCTGTACTGTGCACTCAACTAAAGAACTTTATCAAGATAAGAGAATGTCCTCCGTCCACAGGCCAAATGGGCTGTTAACAAACCCTTGCCGAGCAGCAGTCCCTGGTTGCTAGGACTCTACTCAGTCAGGTACCATCTCCAAATGTCCCTTGGCTCCCCAGAGCATACTCTTCACCTAAGCTGACTGCAGTCTAACGTGCTTTCCACAAGCACATTCGCAATGAGAGAGGCACGCTAGCTGTCATACTTAGCCCTCTACAGAGTGCTTACTGGGAACTCCTAATTCAAGTCCTCCAACAACAACCAACCAAAAAAGGTGTTTCAAGGGTTCTCACTGGACAGATACACTGAGAAGCAGGCCTGCTCCCTGAGCACACTTAGATGCTTCTGTCGCTACCAAGCTATGTCTGGACGAGTATAAAGCTCCCTGTTCTAAGAAAAATATTAGTACAGTATTTTCTGTCAGATTCCTAGATCATTAATCCATATCCAACATGAACAAGCTCCTACACACAGCAAAATCTAGAAAAGCGGTGAACAAGGTGAACTGAAATGGCTGCTAGGAAGGATGGAGATGCACAGATAATGTTCACATTCCTCAGCAAAAAAAAAGACAGGAGGCACCTTACTTACAGAAACACAGCCTATTGAACACTACTTTGGAGGAAAGAAAAGTATAAACTTGGGGAGTCACAAGCCTGGCAAACATCTCCTTTTGACTACGCAGCAGAGAGAAGCACATGAGCATGTGCCCAACGCAAGCAAAACTGCTCAGAACCAAGCACTAAGGCTTCGTGGTACTCAGTCCTTTCAGCGGGCATCAATTTCCAAAGGCTCTCAGGAGGTATGGACCATTCATTCCATGCACTTTCCTCCTCATATAGGGCCTCATATGGAAGTCCAGACCCATTTGAGTAAACTCCCATCCGATGGACCTTGCTCTATTAGAGAAGACCCCATCGGCTGTCTTCAGTGGAAGCTTTTAGTCTGGCTACAGACAATGCCTCACCTCCTTCCTCACTCGCCTTAGTAAGCTAGGGCAGGCAAGCTATCCCAGCACTCAGGAAGCAGAGGCAGGAGGATACTGCATGTCTGAGGTCAGCTGAACTACACAATGTGTCCAGGACAGTCTGGAGCTGCACAGTAAAACCATGCCCCAAAAAGCTTGAAAAAAACCAAAAGGCAAAGCTCTATGAATGTCATAAAGTCTGTCATATTCCAGGAGAGTCTGGAAATACTCCATTTTCACCATGTGCTAGAACAGCTCATCATTCAGGTTAAACCAACTGTTTATGGAGATTATTTTTAAAGGTATTTTGAAATTTTCCTATTTGGAGTAAGTCTCAGTGAAACTTCCAGAAGGCACAAATGTTTTAAGCCTCAAAATAAAACACTTAAAAAATTTTGCAATTAGGGATACATTTTATAAGAATGACTTTTACAGGTGATAAACCAACCAAAAATTAATAAATAAAAGATAAAACAAGAAACTTCAAAGAACTGCTAACATGCAGAAATGATATCATTTCCTATAAGAATAGGAAATGGCTGAGCTGCTTAAATTCTACTTAACTCAAAGCCTGAGGATGAGACCAGAGAGGCAGCCAATAATTCAAAGCCCATCGCTGCTATTCAGGGAGCCTGACCCCACTTTCCTAAGATAAACAAGGAGGAAATAGGTAGTGCAGCCTATTCTCAGCCTACCATGTTAGTTTCTAGTCATCTTAAGCTTCCATATCACAGCCACATGGGACCCCAGGCTCCCTTTCCCTGCAGGAGATCATGCCATGCAGAGCAGACAAGAAAGGCTGCAGTTACCAAAAACACAACGAGATAGCATGAAGCAAGCTGCAGAAGTGCAAGGCCGCATTAGCTACATCAGCTTACCATAGATCTCGGATCTACTCTCCTCTGAACTAGACTTTGTCTTCTTGGAGGAGCTATCTGTACAAGAGCGGGAGAAAAGGAGAGATATAGAAAATATGGAGACCAATGTAAGGGGGAAATTTCATGGGGATAAAAGAACGAGTCATGATCAAGTTAAATCGTGCAAACATGAAGTATGAACATCACAGGTGACAACACTTAGAACAGTCATGAACAGCAGAGGTAATGAATGACATATTTACAGATTATGGAAGAAAAGAGTGCAATTAAAAATAACAGGTGAATGGTCTACACCGTGTATCATCTGATAACTATAGTGATGGAAACAGCACTGAGAGCTGCACCCAGGTTCCTGAGAAGGGTGCGGTCTCTGTGGAAATGGCACTTCATAGGCAAGCGGACAGAACACATCTATCAAGACTAAAGAGACTATGGCAGTGAAACTGGTGGCCATTATTATAGACAATAAGTAGCTATAGAAATAACTAAAAGCCTCTGGCCCATGACCTGGATCCTGGGTATCACAAGTGCAGCGTTCTCTCTCCATGGAGACCTGTGACATGTTACGGCTCCCACACCACCAAAGTCATCTAAACTAACTATTAATTTCTTTACCATGACACAAGATGCAAAGCAAAGTATTACATCCTAGTTTTCCCTTCTTAAATACTTACAATACTTGTTTAAAATTAAGAAAACTATTCTAAAAGTATGAAATATTTCAATAATTCATACAAAAATATTCTATTAAATATTTTAAATTACATTTCTAAGTAAAAATGTCTTTAAGAGGCATAGTTGTCTATCTCAGATTGGGGTGTTGTTTATCTTTTGTCACAGGAACACATAACTAAACAAAATAATACTTGCTCAAAGAACATATGTAAATATCTAATAAAAAACTATTAAGCACTATCTACAAAGCAAATACTGAGATTACATGGGGAAAGGAAAGGGCAGCAGAATTCAATCGTGTGCACAAATTGTGGTCTCACGAAATGGCTCAGTGGTTAAGAGCACTGACTGCTCTTCCAGGCGTCCTGAGTTCAAATCCCAGCAACCATATGGTGGCTCACAACCATCTGTAATGAGATCTGACACCCTCTTCTGGTGTGTCTAAAGACAGCTACAGCATACTTACTTAAATAAAATCTTTTTAAAAATATATAAATTGTGTCGAGCAGTGGTGGTATACGTCTTTAATCCCAGTACTTGGGAGGCAGAGGCAGGCAGATTTCTGAGTTCAAGGCCAGCCTGGTCTACAGAGTGAGTTCCAGGACAGCCAGGGCTACACAGAGAAACCCTGTCTCGGAAAAAACAAAAACAAAAAACAAAAACCACAACAAAATAAAGGATATACATTGTATCAGCCTGAGTACTTGAAGAAAGGCAGGGTCTCTGCTAAGCACTATGGCACAGGCCTACAATCCCAGCACTTGAGAGGCTGCAGCAGGAGACCAGTCTGAGTTACAAAGGAAGACTCTGTCCAGTCCCCACTTTAGAAGGAAGGAAGGAAGGAAGGAAGGAAGGAAGGGAGGGAGGGAGGGAGGGAGGGAGGGAGAGAGAGAGAGAGAGAGAGAGAGAAAGGAAGGTGGGCAGAGAAGATGAAAGTGCATTTACATTCGTTTGTTTATTCAAATGCAGTTAGCATAAATGTTTTAAGTTGCACTGCAGTTAGTCACTTCACAACAATCACAGCTGAGTTTTAAGTGAATGCAGAAGTTCCCAGTGGTCAATATCCTTCATTTAATGACACACTAGTACTTGCACCACGATTCGTCTTGATTTTGAGACCTCGGTGTACCCTCAATCTCCAATCAGGACATCTCTATTTCTCCAACTATCACAAGTCCTACAGTGATGCTTCACTGTGGCATCTACAATGCTGTGTTAAGTATGCACTCATTCCTGCTGACTCCAGCACTACTACACAACTGCAGAGTATGCGAGAGTAGGAATAACCATGCCTGAGTGCCTCAATCCACATAAGTTCTATGACTCTGAACGTCACTATCTGAAAAACATTCTTTGAAAGAACAAGAGAATTTTACCTGTGGGGTCAAAATCATGCGATGAACTGCGTTCAACTTTCTGTTTCTTATCTGTTGGTGACTCTCGGTTCAAAATACTTCCATGCCTAAGTTAAAACAATCAAATATTTACTATTAGAAAAGCATAACAGTAAAACCTCGGATAAAAATTACACAAAGGAACCTGTTTACAGTGACGTGTGTGTGTGTGTGTGTGTGTGTGTGTGTGTGTGTGTGTGTGTGTACGCGAGCACCCATGTATGCACCCATGTGTGCAGGTACCCACGAAGGCTGTTATAACCTTCAGTTATAAAGCCCCTTGCACTTGGTGGTACAGGAGACTGTGAGCTGCCTAAATGTGCATGATAGAGAACAAACTGCTCCTCTGCAAGAGCAGCAAGCACTCTTAACAACTGAGCCATCTCTCAAGGAACCAAAGGGACAAAAACAAAAACAAAAAAAAAAAGTAAATAAGTTTCTCTTCCATAGCATAAGCCTGTATTTTTTTCAAAGAGTTTTAAAATTCAACTTTTGCCATACATACTATAGTCTATGTTCTTGGTTATAAAAGGGCCTCAAGTAGTAAAACTTACTAATATTAAGGTTAATTTTATCCTTAAAACAACTGCCTATAATTTACTTATTTTAAAGTTCCATCTAACAACAAGAAAACAGTGCCCCAAAGAATTCAACACACTCCCTGACATTACATACACCACAGTCAAACTGAAATCACTACAGAAATAAAACATGAAAAAACAAGTTATAAAAGCAAACCTACACAGGCAAGGCTTGCCTTCCTAGGGTTGAAGCCCTAGCCAGCCACCTCTGGGCCCAAAATAATACCAGAATTATTGTTTTTTACTATGATTTAATCAACTATAAGCACCAGATAATGGTTGGACAACTGAAAAAGATGACGCTATGATACATGACTTCCAGCTAATTGAAAAGTTAGGGTTACTGGGAATGGGACCTCAGCGTTCTAGATAATAGTTATGACAATTAAGGAGAGAGAAGAAAACATATTAAGACAGGAAACTGGGCATGGTGGTGCAACGCCTTTAATCCCAGCACTTGGGAGGCAGAGGCAGGCGGATTTCTGAGTTCAAGGCCAGCCTGGTCTACAAAGTGAGTTCCAGGACAGCCGGGGCTACAAAGAAACCCTGTCTCAAAAAACAAAAAAAAAAAAAGACAGGAGTGTTAGGGACTCTCAAACTGTGTGTGACAGACAGAAGCACAAAAACCTAAATACTTTCTATACTTTTTTCCCTTATTGTCTTAAAATAACTAAGACTAAATCGGCACAAAGTTCATTTAAAGGTGACAGCAGGCAGTCATGTGACAACACAACCCAAACTGACAATCCATCTGCACCTCCCCAAGCAACCCACAATTCAAAACAGCCAGATTTTAAAATTAAATTTCTTCATAGGGAGTGACCTTAAAGTGTCAATTTGGATAAACTTTTTAAATGCTTACATTAAAAACACTGAAAATATTATCAAAACAAGGCTGTGTTCCAGAAAAAAATATGCAACACCTGTTGTATCTGAAATCTGTGAAGCATTATAAAAGTTTGTACTACTTAAATCCACACTCTCAAAAACCACAAAAATCCCCATAATTTTAAAAGAATGCTTCTAATTAAAGTTTAACTCCAACTTCCGTATGAAAGCAACTGAACAACTTACCTTATAGGTTTTTTGAGGGGAAACCTGTAACAAAGGGAAAACAAAAACAGATATTCGTATTAATTTAACTTGTAAAGACTGTTATTATAGCTACTGACTATGCTAAACCAAAAGGCATTACAGTCTTATGCTAACTTTCCCAAAGCAAGACAACAATGGGGTCAGAGGTCTTGCTCTGTTCTTTAAAGCTCATTCTCATTTATTTTTAGCTTTCATAACAGAAACTCTGAAAAAAAAATACCTTCAGAGTATTACCAGCTACTAAAAATATGTTCCTCAAGTAGAAAACAAAGTGTGTGTTTGCTTTGCTTTGTTCTTCTGGGGTTCCCTGGTGTTGTGCCCAGGTTGTCCTTTTTTAAGTATTATAGCTGATCACAGTGACACAAGCCCTCCTTCAGTTTGGGAGGAAGAGGCAGGAAGTTTCCAAGTACAAGGTTAGTGTGGACCACAAAACAAGTCCTGGGCCAGCCTGGGCTACAGAGTTAAGACCCTGTCTTAAGCAAAGTGGGTAGGAGTGGATCTGATTTTTCTGTTTGGTGTTTATTTGGGGATGGGGGGAGCTGAGACAAGGGTCTCCTTATACCCTGAAGCCATAATTCTCTGCTTTGGCCTCCATGGTGCTGGGATAAAAGGCCCACACTACCACCCTTACCAGAACGGCTTCCTGGTGAGAACGAGATGCTACACAGAGAACTGAAATCCAGTCACCATAGAGGCAATCTGATTGCCAAATAAACCCTCATAGACAAGTTTAATTACAAAGTCACTTTAACTCGTATTTAAATCAAACTGAAACAGAAAAGGCCAAAGCATCTATAAGCCTCCATGATAAGGGATGGTAGGATAACATAAGACAGTGGTAAGCGGGAAGGGGTCTGGAACAAGAAGATGGACTTCTAGAAAACAGGTAATGCCAAAAGACAGCCCAGGAAAAAATGTCCCTATGTCACCTGATAATCCTTTTGGGGGAAGAAGGGGGACTGGAATCGGCTTTTTCGTTATCAATGAATATAAACTAGCAGAGATGGACTCTTAAAGGACTGCCTGCTAAGGACAATGCCTGCAGTAGTCTATCAACCAAAGGAAACCCTTTGGTTCTCTGAACTACACAACCCCAGAAGAAAACAGAGCAAAATATACCCTTTGTTTTCACCTATCAACCGCAGGCACCCCAAGCAATGCTTACTGTCAGAATCTGTAGCATGCAGGGGACTCTGGTGAAGAATTCTAGAACTTTCCTGCAGTATGACTGTTACAATTTCTGGACTGTTTTCTCTTACAAGAAAATGGGGACAATGGGAGGAGACAGAAATGAAGCAAGGAACACTAGAGCAAAGGCAACCACAGGGTGACCTCACATCTGCTTCCTTACAGCCACACAGTACAGAGAGAAACTTACATGTTCTTTTTAAAATTTTTAAATCATTCATTTTCATTTTATGTGCACTGGTGTTTTGCCTACAAGTGTGTCTGTGTGAATGTGTTAGATTCACTGGACCTGGAGTTACCACATGGAGCTGCCATGTGGGTGCTGGGAATTAAGCCCAGGTCCTCTGGAAGAGCAGCTAGCATTCTTAAACAGATCTATCTTTCCAGCTCCAAGAAACTAACAACTTCAAAAATCACAGTTTTTCTAATTACCAAATTCTATTTAAAGCAAGCAAGGCAGATGGTCCTGTGTTCTTTAAGAAACCAGGTTGAGCAAACCCTAAGGGCAAGCCAGTCCACAGCACTCCAGCATGGCCTCTGCACAGCTGCCTTCACGCCCTGTTTTGAGTTCCTGCCCTGACCATTGCCAGTGATGGACTACTATGACGTGGAACTCTAAGCTAACATAAACCCTTTCCTCTCCAAGTTTTTTATGGTCATGATGCTTCACAAAAGCAACAGAAACCCTAAGACAATGGGTTTACCTTACCTGCTCTAAGTACCAAAAGGATCACAGGGAAGGGAGGAACCTTTACTTCTGACATCTTAGGAGACAGAAACGCAGTTCATCTAGAATCCCTTTCAAATCACAGAGCACTGAAAGATCCCCATTCATCTGGCCCTGTGCTCAGCTTGCACTTACCACCTGAATACACAGCCAGTTAACTCCACCATCCCTATACAAGCTCAGAAAGACAAAGACTTCACCAAACTCCCAGGAAAGGTACCCAGGGAGCCAGGAAATTACAGCTCAGTTCCCACAAACTCTAAAGAAGTTTGCAATTTCTGGGAATTAGAGCAATGTGAATCTACCTAAGTCTTACAGAGAAATAAACCCTTTCTGTAGGAAGAATGCTGTAAGTAGAACCCTAATGGAATAAAAATTGTACAGATTTCATGTTTATACTTACATTTTTTTAATTACAAAGGAAATAAGACGTTGATAAGACGTTTGCCTACATACACTTTTAGTTTTACCTTAGGTGGTTAAGTATATTTGTATAAATATATGAAATTTTTTTTTCTTTTTTCTTTTTTTTTTTTTTCCCGAGACAGGGTTTCTCTGTATAGCCCTGGCTGTCCTGGAACTCACTTTGTAGACCAGGCTGGCCTCGAACTCAGAAATCTGCCTGCCTCTGCCTCCCGAGTGCTGGGATTAAAGGCGTTCGCCACCACGCCCGGCAATATATGAAATTTAAGAGGGTATGTGAATATAAAAGATATTATCATTACAATTAAAATGAGGGCAGGTGTACACTGTATGTGGCTGCCTGTGCACAGAGCTTGGGATGAGGACATCGGGTGTCCTGCTCTATGACTCTCAGTTTTCCTCTGAGATAGGACCCTTCGTGGAACCCAAGGTGGTCCCCCAATGATTTTCCTGTCTCTGTCCTAACCCAATATAGGCCAGGGATACAGGTGTGCTGGCCATACCTGTATTTTTACTTAGTTGCTAGGATCTGAACTCAGAACACTCTAAAAGAGCCATTTCTTCAGCTTAATTACATCTTTTACAAATATATTTCCCAAGTCCATAGAAAGCACTTTATTATTTTCTATTAAGAAAACTATTTTTCATTAAAATGTATTTAAAAAGTGTTGGTTTTGTACTAAGAGGTTTGTTTTTGAGTCTAGTGTCAAATGTAATGCGTTCTGTCAGAGTCACAAAACCATGTTGTTTCTGTGAAATATAAATGTCTCAGACTTTCAAAGGATCAGTGGGGAGGTCCTCTAATTTTATGGGAAATGGAAATTTCTTACATTATGAGAAATATAAGAAATTAGCATCATAATACTGTTTCATACTTGTTCCTACAAAGCTATTTGTTTAATTTCTCCATATACATGGAGACAGAGACAGTCAGGCAGGCAGGCAGGCAGGCAGGCAGGCAGGCAGGCACACAGACACACGCACCATTGCATGTACTGAGCCGGTGTCTCTCCCCAGTTTCAGTTAGTCTAGCTGACTAGCTTAGTTAGGGGATCCTTTGTCTCTGCCTTTGGAAATCAGGGATTACAGGGGACTCTATGCCTACCTGGCTTTTTATCTTATTCTGGTAATTGGGCTTCCAGTCCTACTCTCACAAGCCATCTCCCCAGATGTGTATGGTTTTGTTTTACTCTCAACAGAGAAATTAAAAGTAGAGGAAGGAGACTTTACATGCAAGGGAAAATGTTTTAACAATTCTAATATTCCTCCCACATCACCCCAGAACTGTGAACTTCTGCTGACAAAACTCAGTTCAGCAGGCACGTCTCAACGCTCTGGGCCTGAGTTAGAGGGTTCATGCTGTCTAAGGCCAACCCGGACCTACAGTGAGTTCTCTGACCACGAAGACTGCAGGGTGATTCTGTAGCGAAACACTAGGAACATACAAGGTGCAGCGGAAACGCAGAGATCACTACTGCTATTTTCTCTTTCTTAGCTACCAAAAGAAAAAGAGCTTATTCTAATACACTTTATACATAAGACTATGTAAGCTAACATAACTAAACAAATTACTATACTAATTTACATACTAATATCAAATAACAATCAAGAGACTCTAACTCCCAAGTCACTGAGGAATGAGAGTGTCTCCTACCCAAGATGTAAAGTCGCCTATGAAGCGAAGCCTTTCTACTCTGTAACACCATGAAATCATCCCCTTTTCTCTCTATATGGACTTCACACATAGTACAAAAGTTCTTTTATGAAAAGTAAAGCAACTAAACATATCACCTTTAACTTTCATCAAGCTGGGTTGGCAGCACATGCCACTGTAATCTAGCCAATTGGGAGGCTGACTTGGACCAGTTGAACCCAAGGAATTTAAGACCAGCCTGGGAACCACTGGCAGACTCTCTCTCTAAACAAACAAACAAATAAGACATTAACATATTTTACACCATTAAACATTTCATTACAGCACTGGCTTTAGCCTATGCTATGTAAGACCCTCGGGGCTCATTAGACGTCACCATGGATGAAGAGTAGGGAGAGGACTCAGCTCCCTGTACATCAGAATGGCTTGGCTTCTATTTCAGATAGAGCGTCCAAATAAAAATCTCAAAAAGTGAGCTCTTTTATTTCATTACTGGGGACTGAACCCCACATAATTACTTATTACTGCAAAATATCTACTCTGTAATATGCTGCTTAACTAATATTGCCAGTTTCTTTTGTTACTATTTATGCTAGGTATAGTTTTTCAGTCCAGGGACAACACTATTACAAATACTTAGCTCTAGGCCTAAACTCCCCCTTGAAGTTTTAGGATGAACTCATTAACAGGAAGGAACCCACATGGGAGTTTAGACTAAAGATAAAGGCAGCACTAAATAAACAGAAAAGGAAAGACGGGGCGCCTCTGGTTGCATTAATCCTATGCAACCATTTGTGTCTAACCTTTGTGGAAGGGGACTGCAGCAGAACTTTTCTAACAATAGCTCTTATAAGACAAACGACCAGATAGCATTACTTTGCTGCCCAAGTGACTGGATATGGGTGTGAGAGACTCCCTGCTTGTTTTAAGTAAAACAAACAAACCAACCAAGAAAGCCGTTCAACAGCAGTCCTAAGTTAGAGGATACACAAACTGGTAAGTAACAGAGAGCTGTAACAAACACCGAACACTGTCAGATCAAAGTGTAATTTACTTCCTATCAGTGTATCAGGAGAGTAAATGATGTTTCTTATGAAATCTGTGAAAAGAATGAGGTGCAGAGTCATGATTTGACTGAACTAAAGGTTTGAAATGATACAAGGTTTAAGAAGTTGTTACATTTGAAGTTGTTACATTGTTTGTTATAGGTTGAATGTGGGCTTAGGACTGAGGGAGCTCCTAAGCCCCGCCTTCTCTGAGACGCCCCAACTTAGAAGCTGGGTCTTTACACACATTTTGTTAACTTCCAAGAAACCTTTACTTAACCCAAAGTCACAAAGGCTTTCTTTATATTTTTTTCTGATCGATAACTTTGTTTTACTTTTAGATATAGTGTGTTTTATAAATTTTTGCAGGAGACATTATCAACAAATGTTTATCTGCTTACATATGGATAGCCCACTGCAGAAAAGATTCCCTCTGCTGAATTGCCTTTGGACTGCCACCGGAAATCAGCTACCCATCTATGTACTGGGTGTTTGTGGAAGATCCATTTCTGTACCTCATAAGAGGTACGGGTTACCAACATGTTATGTCTACAAATAGTTATGCTAGCTTTGGTCATGATGTTAAGGTGATATCATCGAAGCTTCTCCCTGTAAGGCTACTGCTTTTAGCCTGCCATACTTTATGCTTTAAAAACACAAATCCTAACCTAGTAGTAGGGCACATGTCTTTAATCCCTGCTCTTGGAAGGCAGAGGCATGCAGATATCTAAGTTTGGAGGCCAGCCTGCTCTACAGAGCAAATTCCAGAATAGCCAGGGTTTAAAATAAAACAAAAATGATTAAAAACTCCAACCTGGGTCAGTAAGGTAGCTCAGAACTTGCAGCAAAAGCCTGACAGCTTGAGTCTGACTCCAAGAATCCACATTAAAGTTGAAGGAGAGCCAGTTCTACAAACTAGTCCTCTGACCTCCACACAGGACCCCATGACTCATATCTCTCTCTCTTTCTCTTTCTCTCTCTCTCTCTCTCTCTCTCTCTCTCTCTCTCTCACACACACACACACACACACACACACACACACCAATAATAATGTCTGAAAATGTTAAAGCCTTGTTTTTTTAATCTAACTCCTACTAGGAGTTAATGGCATTAAGCTCTACTTTCCAAACAAAGAGGAATCTACATGCTCTGGAATTTTCTGGAAGAGCTGTTTCTGTGTTCTCCCATCTACCAAATGTGGACTCTGTATGTTTACTTTATACTCTGAGATAAAATCCAATACTGCAATGTTTATTTCCATGTTCACATTGCTCTAGCTTAAGCCACTGAGAGCCCTTTCAGGTTGGCACTTATGTTACTAAGACATGCTCCTCCCTCTGTATTCTGAGTACTTCTTTGTTTCTGTCACTACATGGTACTCTAGGCTCCTTAGCACACTAAAAAATTCAAGAACATTCCCTACGTCAACCTCGTAAACCAGGGAATTAAAAATATAGATGAAACATAAATGTTTTCTGCCTTTTTTATGTAGTATAATTGTTACATGCTTTCATGTTACCTAATTACGATTTATAAAACCCCAAACCACATCTCATTTAAGCTGGCACCAAGATATTCCCGATGTGCTTCCTGTCCTCATAGCTGTACAGCTTGTTGTGATGTCACTTTCATTCCAGTTATTGGTAATGCTTGACTTATCTCTACTCCTGATTCACCTCGAGGCTAGTCTAGCTAACTAGCTAAAGCTTTAGCATTTTAGTAATCTTCTCTAAAGAACCAACTTGTGGGTTAATACTTCGTTGTTTAACTGTTTTCTCCTTCATGAACCCCTGCTCCAATCATTATTACTTTCCTCTATGCTTAGTTTGGCTTTGGTTTACTCTTCTTTGTCTAGTTTGGTGGTGGTGGTGGTGGTGGTGTTTGTTTGTTTGTTTTTTCTTTGGTTTCTTAGTATGGGAGTTGTTGCTGATGGTTTTAGAAGTCTCTTCTCTGCTAATGCATCTTTAATGTCCATAAAGTTCTCCGTCAGTGTCAGCCTCCAAATTCTGATGTGTTGTATTCACTTTTTCCTTCAACCAAAAAAAAAAAAAAAAAACCTTCTCATTTCCCTCTTCATGTCTTCTTTGAACTGTGAATTATTTTGAAATTATGCTGCTTAATCTCCAAATACTTGAAGATTTGAGGTCTTGTATTCATTTATAGCTTACTTATAATCAGACAGCATACTCGATATAGCCTGCATCCACTTACTTTACAGTGCTTCAACACTGAAATATGGTGTATCTTCATAAATGCTCCACATGCATGGACAAGACTGAAAGTATGTATTATGCTCTTAGCTGAAGTGTAACCAGAAAAATACAAGTAGATCAAATTGGCAAATAGTGTTAAGTACTCTATACCCTTACTGGGTTTATTCTGACTAATTATTGAAAGAATACTGAAATCATTGTCATGACAATGAGTGTGGATCTGTTTGTCCTTATATATTGTTTAGTTTGCATGAATTTTGAAGTTCTTTTATTGATGCATAAAAGGTTAGAAATGGGGGAAGCTTTGCTTTTGTTTTTAATAGGTCCTGAAAACATCACAAACCTTTTCCAGCTAAGCAGGCTTCTACCATTGACTGAAGTATGGCTTTGTTCTTCGTAATTTAATTTTTTAATTTTATTTTTTATTTGGTTTTTTAAATTTTTTTGTTTTGTTTGTTTGTTTGTTTGTTTGTTGCTTTTTTCTGTAGATCAGGCTGGTCTGAAATTCAGAGATCTGCCTGCCTCTTCTTCCCAAGTGCTGAGATTAAAGGTGTGCACCACCCCTTAATTTTCAATTTAATAATTAATGCCTTAATTTTTAAATTGTGAGACAGTTTATCTATAATTACCCTGTCTGAACTGAGACTTCACGCCATACTTAACTGGGCTTCTTTTTAAGTCGATTCTTTTATCATGAAATGGTTTTCTTAAATGAAGCACAGTAGCTCACATCAGTAATCTCAACACACCCATAAGGATCAGGAATCCAAAGCTATCTTGGTAGTTCAAGGCCAACCCTAACCCTATCTCATTTCGTTAAAAAAAAAAAAAAAAAAAAATTAGGAGCAGGGCAGTAGGAAACTAATGCTTCAGTAAATTGCCTGCCACAAAAGCATGAGGACCTGGGTGAGAAAGCCAAGGTGGCACACATTTGTAATCTCAACAGTAGGGAGGTGGAAAAAGGCAATTTTCTGGGACTCAACAATGAGTAAGCCTGGACTACTTGGCTAGTTTCAGGCCAATAGGAGAGCCTGTCTCAAAAGACAAAGTAGATGGCCCCTTAGGAAGGACCTAGGGGGTTGACAATTAGCTTTCATATACATAGTACACTTGCGTCACAGGAATAAACCTCAACACAGAGGGAGAGGGGCTGCTCTATCGTTAGTAATATTCTATACTCACAAATCTACTTTGTAATGGTATTACATCATTTTGGCTCTATTTTTATTACTGTTGGCATGCTGTGCCTCTTTTTGTCATTTTACTTCAAACCGTGTCTAGTGTAAGATGTGTTTCTTAAAGGCAGCACACAGTTGGGCTTTGCTCTTTCATGTTATCTGTGACTTCTGCCTTAACTACTTTATGGCTTTAGAGACTGAACACTGGGTCTCAAACCTGTTGAGCAAGCACTGCACCACTGAGCTAGTCTTAAGTCAACTTTTTTAAAGATGGGGTTTTACTCAGTAGCCCATGTTTATCTGAAAATCATGACCCACCTACCTCAGCCTCCACAATGTTGAAATTACAGGTATATACTACCACATTCCTTTAACTGATTTTGGTTTGGTTTGGCTTGACTTGGTTTGGTTTTTTTGGAGATTGCTGATTTGGGGTAGATTTAAGTTTAATCATCATCCTATTGGGTTTCTCAGTTGTTTCCAACTGTCTCCTCCTTTTACTGGAGTACTTTATTTAAACAAATTTACTAACTTAAAATAATTTTATATTCTGTTAACTCATCTCTTCCCATACTTTAAATTATTTGAAAGATTATTTCATGTATTTGATTTTCCAGCCTAATTAACCAGCATAGTTATGAGAACACACTTAACAATTTTAAATACCTTTTCTATATGAATTTATTCATTCAATACATTTTCTTTGAAAACAGAGGATATAAGTGTTTCTTGACTCTGGACATCTTAGTCTTCCTTAGAAAGAACTTGAAGTTTATCCAGTAGTTTACTAGGATCCTCAAAGGCCAGTGACAAAGTGCCACAGATCCAGCTGTAGCAACAAGCTTTTGGCCTAATGGCAGTGCCACTCTCTGGTGAGTGAGCTGACTACATAGACAGAAGTGATGAAAAGAGAAACAAAATAAAGTCTACAGGAGGTGCAGATGAAAGAAACTTCCTTCCTCTAGAGAGGATGTGTGGCACTTCTCTTCCCAACACACCTCTTCCTCACCCACTAGTTTGTGACTGAATGGAGTTATTCTGTTTATTCAAAGACCTGAAGGTGCATGACTTAAGACAGTAGGGTTAAGAGTGGAAGCCATGAGGTGATCTGGGGCCACAGAAGTAGTTGTGGGTAACAAAAATAACTAAGACAAAGGTCTGCAAGAATAAGTAACTTAGTGTATTTGAAAACGACCATGTCCACTGTAGCCTGAGTGCAGAGAATGGCCCAGAGAGTAATACTGAGATGTTGTCAACAATAGATAGAAATCAATAATATGAGAAATTTATTCATAATGTAAGACAACTAGAAAGTTTTAATCATAATATGATTTATGTTTAAAAGAACACTCTAATCAGGCATGGTGACAAACACCTAAAATCCCATCAATCAAGAGGCTGAGGATACAAGATTGTCGAAAGTTCAGTACCAGCCCTGGCTATATATAGCAAGATTCTGTCCTCAAAAATTAAACTAGGGGATTGAGAAATGGCTCAGTGGTTAAAAGCACTTGAGGACCAAGCTCAGAGGACCTTGGTTCAATTTCCAGCACCCACATAGCAGGTCACCACTGTCTCTAATCCAGTTCCAATTAAATTGGCACCATCCCACAGACATACATGCAAGCAAAACATTAATGCACATAAAGTAAATATAAATCATTTTTTAAAAAAAATTAGCTGGGCAGTGGTGGCACACGCCTTTAATCCCAACACTTGGGAGGTAGAGGCAGGTGGATTTCTGAGTTTGAGGTCAGCCTGGTCTACAAAGTGAGTTCTAGGACAGCCAGGGCTACACAGAGAAACCCTGTCTCAAAAAAGCCAAAAAATAAATATAAATAAAAATAAAAATAAAAAAATTAAACAGGGAAGTGAGGGGATAGGCAGAAAATTCATTCATATACATGCATGGAATTTTCAACGAATAAAAACTAAACAAGAATAAATGTTGTTTTAGTTAAATAAAAGGCATCTGTGTCTCTGGTCTTTAAAATATTAAAAAGAAATGAATAAACCTTCACATTCCACAAATTAGAGCACTAAGAAAGGCAAGTTTAAATTGTGCTTATAGTAACAGTGTATTTCACCCCAAGTAGCAAATACTTAAGAAGCACCTAATAGGCCCTTCCCGTCAGCGCCCGGTCACCTTGGGCGTGGAGTCGGCAGACACCCCCAAGGTCCAGAAAGGACTCTCCACGTGATCTTAGGAACACCGGTGAGTGGAACACAACTTCTTTTCCACTCCAATCACACGGGACCAGCATTAGGGAAGCAGAAAACCCGGCCTGACCAGGATCACAAGTCCCTTCCGGTCGGCTCCAGCACTGGGTCACCTGGGCAAGGAGTCGGACAATACCCTCAAGGTTGCCTAGAGGACAGCTTCTGAGGCAGACCCCGTTTCGGGCTCCAGACATCCGGGCACCTTCCCGGCCAGAAGACAGGTGTGCTCCACACCGGGGAGGGCTTTGCTGGAGCACCTGGGGAAGCCATCTTGGTTCCCGGATCCCTTTGAGACTAGTCTGCGCAGGTGAGAGTGTGGACTACAGAAGCTAACAGCTTCTTGGACAGGCCCTGTTTCAGGCCTTCATCTTCTGCCAGGAGGGAGGTCCGAATGCCAAATATATCTGTGCACCTTCCCTGCAAGAGGAGAGCTTGCCTGCAGAGAGTGCTCAGACCACTGAAACTCAGGAGAGATCTAGTCTCCCAGGTCTGCTGATAGAGGCTAACAGAATCACGGAGGAACAAGGTCTAACCAAAGACAACTATAACAACTAACTCCAGAGATTACCAGATGGCTAAAGGCAAACATAAGAATCTTACTAACAGAAACCAAGACCACTCACCATCATCAGAACGCAGCACTCCCACCTCACCCATTCCTGGGCACCCCAACACACCCAAAAACCTAGACCTGGATTTAAAAGCATATCTCATGATGATGGTTGAGGACATCAAGAAGGACTTTAATAACTCACTTAAAGAAATACAGGAGAACACTGCTAAAGAGTTACAAGTTCTTAAAAAAAAACAGGAAAACACAACCAAACACGTAGAAATCCTTAAAGAAAAACAGGAAAGCACATCCACACAGGTGATGGAAATGAACAAAACCATACTAGACCTAAAAAGGGAAATAGAAACAATAAAGAAAACCCAATGTGAGGCAACGCTGGAGATAGAAACCCTAGGAAAGAAATCTGGAACCATAGATGCCAACATTAGCAACAGAATAAAAGAGATGGGAGAGAGAATCTCAGGTGCAGAAGAATCCATAGAGAACATGGGCACAACAATCAAATAAAATGCAAAATGCAAAAAAAAATCCTAACTCAAAACATCCAGGAAATCCAGGACACAAACCTACGGATAATAGGAGTAGATGACAATGAAGATTTTCAACTTAAAGGGCCAGCAAATATCTTCAACAAAATTATAGAAGAAAACTTCCCAAACCTAAAGAATGACATGCCCATGAACATACAAGAAGCCTACAGAACTCCAAATAGATTGGACCAGAAAAGAAATTCCTCCTGACACATAATAATCAGAACAACAAAGACACTAAATAAAGATAGAATATTAAAAGCAGTAAGGGAAAAACGTCAAGTAACATATAAAGGCAGGTCTATCAGAATTACACCAGACTTTTCACCAGAGACTATGAAAGTCAGAAGATCCTGGACAGGTATGTTATACAGACACTAAGAGAACACAAATGCCAGCCCAGCCAAACTTTCAATTACCATAGATGGACAAACCAAAGTATTCCATGACAAAACCAAATTCACACATTATCTTTCCACTAATCCAGCCCTTCAAAGGATAATAACAGAAAAAAACCAATACAAGGACGGAAACCACACCCTAGAAAAAGCAAAAAAGTAATCCTTCAACAAACCTAAAAGAAGACAGCCACAAGAAAAGAATGCCAACTCTAACAACACAAATAATAGGAAGCAACAATTACTTTTCCTTAATATCTCTTAATATCAATGGACTCAATTCCCCAATAAAAAGACATAGACTAACAGACTGGCTACACAAACAGGACCCAACATTTTGCTGCTTACAGGAAATCCATCTCAGGGAAAAAGACAGACACTACCTCAGAATGAAAGGCTGGAAAACTATTTTCCAAGCAAATGGTCTGAAGAAACAAGCTGGAGTAGCCATTCTAATATCAAACAAAATCAACTTCCAACCCAAAGTTATCAAAAAAGACAAGGAGGGACACTTCATACTCATCAAAGGTAAAATCTTCCAAGCTGAACTCTCAATTCTGAATATCTATGCTCCAAATGCAAGGGCAGCCACATTCATTACAGAAACTTAAGTAAAGCTCAAAGCACACATTGCACCTCACACAATAATAGTGGGAGACTTCATCACCCCACTCTCATCAATGGACAGATCATGGAAACAGAAACTAAACAGGGACACAGTGAAACTAGCAGAAGTGATGAAACAAATGGACTTAACAGATATCTACAAAACATTTTATCCTAAAACAAAAGGATATACCTTCTTCTCAGCACCCCATGGTACCTTTTCCAAAATCGACCACTTAATTGGTCACAAAACAGGCCTCAACAGATACAAAAATATTGAAATTGCCCCATGCATCCTATCAGATCACCTAAGGACTAAGGAAGGCTGATCTTCAATAACAACATAAATAATAGAAAGCCAACATTCACGTGGAAACTGAACAACACTCTTCTCAATGATACCTTGGTCAAGGAAGGAATAAAGAAAGAAATTAAAGACTTTTTGAGTTTAATGAAAATGAAGCTACAACATACCCAAACTTATGGGACACAATGAAAGCATTTCTAAGAGGAAAACTCATAGCTCTGAGTGCCTCTGTAAAGAAACTAGAGAGAACACACATTAGCAGCTTGACAACACACCTAAAAGCTCTAGAACAAAAGGAAGCAAATTCACCCAAGAGGAGTAGACGGCAGGAAATAATCAAACTCAAGGGCGAAATCAACCAAGTGGAAACAAGAAGAACTATTCAAAGAATCAACCAAATGAGGAGCTGGTTCTTTGAGAAAATCAACAAGATAGATAAACCTTTAGCCAGACTCACTAGAGGGCACAGGGACAGCATCCTAATTAACAAAATCAGAAATGAAAAGGGAGACATAACAACAGATCCTGAAGAAATCCAAAACACCATCAGATCCTTCTACAAAAGGCTATACTCAACAAAACTGGATGAAATGGACAAATTTCTAGACAGATACCAGGTACCAAAGTTAAATCAGGATCAAGTTAATGATCTAAACAGTCCTATATCCCCTAAAGAAATAGAAGCAGTCAATAGTCTCCCAAC